>NW_004444072.1:7358996-7359682 GCF_000243295.1 Trichechus manatus latirostris | reverse complement strand
AAAACTTAACCAGGTGGTGACTCCAATTGCAGCTGCTGTTCCAGATGTAATTTCACTGCTGGAGCAAATTAATACATCTCCTGGTACCTGCTATGCAGCTATTGATCTGGCTAATGCCTTTTTCTCCATACCTGTTTCAAACGACCACCAGAAGCAGTTTGCCTTCAGCTGGCAAGGCCAGCAATACACTTTCACTTGCCTACTTCAGGGCTTCATTAACTCTCCAGCCCTATGTCATAATTTAGTCCGCAGGGACCTTGATTGCCTTTCCCTTCCACAAGACATCAGACTGGTCCATTACTTTTGCTGACATTATGCTGATTGGACCTAGTAAGGAAGAAGTGTCAATGACTCTGGACTTACTGGTAAAACATCTGCATGCTAGAGGGTGGGAGATTAATACCACAAAAATTTAGGCACCTTCCACTTCAGTGAAATTTCTAGGAGTCCCGTGGTGTGGGGCATGCCGAGACATTCCTTCTAAAGTGAAGGATAAGTTATTGTATCTTGCTGCTCCCACAAGTAAAAAGGAGGCACGCCTGGTGGGCCTCTTTGGATTTTGGAGGCAACACATTCCTCATTTGGGTGTGCTACTCCAGCCTATTTATCAAGTGACTCAAAAAGCTGCTAGTTTTGAGTGGGGACCAGAACAAGAGAAGGCTCTGCAACAGGTTCAGGCTGCTGTG
>NW_004444072.1:7340205-7358896 GCF_000243295.1 Trichechus manatus latirostris | reverse complement strand
AGATAACTACTCTCCTTTTGAGAAACAACTTTTGGCTTGTTACTGGGCCTTAATAGAGACTGAACACTTAACCATGGGACACCAAGTCACTATGAGGCCTGAGCTACCCATCATGAACTGGGTATTGTCTGACCCAGAGAACCATAAAGTTGGATGTGCACAGCAGCACTCCATCATTAAATGGAAGTGGTATATTTGAGATTGGGCCCGAGCAGGACCCAAAGGCACAAGTAAGTTGCATGAGGAAGTGGCCCAAATGCCCATGGTCTCCACTCCTGTCACATTACCTTCCATCTCCCAGTCTGCACCTATGGCCTCAGGGGGAGTTCCTTATGATCAGTTGACTGAGGAGGAGAAAACTCGTGCCTGGTTTACAGATGGTTATGCGCGATATGCAGGCACTGCTTGAAAGTGGACTGCAGCAGCACTACAGTCCCTTTCTGGGACCTCCCTGAAGGACGGTGGTGAAGGGAAATCCTCTCAATGGGCAGAATTTCGAGGAGTGCACCTGGTTGTTCACTTTGCTTGGAAAGAAAAATGGCCAGATATGCAGTTATATACTGATTCATGGGCTGTGGCCAATGGTTTGGCTGGATGGTCAGGTACTTGGAAGGAACATGACTGGAAAATGGGAGACAGGGATTTATGGGGAAGAGGTATGTGGATAGACCCACCCGAATGGGCTAAAGAAGTGAAGATATTTGTGTCTCATGTGAATGTTCACCAAAGGGTGACCTCAGCAAAGGATGATTTTAACAATCAAGTGGATAGGATGGTGCCTTTTTGTGGAAACCAGTGTTCCTCTTTCCCCAGCTACTCCCGTCATTGCTCAATGGGCTCATGAACAAAGTGGCCGTGGTGGCAGGGATGAAGGTTATGCATGGGCCCAGCAGCATGGACTTCCACTTATCAAGGCTGACATGGCCACAGCCTCTGCTGAGTGCCTAATCTGCCAGCAGCAGAGATCAACACTGAGTTCCCAATATGGCACCATCCCTTGAGGTGATCAGCCAGCAACCTGGTGGCATGTTTGATTACATTGGACCACTTCCATCATGGAAAGGGCAGCGTTTTGTCCTTACTGGAATAGACACTTACTCTGGATATGAATTTTCCTTCCCTGCACGCAGTGCTTCTGCCAAAACTGCTGTCGGTGGACTTACAGAATGCCTTATCCACCGTCATGATATCCCACACAGCATTGCCTCAGATCAAGGGACTCACTTCACAGCCAATGGAGTGCGGCAGTGGGCCCCTGCTCATGGAATTCACTGGTCTTACCATGTTCCCCATCATCCTGAAGGAGCTGGCTTGATAGAACGATGAAATGGCCTTCTAAAGACACAGTTACGGCGCTAGCTAGGTGGGAATACGTTGCAGGGCTGGGGCAGTGTTCTCCAGGAGGCTGTATATGCTTTAAACCAGTGTCCAATATATGGAGCTGTTTCTCCCATAGCCAGGATTCATGGGTCCAGGAATCAAGGGGTGGAAATGGGAGTGTCACCACTCACTATTACCCCTAGTGACCCACTTGCAAGATTTTTGCTTCCTGTCCTCTCGATGTTATGCTCTGCAGGCCTAGAGGTCTTAGTTCCAAAGGGAGGAGTGCTCCCACCTGTAGACACATCACTGATTCCATTGAACTGGAAGTTAAGAATGCCACCTGAACACTTTGGGCTCCTTATGCCTCTGGATCAACAGGCAGAGAAGGGAGTTACCATACTGGCTGCTGTGATTGATCCTGATTACCAAGAGGAAATCAGACTGATATTACATAAAAGAGGTAAAGAAGAGTATGTCTGGAATGCAGGAGATTCCTTGGGGCGTCTCTTAGTACTACCATGCCCTGTGATTAAAGTGAATGGAAAACTACAGCAACCTAACTCTGACATGACTACTAATGACACAGACCCTTACCCTTCAGGAATGAAGGTTTGGGTCACCCCACCAGGCAAAGAACCACGACCAGCCAAGGTGCTTGCTGAGGGCAAAGGGAATACAGAATAGGTGGTGGAAGAAGGTAGTTCTAAATACCAGTTACGGCCATGTGACCAGTTGCAGAAATGGGGACTGTAATTGTTATGAGTAGTTCTACTTTGTGTGCATCAAATATTTTTGTTTCCTTCACTTATAAAATATAAGCTGTAAATGGGGCTAGTGCATTTTCAATTGTACACATGTTAGTTGTATCATGTTAGGCGCAAGTATGACTTTCTGATTGTCTTATTCAGAGATTATGTATGGTTTAAGGAGATATGTACATGTGCCAGGTTGACAAGGGGTAGACTGTGATGGTTAAGATTGTGTGTCAGCTTGGCTGGGCCATGTTTGTCAGTGTCTTAATGTAATCACTCCCATGATTGAATATACTGTGAGTAGCCAATCAGATGAAAGGGAGTCTCCTTGGGGGTATGGCCCGCATCTGTATATAAGCAGACATTCTGGCTTTTTGCTGTCTCTGGATCCTGCGGCTGCTTCCTGTCGTCTCATCTCC
The DNA here is from genome assembly GCF_000243295.1 of Trichechus manatus latirostris. NCBI lineage: Eukaryota > Metazoa > Chordata > Mammalia > Sirenia > Trichechidae > Trichechus > Trichechus manatus. The sequence continues at coordinate 7,356,402 of NW_004444072.1, read as the reverse complement.
CGTTCTTGGGACTTGAGCTGTCAGCTTATCTGCCGAACCTGGGATTCGTCCATCTACACAGCCTGTGAGCAGGAGCCCTGCTCTCCTGCCTGCCGATCTTGGGCTTGCCAGCTTTTGTGGCTGTGTGACTTGGGAGAGGCCTCTACCCTGTTCCATGGACTTGGTACGTTCTAGCCTCTACAATCACATGAGCTGTTTCCTTGATATAATCTCTCTGTATATATATATTTATATACTTTACTGGTTTTGCTTCTCTAGAGAACCCAGCCTAAGACAAGCCACAAGAAGGAAGATACATTTGAGGGGAGTTTGTGTAACTTCTTTTCTTATTTTCTTGAGGGCCTGGGAAAATGTGACATGAAAACGTGATATGAATTCTAAGTGTAGAGAAAAATGAGAGAGTGGCACTTGTAATTAAGGGTGATGACAGTCAAGCCAGTATTTCTAAAAAAAAGAAAGGAAAAGATTAAAAAAACTGTTCATATTTTGACCAAGAAATAAAAGAAAAAATAAATTTAGAGCACTTACATTCAAGTAACTTTAACACATATTAAAATGTTCAAGAAGGAAGAAAATTAAACATTTCTGAAACACAGTCTTGCTCCCTCTTTTTTTTTAGTGTATGATGACAGACACATGTAATAGTTTAACCGAAAGGGACGTCAGAGCACCTAGTTGGGTGGTTTTTTCCATTCGTTCCCCTTGAGCCCTAAGCGTCCCACAGGAAGTCCTCAGTAACCATCTGAAGAGGGATCAACTAGCATATGTGGAAAGGAGGACCAACAAGTTCAGGTGCTCTTTCTTGTGTTCCTCCACCCCTAAGGTATAGCAGAGCATCTCCTCCTTATTCTGTATGACATTAACTATACAAAAAGGTAAGAATGATTTTTTTTTTTTTTTTGCAAGAAATTTTAAGAACATCACTATGCCCATAACATCAGGATGGGATGATCCAGCCCTTGTGTTATGGATGAAATTTTGCCCCCCTAAACTGTGTGTGGGAATCTTAACCTCTATACCTGTGACTGTAATCCTGCTTGGAAATAGGGTTTTCTTTGTTAGTTAATTAGATCACACCAAGTATGGTGGGCTCTAAATCTAATCACTTCTGAGTTATAAAAAGAGATTAGACACACACAACACACATGTGGGGGTGGGAGTGGGGTTGGAAAGGAGAGAGAGATGTCTTGTGAGGATTGTCTACAAGCCAAGGAAAGAAGGAACCAAGAAGCACCTGGGATTACCTACAAGGAAGGAGTTTACACGCTGAAACCCTGATTTGGACTTTTAGTCTCCAAAACTATAAGGAAATAAATTTCTGTTCTAAAAACCTACCCACTTGTGATATTTGTGTTACATAGGCACTAGGGAACTAAAACCTAAGACATATTTCCAGGAAGAAAGTCATATATTCCTTCATTTATTCCAGATTGCTCCAAAATCCATTGTTCCAATTAATAGATTGTTAAATTTTAATGCCCTGTATCCCAGTCACCAACAATATACGTGTTGCAAAATCCAGTGGACACTTCTGTGCTCTTCTTTTAACTGACATAGCAACAGCAGTCAAAAGGGATAACCCTTCCCTTCTTGAAGCTTTTCTCTTTCCTGGATTCCAGATTCTCTAGGTTTTTTTCCTATCTCTATGGCTGCATTTCCTCCTTCTCCTTTTTTTACTTCACTCCCTACAGTGCTGCCTATATATTGGGATGCTTCTGGGCATGAACGTTTGTTGAATACATAAACATTTAAATGAAAAAAATAAATAAATCTAGTCATTAACCCAAAGGATGACACACACTGATAGTGGAAGTTCCAGTCAATGGCAGAGCAATGATCAGAAGAAGGTGTGGATCTGTTCTCCTTGGAAGTTTGTTTACAGGACGATCCCTACAGAGGTAAACACAATGTTCAGTCGATAACTTTAAGGAACACGGGCTCCACAATTCCTTACTGAAAAACCAAAATTTGGAATCATTTCGCCAACTTCACGCCTGATTTTACTCTAGGTCTGTATGCAGCTTGAATCATTGAATCATTCTTGAACTTCCTTTGTTGTTTTAACACATTAAATTAGCTCATTACTGCTGTATATGTAGTGGAAAATAGCATCTGTTTACACTGTAATAATATAAAAATTACTTACCAGTAACAGAATAAAGAGCAATTTGTGAAAGCTAATCATATTTGTGCACTTGTCTGCAAAAAGTAAATTGTTAATATATGCCCAAAGGGAGGAAATCACTTGCTGGTTTAAGCAGTGGAAGCAGTGATATTAACAAGCATCACTTAGAAAACTCCTGTGTGTAAGCTGGATCTAAAATGTCTTTTAGATCTAAAATCTAACTTTTCGTGAATATATAGATGTTGATTAATTTTACTGACTTACTTTGACCCTAGTAAGTTCAAACAATTTAGAGATTCAAATAATTACACGGTCATATGCTTTATATATTTTTTATTTACCGGGTGAAAATTTAATATTTCTTATTTAGGAAAAATGTTTTTGACTTTTTTCACTGCTAGTCACATGTACTTTGGAAAAACCTGTGGTGAATGCAGTCCCCATTTTGACCCCTCTTCCCAAGAGCATTGAAATGAAGATCTGTTTAAAAATTGAAAATGAACATTTGAAAATATAATCTATATATATGTATAGACTAGAATTGTAGTTTTAATGGACTCACTGAATTGCAGCTTTTTGTTTTTAACATGTACAAGCCAAAAACCTGTTGCCATCAAGTCAATTCTGACTCATAGCGACCCTATAGGAAAGAGTAGAACTGCTGCGTAGGGTTTCCAAGGAGTGGCTGGTGGATTCAAACTGCCCACTTTTTGGTTACCAGCCATAGCTCTTAACCACTGTACCACTAGGGCTCCAAAGAGTGCTTAAACCTTCTAATTACTCATACCTTTAAATGTTACATTTATAAAATTAAAAAAAAATATGATTTACAGGACAGACCCTTTTTCTTTGATTGTAATTAACACAGGTGACATATTCAAAAGTATGTTTAGGTTTTTGTTTTGTTATGTGTTTTTCTGCTGTATTTCTAAGGGGGAGAGAAAGAACCGGATGTGAAGATAATCTAAATTTCCTTTTTCTAGATGCCAAGATGAAGCCTATTCAGCTAATACAGTCTTACTTTAGACATGATAATAATACTCATAAAGACACAGCTCTCTGTTAGGTTTCCTCAGGCCTTGATGAATCCTCCCATCCTGCCTTCTGCTGGCCATTTAATAAGGTTCCTGCAAATGGCTAACTCCATCCACTTCAGTTTTAACTCAGAGCAACCTCACTGCCAGGTCTGGAGGACACTTCATTTATTGTAGCCTTTTATAGCTGGACTTTATCAATCCCTTGTTTTTGTTCTCATAGTATAACTTCTACTCCATGAATTTAGCCTCCAGACACCAAATATTGAGATGTGATACTCCATATATCAGAGATATATACTTTCTTTCTAGGAAACTTACTTTAAGGTGAGAATGAAAAGAGAAACCTGAAGATCTTAAGTACTTTAAGAGACATTTTTAATAGCTATATGATGCAGTCAAGCCCAATGAAGAATTTGGAAATCTATTATCCCATGCACTATCAGATAGATTCTTAGTTCCTTCATTCAAATGTTGCAGCTGATTAAGGATTGTTTTTCCATGGCTGAACAGGAGAAAATCCTTATTTGCCTTTCAAATGGCATTTTCTAGTAGCTTCAGTTACCATCTATTGATGACAGCTCCCCAGTTTAACTACAGCTAGACTTCATCCCTAAGCTCCAGACCCATGCAGCTAATTGCAGAGCCCATTATTTTACTTACATGTTTCAAAGGCTCTTCACACGTAACATCTCAACCCAGCTCATGCTGTTTTTTCTGCAGTTTTGGTCATACAGCAGTTAAAAAAAATTTTAAAAAAAGTGCTTTTTGCTGCTCTGCAAACATTTTCCAAAGACTAGGAAGAAACCATTATTTGAAAAGTTGATGCAGTTTCCCAAATGCTAACCAAAAAATGTCTTGCTTCAGATCTCTCTGGTCACAGGGGTATCCTGAGGTGGATCAGGTCACCTGAGCTTCTCTTGTTTAAAAGCATTTTCTTGCCCTTTTTTTCCAAAACGCCCAAAGGTACAGTTTCTTCACAATTTCATCTGTTTCCAGAGCTCCAACCCAGGCTCCGAATTAACTTATATAGGTGAACATTAGTTTTTCTTTATTTTGGCCAAAATTGGGGCATTTATTCTTATTCTTGAGTTCCTATTCTATGCCAGTGGAGTTGTTGGTTCAATGATAGAATTCGCTTCTTTCATGCAGGAGATCTGGGTTCGACTCCTGGCCAGTGCACCTCGTGTGCAGCCACTGTGCATCTGTCATTGGAGGCTTGTGTGTTGCTATGAGGCTGAGCAGGTTTCAGTGGAGCTTCCCAACTAATACAGAGTAGGATGAAAGGTCTGGTGATCTACTTCCAAAAATTAGTCAGTGAAAACCCTATGGATCATGAAGTTCTAATCCCCCCAACAGCACATGTGGATGGATGGAGCAGCACTAGGCAGCACTTGGTTCTGTTGTGCATGGGGTTGCCATAAGTCAGGGGCCGACTCAATGGCAGCTAACAACAGCTCTGTCCCAAGAGGCCTTGGGTACTTTAGATAATTTGTCTCATTGGACTGGGTGGAGGCTTTGCCAGTTTTTCTTATTGCTGGTGTATTTCCCTCCTCGTTTCCTAGGTACTCTTTATGTAATTGGAGATTAACCTGTTTGCAATAGGAGTTGCAAATATTTATTACAGTTTTTCAAATCTTTTTACTTCGCTTATGGTATTTTTTACATAGAAGATTTGTAAATGTAGCTTAATTTATGCATCTGACTTGTTCTCCATTCTATCTCTGGTGAGTCGTGTGTGGCCCATGGTCACTGTTTGGTGAATCCTTTGTGAATGAAAGAACTTGAATGAGTGAACTATGAATGGGGACTTGAATACAACTAGACTCTGCCTATAAGGGTCCAGGTTCTTGAGGTCATTTGTGGTCTCATTCTCCATCTTTTTGCACGTACCTAGAGTAATTCGGAAAATTGTTATGGTGTTTAAGACTGACAAAATGTCTGGCGCAAATATAAACCATTATTCTGGGGACCCAATGGATCTTTATGACAAGTTCTTTCAAGGAACAACCAGAACTATTCTCAAATTTATTAACTAGACATGAGGAATGGTGCGTAACTATAGAAAGAAGCCCTTCATTGATTTATGGTGTAGAGAATTTAGTCTTTTTCTCCTAATGGAAGATGCTCTTCTTTGGCAAATACAGAGAATATATTGTTATATGGATTTGTAGGAGGGGAAATAGGTTAATAGTGAAATGATTCATTTCTTTTTATTGTTTTAGAACATAAAACATTCCATTTTGAAAGTTAAAAAAATTATATTAACAGAGAAATAGCATTTCTCGAGTACTGAAAAGTTCTATATGTCTATTTAAAAGAATTTGGTCTTTTAGATAAGTTTTAAAATGCAGAGTTATCACTGAAATTATTCATTGTGTTTCCCAGATTAAAAAAAAGTTATTCATTAAAATTTTAAAAAGGTAAAACAATCTCCATATTATCCCTTTGCTACATCCCATGTGAAGACAGTTCTTATAAATAGCACAATTTGTGGTTGATGATAAGCTTCGTCCCAAAGAAAAAATAATAGTTTGTGTTTGTGCCAGATGTTTTTCCAGCATTAAGTGCCATAAAAATTCCCTGAAGTGTGTTCAACAGATAAGGCGAAGTGCCAAAGAATGGCAGAAAATTAAGTTGAACCCTGTTCACATACAAAATCCATTGAGACACCATATGCATACTTCCATTTTAAAATCCAAATGTGAAATTAATTCAAAATGCATTTAATAGGCACCTATTTAGGTACGTATGCTAGATCCTTGGGACAGAATGATGAGTAACATCAGGCCGGCATCTCTCTGTGAAGGATTCGCACTATTAGGGGACACAGACATTTAACCCTTCTTGTGGCAGTAAATAACTTCTGTAATGCAGGCTTACCCAAGACTACTAGGAGGAAGTGACCTGTGATGAATACCCATTTGCTAGGCAAGTAACGGAGCTCCAGTCAGTGGGAACTATTCCTAGAAAGACTTAGACATGATTTCTTCTTGTGATATTTTCTCTAAGAGACTAAAAGGTAAGTCTATCATATCATTTTGCTTAAGGTTCCTAGGTGGCACAAATGGTTTGTGCTCCACTGCTAACCTAAAGGTTGGCATTTAAACCCACCTGGCGGTACTGTGGAAGATAGGCCTGGTGATCTGCTTCCTTTAAGATTAACCAAAAAAAGAAAAACTAAACCCATTGCTGTTGAGTCGATTCCAACTCATAGTGATCCTATAGGATGGGTTAGAACTGCCCCATAGGGTTTCCAAGGAGCAGCTGGTGAATTCAAACTGCCTACCTTTTGGTTAGCAGCCGTAGCTTTTAACAACTGTGCCACCAAACCCTATGGAGCAGTTCTACTCTGTAATACACGGGGTCATCATGAGCTGGAATCTACTCAAAGGTAGCTAACAACAGCAATCATTTTGCTTATCCAAACTGCAAGCAGTTGTTGCTAGAGAGCAGACATTGTGACTGGGAGGACCGTGGGAGAAAGCCAGAGTTAGAGAAAGTATGCATCTCACGCCAAGAAATAAAGAAGTTTTTCTCTGCTACTGATACCAGCTCCTATGACAGCTTGACCCTTGGACATATATTTCTTAGATGCAACATCTCTAAATCGCACAGGCATTTGTCAAATGCTATGTGGCAGTCACACACACACTGAGTACAATGTTAAGCTATGGTGCTTGTGAAGGGACTTTGTGCAATGGTTGAATAGTTAGACAACCATTTAGTTAGATGATTTCTCTGATTTCACTCAGTTCCATACAAACCTGAAATTTTTGTGGTTGTATCATTAGAGTTAAAACTCATTTGAGGTCTCTGGATTGCAAAAAAGCTCCTGAAAAGATAGAGCAAATGTAGCCAGAGTCAAGTGTTACTTTCATCTAGATTAGGTGGTGTGAGGCAACTTTTCAAGCCCATTGTTATGAGGTGTCCCCCAGTCAGGACTCCACCACTAGAATTCATTGAGGCAGCTGTTTGAATTCCAGATAGGACAACAGTAGTGCCTTACTTCGTGGCAGAAACCATGCAGAAACTCTCAGATGAGCTTCTCTCACTCACTGGAGTTCTCTCTACTCAATCAGATCACATTAGATACTTGAAAACATTAAATACTTAATGTTTAGGTAAGATGAAGCTGTTAGCTGAATTGAGAAGCTTTGAAATGGTGAGTGAGTCCATCTAAATTATTTTTTCACAACCGTGTAAGTACTTAGGGACAAAGTGTTTTCCTTCAAGTTATAAAAGTTAGACTTACCTAATGTATCTGAAAGATTGTAACATGCCTCTTTTCTTTTACTTTACTTGGATTTTTTTCTCCCAGTGGTGGTATATAAAAATCACTCTACGCTTGTGGTATTATCTCTTTTTTTTTTTCTTTCTTTTCCTGTGGCTGTTACTGTTCATTTCTGTATTGAAAAGTACAGAAGACAGGAACACATTTAAAGTTAAGGATCAGTCACTGGAGTTGAAGAAGCCCAAGCTCATTCCGATTCTGACTGATAGTGACCTCATAGAGTTTCCAAGGCTGTAAATCTTTATGGAAGCAGACTGCCATATCTAATGCTAACGCTGCTGGTTAGGGACAGATTCTGAGAACCACTAGTAGAGCAGTGGTTCTCAAAATTTATTATACATGAGAATCACCTGGGGATCCTGTTAAAATGTAGATTCTGATTCAGTATATCTGGGGTGCAAATGCAAATTCTTAGCAGGGGTTTGAAAAGAAGGAACTGGTTCGAAACCCAGGTTATGTGTGCCTAGTTTTTAAGGAAAGAAACTTTTTTTTTTTTTTTTAATTGTACTTCAGGTGAAGGCTTACAGAACAAACAGTTTCTCATGAAATAGTAGTACACATAGTGTTTTATGACATTGGTTAACAACTCCACAGCATGTCAACCCTCTAACTTCTCAACCTTTTTTTTTGGTGAGGATACACATAGCCAAAGATAGACCATTTCAAAAATTTCTACATGCACAGTTCAGTGACATTGACTACGCTCTTTCAATTGTGCTGTTATTCTCACTTAAGATGAAGGCTTACAGAACAAAACAGTTTCTCATTTAACAGTTACTACAAATGTTGCCCTATGACAATGGTTAACAATCTCACAACACAGCAACAATATCCTTACTCAACCTTGGGTTCCCTATCACCAGCTTCCTTGTCCCCTTCTGCCTTCTGGCTCTTGTCACTGGACTACTGTACCTCATTAGTCCCATTTGGTTTTACGGGGCTGTCCACTCCCAGGTTGAACGGTGAACCTCGGAGATAACTTCACCCCTGAGCTAAAAGGGTGTCTGGGGACCATACTCTCGGGGTTTCTCCAGTCTCCTTTAGGCCAGTAAATCCAGTCTTTTTTTTTGTGAGTTAAAGTTATGATCTACATCTTTCTCCAGCTCTGTCCAGAACCCTCTGTTGTGATCCTGGTCAGAGCAGTCAGTGGTGGTAGCCGGGCACCATCGAGCTGTAGTAGACTCAGTCCAGTGGAGGCCTTGGTAGCTGTGGACCATTAGTTCTTCGGACTAATCTTTTCCTTGTATCCTGTTCTCTTCATTCTCCCTTGCTCCCGAAGGGATGAGACCAGTGGAGTATCTTAGGTGGCCGCTCACAGTCTTTTAAGACCCCAGACACTACTCACCAAGGTAGAATGTAGAACATTGTCTTTATAAACTGTGTTATGCCAACTGAGCTAGATGTTCCCCGAGACCATGGTCCCCACAGCCCTCCGCCCAGCAATTCAGTCCCTCAGGGAGTTTGGATGTGTCTATGGGGCTTCTATGACCTTATAAGGAAAGAAACTTTTCATGATTTTTCTTGAGTAATACACATTGCCCAAGGATAATAGAGACATATGTAAATGTCTAACCTTCAAATGATTATACATTAATTTTCAAAATCCTGGACTTTGGGTACATATGCAAAAAGGAACCATTTTTGGACAAAACACACTAATCCTTAAGATCAATGGTTCTGAAACTTTATCATGCATCTGAATCACCTGGAGGGCTTGTTAAAACAAGGATTGCTGAGTTTGTGATTCAGTAGGTCTGAGATGGAGGCGGAAAATTTGCATTTCTAACAAGTTCCTAGCTGGTGCTACTGCTGCTGCTGGTCTCCGGGAGCCACACATTGAGAACCATTGCTTTAAAGGAGTGGTTAATGTAGCTAAGAGTTCATAATAAAGGAGTTAAGAAAGAGTAAGGATTTGGAAATCTTCCACTAGTGTGTGCAATAGTGATACTCGAAATATTTGAAGAAACCATTTGTCAGAGACCCTGACCAATTAGAATGTACGCCAGTATTAGCCCATGAGCCTGAATCTGCGCACAGTGCCCCAGTATTGGGCTTGAGTGGGTGTATGTAGCATAAAAACAATTGTACAAAGATGAATAAATATTTTTAACTTTTTTCCTGGAATCATCTTATAGTAGTTCTCAAAATACAAATCTGAAAAAAGTCTTTTAGAATTTAGGATATTCTGAGTCGGAATCAACTTCATAGCAACGGGTTTGGTTTGGGTTTTATAACATATTTTATCAGTTTATTTTCCTTCACCTTGAAAACAATAATCTACGGTAAAATAAATTAGAAAATTTTATTTTTTTTTAAAAAAAAAAAGAACTCCCCTGACGCAAGTATTATCTTTCCTCTCCCCGAGGAGAGTGATGACTTCTTCAGTAACCACTATTTGTTCTTTTTCTGATGTTACATTTTAATATGATAATGTTAATTTTATTTTAGTAAAAATTTAATATGCGATAAAAGTACATGAAATCTCAAAACAACCAAGAGCACCTGTTGATTTTGAGTCACGTGTTCATGAAAATTAATTGGTTGTGGTAACCAGATATATATGTTTACAATAAAGTTCCTGGTTTGTAAAAGCAGATTAATGTTTTTTATGTAAAAATGCAGAGTGAAATTTTACAAGGTATTGGTACTAATGGAGCAAATGATACCTGAGTATTCAATTTTCAGGACATTTCACAGGATAATAGTGCTTTATAAAGCTTCTTACTTAACGTAGGGTAAGTAAATGTGTGTGTGTGTGTGTATGTGTATTTCAAAGGCTGATCCTTCTCCTTCCCAAATGTTAAGCATGTAATAATTGTTTTTTCATGGTTAGCAACTTCCATTGCATTTAAACTGGAAACCTTTTTGAAACATTGTAGGTAAAATTTGAAGATTGACTGGCTGTTGATGGCTAGGATGTGGTGATAACATTTAAAATGGCATCATTCTATTTTACAGGAATGTGTGTGTATATCTTTAATGTCAGCACTTGCCTCTGGGGTGACACTTGTTAAATTTCTTACTGTCGTCTGCTGTTTCAAGGTCGGTAGTAGTGATTTTTATTACACAGTATCCTAATATCCCACCTATTATATAAAAGTAAATTATGAAAACCCCACTTTTTATTTTTCTGCTGACTTCTGTGTTTACTATGATCACCTGATTCTGTTTTAATTTTAAAATATGGAATTCTAAAACGTGCAGTAGTAAAGTAGCATGCAATATTTAGCCTTGCAATCGTTCCTGTGAAAAAGAGCTGTTTGTATCTGATGGTTTCCAGGTTTCTGGGAATGGCTTGATGCAGAGACTGGCTAATAAGCATTGAGAAGCAACCTGAGGTGGGGGAGTATGGTGCCCCCTTACTTCCTGCTGCCTCTCTCTGGCTGAGGAAAAGTGGATGAGGCTCAGGGAGACATCTCTGGCCAGCTGCTGTTTTTTAAAAAATCTCTCCCAGCAGGGTCCCTATTACTGTGGTTTTCTCTACACTCACAGAAAGATTAAATGTGTCTATAAAATCTGTCTAGTCCAGTGAAGTGGTCTGAAGGACTAAGGGGAGCTGGCTGAGTTTTCTTTTCTTTCTTGTTTTCTTGGTACAAGTCCTGCTCTCCTGTATCAGGATGGACCTAGAGTTATGGGCCAATATGCATAGACTGGAGCCACTGCATGGTGCAAGTCGTTAATGTACTTGTCTTCTAATCGAAAGGGTGGAGATTTGAGTCCACCCAGAAGTACCTCAGAAGAAAGGCCTGGTGATCTACTTCTGAAAAATCAGCCATCAAAAACCCTGTGGAGCACAGTTTTACCCTGACACACGTGGGGTTGCCACGTGTAGGAATTGACTCAATGGCAACTATTTTTTTTTGTAACTGGTTTGTGCATAGACTAGAAAAATTAATGCTAGACACTCTGTGGATAACCTAAGAGCAGTCCAGTAAATTCTAGAATCATTAAATAAAAGTTGACAATATAGAAAACTTTAAATACCCAGATTTCCAACAAGTACCCCAGCCCCACCCCAACCATATTCCTTGCACAGTCACAATCACATTGATCTCCTCTCCTCCCATCACCTTCCACTCCACTCTGTCAGTTCCCAAAATTCGACTTGTCTTGGTCTCTCCGTAGCACTTTGAAGCCTCATCTCATTGGCATTTTTCATTTTAGGGGGAGGTTTAGTTACCATTATTTATATTCGGATAATTTTTAGTTCAGATAATCATTATCAAGGTGCTTTGGGACTATTATTCAATGAAAAAAAAAACGTGTATGCACGCATTTTTTGTTTTGTTTTTTTAAGATGTCAGGTGTCTCAATTGGGACCTCACCAGCTTTTGGTCATTTTGTCCCTCTCCTCTACCCACAACACCCTGAGCCATTTCACTTGTTGGAGAGCATTGGCATAGCTGTATCTGTATAGAGTATGTGTTTTGTTTTGGTATAAGTACTCTGTTAACTTGCTGGGTTCTTTTAGAGTAAATGTATTCATTTCAAAAACAGTGACATTCACCTGTTCCCTATTATTGTAGTGAAACAAAGTCTGGTCTGGTTTGAAATACCACTGAGAAGCAGATTTGCTAGGAACCTTAGATAAGTATATCCTGGAGGCTTAAGTGGAGATAGCACTGTTGATCTAAACCCTATCTTTGAGTATATATTATACATAAAGCACTCTGTCCTATCACCAGTGTAGAGGTAGGTGCTGCCAGAGGGAAGGGGGGGACTTTGTTTTAAGGGAAAGTATGTAGCCAGCTGCCAAGAAAAGATGGCCAACTCTATTGTGATTTCATTGAATATAGCATATTGCTCTCAGAAGACAAGGTCAAAGGACTTGGTTTATTAAAAAGGAGAATGAGACAGGAAAAAAGGGACACAGCTGTGTCTGTCAGAGTGGCATTCTCCATGTAGAATCAAGCCAATCCAATCTATCACTGGTTCTTCAGTTAACTACAGCATGTCTTAACTTCATAATTTGGCTCACACTGTGTCTTTTGATGTTTTGTGTTGTTGAAAGCTTGTAACTGACCCATGAGTGTGCTCTCTGTTCAAACTGTTTCTAATATACAATTTCCTTGTCCAGTGTTCTTTCAATAAGGGTACCTGGCCTTTGAGGATATCTTGTCAGAATGATGCGAATGAAGGTGTGAATTTTCTATTTATCTATCTATTAAACTATATTATACTGCAATACCCTCCCCAGCCCCACCCCACAGATGTTATGACAGAGAGAACAATATGATAATTATTGCTCTGGCAAAATGGACCATTTAGTTTAAATAAGCAATGGGAAGTAATGGGCAGCCTAACAAGAATAGTCATGCACCGATATTTCTTCTGTGTGAGGTGATATTTTTTTAAGTGTTTGAGTAGGAAAACCTATTGATTGAAGAATCTCCTTGCTTCCCCCACACCACACAAAGGCTTTTTCTCCCAAATAAATTTGCATTAATAAATATATATTTCTTTAAAGATAATTTTCTATCTCAATTGAAATGTTTTTCTAGTACCAGAAAAATAGTGTTAGGAAAACATATATCAGTCTTAAACAAAAAGAAAAACCTCTGAACAGGAAAAAAAAATTGCATGAGCTCCATTAGGTAGTCAGAATACAGTGGACCAGGGCAGTGGACCAGGGCATGAAACATCGACATGCTGAAAGATGGCACTGCCTTGAATTTCTCAGGCTACCTCTGTAGGAAGCAAGGAAAGGGAAAGGACAGAAAATTGCCCAGCTTCCATGTACTCCATTTGGACTTAGCAAGTGCATTTGCTTTTGGACTCTCAAGCTTCAATCTCGGTCTCCAGGGTTCCCTTGTTATGTGTGAGCCCTTCCTTGTAGTCACCTGTTGGGGACTGTATTAACACACACTGAAGAAAGAGAAAACACATTTTCCAAGCTAAAGAAGGTGACAGCTACTCTTTTCTAGGGCCCTTGTTAACCTTTTGGAGCCCAGCATCTTCTGTGGCAAAACAAAGGCAACAGAGGTGTAAATGCTTCTTTCTTTCTTTTTTTTTAATTCCACTCCACAAAGAAAATGTTGTTGATGTCTTAGTGTTCGGCTACATTGCTCTGAAGAGAAGTGATAGGATATTTCTTTCTTCTGTCCCAAGGTTTTAGAACTTGATTCCCATTGCTTTCTAGCATCATTCTAAATAGAGCCCTACTGTTTGGCCGCGGCCAGAATTAGCTTGTATGGTACCTGTTATTGAAAGGGAGTCTGTATTTGCAGTAATACAGAAAATGCCAGTTTAGAAATGAGCCTGATTGCATGGTTCATTTTGTTCTCCTTTGTAGAGCCAGGCTGCGGCCCACTACAAAGGCACGAAACATGCCAAGAAGCTCAAAGCACTGGAAGCCATGAAAAATAAGCAGAAATCTGTAACTGCCAAGGACAGCGCAAAGACTGCCTTCACCTCCATCACTACCAATACCATCAATACCAGCTCTGACAAAACAGGTTAAGCGATGATCTTTGTTGTTGTTGTCATCGTCATTGTCGGTCGGGGGTTCCCTCCCTTGTCTAACCCCACATCTATTTATGTGCCTGCCACATCGATTCACCCTCGATCCATCTTTCTGTGTGACAGTAATTGTTTCCCCTCATTTTTTTCAGTACCCTTCAGAGATTACGGTAATTACCAGTTATACTGCAGATTTTGCATTTTGAAAGGGCCTGTGACTGGTTTAGAGGAACGCAGTAGTCATAAAGCGTTGGGAGCCATGTCCCCCATACCCTTTTTGGGAAGTAAACCTTTTCAGTGTGTATTGTTTGTATCTTGTATGCAGCACCTTAGCTTGCAGCTGCACGGCAGATTTGATTTAACTGTGAATACCCAGCAAAGTATGCCAAATGAATCGAGAAGGCCCCGATAAGGGCATTATTACTGACAGGCATTATTCTTATAAATTGCAAACATTGCGTTGTTGTAAGTGGTGGCTGTGTGACTCTCGGCTCGTTACGGCTGGGTAACCTTTCCTCTGCATGCACAGGTAAGTGTTATTGATACCAATTATTCTGTTTGACAGAGTCTTCACAGTGAAATAATAGCCTCTGAATGGCCTCTTGGAACAGCTCCTGCTAAACAACCAACTAACTCATGGCAGGGGAAGCCAGTGGAGTTTCTGAAGCTGGCATTTTAAAATATAAACTGCTGTTTCTCGAAGTTTACCCAAAAGGAAGCCCTGTATGAGTCATGGATGTACCTTTAATAAATCACCTTCCAGCACAAGCACCAGCACGTGCCAGTTGTTTTCCCGTCCGTGCAAATGGCATTGGTGAGGAAGTATTTGTACTGTCATCGATGGGAAAACCTTAGCCAGATGAGAATCTTCTGGCTGTGACTGATGAAAATGTAGAATGGTACATGGTGAACAAATACAACAGATTAAGATGGCTTTATTGAACATGGCAGCATCCACTGGCCATGTATATGCTCCTCCAAGGGCCCAGGGTGATTCTTGCTCCCTTGTCATTCTGACAGAGGTAATGGTGCTCTCTCTGCATTTCTATAGCACATTTTATGTCCTTTAGCCAGGCCCCATATCACATTGTGTTATTGGTAGATATATACATGTCCTCCTCCCTGAGAATACTGTGGACTCTTGAGAGTTGGAATGTGTTTTTCATCTTTGTACCCTGGCGCCTGATCTGGTATGGTATAGGTGTTGAGTAAAATGTCTACTGAGTGACTGAACAATCTCTCACCCCTCTAATTCTCCAATTCTTCTGTGTTTGTACCAGTACATGTTAAAGGGAAAAATGAAAAGTACTTGTCATGTTCACTTCTTCGGTATCCAGATTAAGAACTGGATTAACCCACTTTATTAATTTAGATGTAGTGAAACCTTACAGGACAAGCATTCATCTCTTTCTTTCTCCCTTCCTTTCTTTTTTCAGTATATCCTGATACTGATCTTTGTAACTCCCCATTTCTCCCTCTCCCCATTCCCTGGTAACCACTGATCTTCTTCTGTCTCAATGGATTTACCTATTCTAGAGATTTCATATAAGTGTAATCATATGATATTTGTCCTTTTTTGTCTGGCTTTTTTCAGTTATATAATGTTGTCAAGGTTCATCCTTTGCATAGCATGTATCAGAACTTCATTTCTCTTTATAGCTGAATAATACTCCATATATATATATAACGTTTTCTTTGTAGTTCTTCTGTTGATATTGTTTCTACGTTTCGGTTATTGGGAGAAATGTTGCAGTGAACATTGGTGTATATGTGTTTGTTTGAGTCACTGCTTTTACTTTGTGTGTGTGTGGGGGCGGGGGTGTTGGGGAAGGATATATACCTAGGAATGGAATTTCTGTGTCATATGGGATTTCTATGTTTAACTGTTTCAAGAGCTGCCAAACTGTTTTTCATAGATGCTACACCATTTTACATTCCCCAAGCTCTTATCTTTTCTTTATTAATTGAAAATTCACTGCTTTAATTTTAGGGCTATAGGGGAATGAGAGATAATGAAGCATGTGAGCATCATTTCTGCTTCCAGGAATTGGGGCACAAATTGAGACCCCAAAAGCCACACTTGCTGTAGGGAAATAAAGATGTCTATCTTTTGCAAAGAAGATTGTAGGTGGGGAGAACCGGGAGGCAAGCGTGATGTAAGGGTTAGAATAACATTTTTGCTTGCCCCTAAACTTTTCTACTCCTATATATTTTTATCAGTAATGGTTATTGGGATTCCCTTGATCCCTCTTTAAAATACAAATATCCCTGTGACTTTAAGGATA
>NW_004444072.1:7334660-7340105 GCF_000243295.1 Trichechus manatus latirostris | reverse complement strand
ATATGCATGGTATATTGATAACTTGGGCGACAAAAGACTCCCAAATATGTTGTCTCTGTTATGAAAATTAGTTGTAAACCCATGCCTCCATCCCTTTAGAGATTAGAATGTAAAGGATAGCAGTCATCTTTGTTGAAGCTGAATAGGAGCATGTTCTGAACTGGGCTATGGAGAGAACCTACATAACATAAACAGGCTGCCAGTAGACATGTCAGAACTTCCCTAGTGGTTGAAATGATGTTGAAAGCTACACCCTCCTAGCTGGACAGGGAAAAAATTCCAGAGGGGTGGAAGGGATGATAAAGCCTATAAAACTAGTACAATACCCTAAAGTCAAAGGAAGGAAATAATGGGCACCAGGAAGGATATTGTTTTTCTAATCCATGAGGACCTATACCTAGGAAAATATATATACATAGGTTCAGAGAGACTACACATTCAGCCACACTCAGTAGAGGTTTCAAGTGGAATTCTATCCTTGGACTGGAATTTACACAAGACATTCCGTCTTACTTATCTAGGGCTGCTATAACAGAAATACCACAAGTGCATGGGTTTAACAAAGAGAAATTTATTTCCTCACAGTCTAGTAGGCTAGAAGTCCAAATGCAGGGTGTCAGCTCTAGGGGAAGCCTTTCTCTCTCTGTTGGCTCTGGAGGAAAGTCCATCTCATCAATCTTCCCCTGGCCTAGAAGCTTCTTCATGCAGAAACCCCAGGTCCAAAGGACACACTCTGCTCCAGAATTGCTTTCTTGGTGGTATAAGGTCCCCATGTCTCTCTGCTCACTTCTCTCTTTTATATCTCAAAAGAGATTGGGTTAAATCACAATCTAATCTTGTAGATTGAGTCCTGTCTCATTATCATAACTGCCACTAATCCCATCTCATCACATAGAGATAGGGTTTACAACACATAGGAAAATCACATCAGATGACAAAATGGTGGACAATTCACACAATACTGGGAATCATGTCCTAGCCAAGTTGACAGATATTTTTGAAGGACACAATTCAACCCATGACCCTATCTATGAGAAATAGCTCCATCCATATCATAGACCCTCATCCCATTTGTATCGCAATATAGACCCTCATCCCATTTGTATCGCAATATAAATCAGAGGCACATAGGCTGACAGATTTCAGTTTTCTTAAAAATGACTACTTGTCCTTTTTATTACTGCTTACTTCATTATAAGTCTGGAAACAAGATGAGTCTCTGAGCTAGTTTTCTAGAACAGTAAGTACTTAGGGGCAGAAGGAGAAGGTGATGACTCTCGAATCCAATTTCATATTTTTTTTAATAATCAAAAATTGTAAGCCCTCTGCTGAATGCACAAGAATGTTTTGTGATTTGTGAATTTATTCATGTAAAATATATGGACACATTAAATCATATTTCAGTAATTTTACCTAATCATATTTTTATAAAAATAATCCAATTGAATGGGGAAAAACAACTGGTTGCTTTGACAAAATGTGAAGTATGTGATGATTTGATAGATGAAGACCCTAAGACGATAACAGGGTTGGGGTAACAACAGGGAAAAGGGCAAGTGGGGTGGACTTGAATCAGAAAATTGATTTGGGAGTTGCCCTGGGATTCTCTGAAATACAAGGAAGAGAATACTCATTGAAAGAAAAAAAGAAAATTTAATTGCAAGCCTACTTGTTACAAAGGGAATTTTGAATTTTGGCAGGCAATTCCTCTAAAATTCCTAAGTCATATATTGTATAGGGTTTTAATCGCTGTCTTGGGGGCAACACATTTGTCTTAATTACGTACAGGGTAAGCTCCTGTTCACTAACTTTATGGCCTTGGGAGTTTTTGGTCATTACTTCTGTCAGTCTGCATGCTGCGTGGTGATTGGCAGTCCAGGATCAACCACTGACTGCTCACGGTAAGCCTAGTTCACCTGTCTCTAGGTAAGAAGACACTCCGTAACATTAAGGCAGGATTTTACTTCTTGTGATGGCATGAGGAGTGTTAGGTTGGTAAATTTACACTCAGAAAATTTACAGAAAAAAAGTACCATTTAAAAAAATGTATTCAACAGTCAAAATTGTTGGCATATATATTGAGGGTAGCAGGTATTCATTATAGAATATTTCATAGCATTTCCAAAGATGGCCAGAATAACTTTGTCAAATCTAGCGATTTTTATGCAGGTATTTTGCATAGTAAAAGTAATGACAGTGTAGCGTTATTCACAATAGCCTAAAGGTAGAACAACCCAAGTGTCCATCAACAGATGAATAGATAAAAAAATATAGTGTATAGAATACCGTTCAGCCATAAAGAGCAATGAAGTTCTGATATATAGTATAACATGGATGAACCTGGAAAATATTATGCTAAGTGAAGTAAACACAGACACAAAAGGACAAATACTGTATGAGTCCATGTATATGAAATATGCAGGATAGGCAAATTCATAGAGACAGAGTAGATGAGAAGTTACTGGGGGCTGCGGCAAGGTGTGAAGAGGGAGTTACTGCTTCGTGAGTACAGAGTTTCTGCTTGGGGAGATGAAAAGTTTTGGAAATAGATGGTGATGATGGTTGCACAACATTGTGAATGTAATTAGTGCCACTGAATTTTACACTTAAAAATGGTTAAAATGGCAAGTTTTGTTATATCTATTTTACCACAATAAAAAAATTATGACAAAAATTAAGAAATTATCTTCAAAGTAAATTGATAAATATAACTCACTTTCCTTTTTTTTTCCATGAAATGAAATGACAAATTCAGAATTGTCTGATTATGCCCTGTGCCAGGCCATCCTCTAATCTTTCTTTGCTTTTTCTTTTTAGGGGAATCTCATTCATTTCCCATGGTGTATAAGTCAGTTTAGGCTAGGTTATGCTGCAGTAACAAACAATCTCCAAATACTAGTGGCTTTTACAACAACTAATTATTTCTTGTTCATGTTGCATATCAGCTCTGCCAGAGGCATAACTAAGGTATGGCAGGTAGGGTGCATGCCCTGGATGCCACTTGAGGGGGCGCTAATGAGCAGTTTCTGTTGGCCATCATAGTTTCCACCTCCAGCTGTGAGAATTCATTCAACAATTTAAAACTAATTGCCATAGGTACTATTTTCTGTAGATAGGCATCTGGCTCTGGCTTTTCTCCATATTTAACTCAGGGACCCAAGCTGATGAAGCAGCCACTATCTGGACATTACCAATCCCTATGGCAGAGTTAAAATGAGGGTTGCAAATCAACAGACTCTTATCACTTTTTAGTGGAAGTGACACAAATCATTCCTGTCACATTTTATTGGCAAGTTGGATGGCCATACCTGCTTATAATGATACAGGAAGGGGGAGCAAATATTGGTGAGCAATAATACAGTAGTCCACCCACAGGTTCGACTACAACTTGTGCTTGCATGTCTCAACATTCCACTTTGTCTAGACCTGTCCTCGTATGGCCAGACCTGCTGCTCCATGGCATATTGATCACTCATTTGGATGGTTTGCTTGCACCTCTAATTAACAGTTTCAGAAAAAAAAGTCTCATCTCGACCATCATCCCCAAATTTCTCTTCATCCTGTCGTTCCTAGTTTTATTGATTTTTTCCCATACAAAAATTTATACATACATTGTTATGTGACTCTTAATTGCTCTCCCTATAGTGTGACAGCACACTCCTTTCCACCCCTGATTCCCCATGTCCATTCAACCAGCTCCTAACCCTCTCTGCCTTCCCATCTCACCTCTGGACAGAAGCTGCCCATTTAGTCTCTTGTATCTACTTGAGCTAAGGAGCACACTCCTCACGAGTATCACTTTATGTCCAGTCCAATCCCTGTCTGAAGAGTTGGCCTTGGAAATGGTTTTACTTCTGGGCTGATAGAGAATCCAGGGGCCATGCTTTCCAGGGCCCATCCAGTCTCAGACCATTAAGTCTGGTCAAATTACTAGAATTTGAGTTCTGCACCCCACCTTTCACCTGCTCCATCAGGGACTCTCTGTTGTGTCCCCTGTCAGGGCGGTCATTGGTGGTAGCTGGGCACCATCTAGTTCTTCTGGTCTCAGGCTTATGAAGTCTCTGGTTTATGTGGCCCTTTTTGTCTCTTGGACAAATACTTTCCTTGTGTCTTTGGTGTTCTTCATTCTCCTTTACTCCAGGTGGTTGGGACCAATTGAAGCATCTTAGATGGCCGCTTGCAGGCTTTTAAGACCCCAGACGCCACTCACCAAAGTAGGATGCAGAACATTTACTTAATAAGCTTTGTTATGCCAATTGACCTAGATGTCCCGTGAAAGCACGGTCTCCAGACCCCTACCGCTGCTACTCTGTCCCTCAAAGTATTTGATTTTATTCAGGAAACTTCTTAGCTTTGGTTTAGTCCAGTTGTGCTGACTTCCCTTGTAGCGTGTGTTGTCCTTCCCTTTATCTAAGATAATTCTTACCTACTATGTAGTTAGTAAATAACCCTCACCCTCCCTCTCTACCTTTGTATCCATCAAAGAATGTTTTCTTCTATGTTTAAACCTTTTCTTGAGTACTTATAATAGTGGTCTTATACAATATTTGTCCTTCTGTGACTGACTAAATTCACTCAGCATAATGACTTCCAGCTTTCTCCATGTTATAATATGTTTCACAGCTTCATCGTTGTTCTTTATCGTTGTGTAGTATTCCGTTGTGTGGATATACCGTAATTTGTTTATCCATTCATCCGTTGATGGGCACCTAGGTTGTTACCATCTTTTTGCTGTTGTGAACAGTGCTGCAATGAACATGGGTGCGCATATATCTATTCATGTGACAGCTCTTATTTCTCTAGGATATATTCCAAGGAGTGGGATAGCTGGATCGTATGGTACTTCTATTTCTAGCTTTTTAAGGAAGTGCCAAATCGATTTCCAAAGTGGTTGTACCATTTTACATTCCCACTAACAGTGTATAAGTGTTCCAGTCTCTCCACAACCTCTCCAGCAATTATTATTTTGTGTTTTTTGGATTAAGGCTAGCCTTGTAGGGGTGAGATGGTATCTCATTGTAATTTCTCTAATGGCTAATGATCGTGAGCATTTCTTCATGTGTTTGTTAGCTGCCTGAATATCTTCTTTGGTGAAGTGCCTGTTCATGTCCTTTGCCCGTTTTTTAATTGGGTTATTTGTCTTTTTGTTGTTAAGGTTTTGCAGTAGTTTGTAGATTTTAGAGATTAGACGCTGATCGGATTTGTCGTAGCCAAAAATTTTTTTCCCAGTCTGTAGGTTATCTTTTGACTCTTTTGGTGAAGTCTTTTGAGAGCATAAGTGTTTGATTTTTAGCGGCTCCAATTTGTCTATAGTCTGTCTTTTGGTGCTTGTTCATTGTGGCTTATGGTTCGTATTGTGTTTATGCCATGTATTAGGGCTCCTAGCATTGTCCCTATTTTTTCTTCCATGATCTTTATCGTTTTCAATTTTATATTTAAGTCTTT
>NW_004444072.1:7308538-7332909 GCF_000243295.1 Trichechus manatus latirostris | reverse complement strand
GTGATATCACCCATCTCATTTCTTATACGGCTTATCTGCTTCCTCTCCTGTTTTTCTTTTGTCAGTTTGGCCAGTGGTTTATCAATTTTGTTGATCTTTTCAAAGAACCAGTTTTGGTCTTGTTAACTCTTTCAATTGTTTTTCTATTCTCTATTTCATTTAATTCTGCTCTAATTCTTATTATTTCCTTTCTTCTGACACCTGAGGCCTTCTTTTGCTTTTCTCTTTCTACTTGTTCCAGTTTTGGGGTTAATTTTTGATTATGGCCCTTTCTTCTTTTTGGATGTGTGCATTGATTGCTATAAACTGACCTCTGAGCACTGTTTTTGCTGTGTCCCAAAGATTCTGGTAGGATGTGTTTTCATTCTCATTTGATTGTATGAATTTCTTTATTCTAGCCTTAATTTCTTGTATAACCCATTAGTTTTTGAGCAAGGTGTTCGTCAGTTTCCATGTGTTTGATTTTTTTTCCTTTTTCTGTTTTTGATTTCTACTTTTATGGCTTTATGGGCAGAAAAGATGCTTTGTAATATTTTGATGCTTTGGATTTTGTTAAGGCTTGCTTTCTGGCCTAATATGTGGTCTATTCTGGAGAATGGTCCATGTGCATTGGAAAAGAAAGTATACTTGGCTGCTGTCGGGTGGATCGTTCGGTATATGTCTATGAGATCAAGTTGGTTGATTGTAGCATTTAGCTCTTACGTGTCTTTGTTGAGATTCTTTCTGGATGTTCTGTCATTCACCGAAAGTGGTGTGTTGAATTCTCCTACTACTATTATGGAGCTGTCTCTCTCTCTTTTCAGTGCCATTA
Source organism: Trichechus manatus latirostris (assembly GCF_000243295.1). NCBI lineage: Eukaryota > Metazoa > Chordata > Mammalia > Sirenia > Trichechidae > Trichechus > Trichechus manatus. The sequence goes on along the minus strand of NW_004444072.1, from coordinate 7,332,098 downwards.
GAGTTTTTTTAATGTATTTTGGAGCCCTGTCATTGGGTGCATAAATATTTATTATAATTATGTCCTCCTGTTGTATTGACCCTTTAATCATTATATAGTGTCCTTCCATATCCTTTGTGGTGGATTTTACTTTAAAGTCTATTTTGTCAGAGTTTAATATTGCCTCTCCTGCTCTTTTTTGAGTGTAGTTTGCTTGATATAATTTTTCCATCCTTTGAGTTTTAGTTTGTTTGTGTCTTTAAGTCTTAAGGTATGTCTCTTCTAGGCAGCATATCGACAGAACATGTTTTTTTATCCAGTCTGCCACTCTCTGTCTCTTTATTGGTGCATTTAGGCCATTTACATTCAGTGTAATTATTGATAGGTATCAGTTTAGTGCTGTCATTTAGATGTCTTTTTTTGTGTGTTTTTCACAGTTTCTTTGTTCCACTTAATTTTCTGTGCTGAGTTGCTTTTCTTTATGTATTTTCTTTTCATCTTTTTCGTTGTTGTTCATTTTGTGTTTGCTAAGCTGATATATTTTTCTAGTTTTTTATTTTGACTTGTAGGATTGTTAATTTTCTTTATGGTTACCTTAATATTTACCCCTATTTTTCTAAGTTTATACTAGTCTTTTATTTCTTCATATCACCTTGGCTTCCTGTCCATAAGAAAAATCTGTCTAGCTTTTTAAAGTCCCTCTTTTTGTTTTAATGTTGTCATCTTTCACATATTGACATCTGTTTCCCTACTTTCAGTCTTTTAGCTTAGATTTACTTTTCTGACTTCCCTATCTGGACTGATATCTGGTTGTTCTGTCCTGTGTTCTAGTCTTGGGTTGTTATCTGATGTTACTAATTTTCTAACTGGAGGACTCCGTTTAGTATTTCTTGTAATTGTGGTTTGGTTTTTGCAAATTCCCTAAACTTCTGTTTATCTGGAAGTGCCCTAATTTCACCATCATATTTGAGAGACAGTTTTGCTGGATGTATAATTCTTGGCTGGCTGTTTTCTTTTTTCTTCAGGGCTTTATATATGTCATCTCATTGCCTTCTTTCCTGCATGGTTTCTGCTGAGTAGTCTGAGCTTTTTCTTATTGACTGTCCTTTGTAGATGACTTTTCGTTTATCCCTAGCCGCTCTTAAAATTCTCTCTTTATCTTTGGTTTTGGCAAGTTTGATTATAATATATCTTGGTGACTTTCTTTTGGGATCTACTTTATGTGGGGTTTGATGAGCATCTCAGATATCTTGTCATCTTTCACGGTATCAGAGATGTTTTCTGTCAACAAATCTTCAACAGTTTTCTCTGTATTTTCTGTCATCTCCTCCCCTGCCCCACCCAATTCTGGTACTCCAATCACTCTTAGTTTATTCCTCTTGAGAGTCCCACATAGTTCTTAGGGTTTATTCATTTTTTTAATCCTTCCATCTGATTTTTCCTCAAATAATTTGGTGTCAAGTGCTTTATCTTCATTCTCACTCATTCTGACTTCCATTGCCTCAATTCTGCTCCTATGACTTTCTATTGATTTTTCTAATTCTGAAATTTTATTGTTAATCTTCTGGATTTCTGATTGCTGTCTCTCTATGGATTCTTGCAGCCTATTAAATTTGTCATTGTGCTCTTCCCTAATCTTTTTAATTTCCTCTATTGCATGTTATGCATTTTGCTTAATTTCCTTCTGAATTTCTTGAAGAGTTCTGTGTATTAATCTTTTGTATTCTGCCTCTGGTACTTCCAAGAAATCTTCATCCTCTGGAAAATTTCTAGATTCTTTATTTTGGAGCTTGCTGAAGCCCTCGTGGATTGCCTGTTTATATGATTTGATATTGACTGTTGTCTCTGAGCCATCAGTAAGTTATTATATTTATTTATTTTATGTTTGCTTACTGTGTCCTAGCTTCTTGTTTTGTTTTGATATGCCCAAATAGGCTGCTTGTGCGAGCTAGTTTGATTATTGGCACCTTTGAAGCTCTAATGTCCTGTCACCAGGTGGTTATGTCTGTTACTAGGTATGTGAGCTCAGGAGTCTGCCCACTCCTCCTGTATGGAATCAGCTCAGGATCCCAGGTAGATAGCCACCAGGTGTGTAGTGTAGGCTCTCACTTACAGTCCTAGACAGGCATGGGTGATTGGTGTAGGCACAGGCATCTGGCTGCAGCAGGGAGACACACTCTGAGCCAGGTAGGGGGCTGACAGGTGCCCTTGAGTGTCAAGGAGAAAGGCGTGCCCCTTTTCCCTTGAGCGCATAGGTGGGTGGATTTTGCAGCTGGACTATGAGCACCTAATGCTGTTGGTTGTAAGGACTGGGGGGCACTTCTTATTCATGGGCCCCATCCCAGGTGGTTAGGTGGCATGGGTGGAGCCACCAGTCCTCAGTCCCCTGATGTGGGCAGGTAAAGACCCTGCTTAATGGGCAGAGCAGTATCAAATGTCAAGAAACTGCCCCTTCACAGCTGAAACAGTTGAATTTAGACTTCCAGTATATACCCTGTTGTACTGCGGTAATGAGGGCCTACACTGTTGAGATGGGCCCACACAAGTCTATGCAGGGGGAAAGGCACTCAAGCTCCGTGGATCCCTTATGCTTGTGCCTAGGCAAAGGAGCTGTGCCTACCCTGGGTTCCTGGCTTAGGGGAGCTGGCAGTTTATTTTTTCCCCTGTTTCTTAATTTGTTCACTCTGCAAGGCAGGGAGAATGACTCTGGGTGTGTGACGGATCTGCTTCCGGCTCAGGGGATGCAGCAATTGCTGAAGCTGGTCCAGGACCCAGTGCAGAGCAGGGAGTGGGGAGGTTAATGGGAGAGAGGTTTTTCCCTAAGAGGGATGTTTTTGATTCACACAGTAAGCTGTACACAAGTACTTATCTTACACCGATGAGTGCTGCTTCTCACTGGTTCTGGGTGGCCGTGTAGACTCTCCAGCGCTGGGTCTCTCCTGGTGTAGAAAATGTGCTTCCCAAGCACTGCCACTTGCCTGCCTCCTGCTCACCCCCGAGCTGATCAGGCCTGAACGGTTCAGGCTCTTGCTGGGTCATGTCTAGCAACTCTTCGCTGCTTCTGAACCATCTCTCCCTCCCCCTGCCACGCAGTCTGGTTCCTCAACCTGCCTTTGACGTTCAGGGCTCCGATAGCCGTATATAATCGAATCACTTGTTTTTTTGGGTCTTTGTTGTAAGACGGTCCACCAGAAGCGTCTGACTACTCCGCCATTTTGGCCCTGCCTCCCCTAGTTTTATTTTTGGTCCTGCAGCTTACCAGCTTGAAAGCTTGTAGTTGTCTTTGGTTCTTCTCTTTCCCTTAGTTCACACATCTAATCAATTGCTGGAATAAACTTCCCTCCCGATCCTAGAACTCATCTTTCACATTCTTACACATTGTTACTACACTTACCCTGGCCTTGTAGGCCTGTGCCTTGCCGGTACAATTGCCTTAGCCACCATGCACAGTTGCCTTAGCTACCATGAAAGTTCAGCTGCCTCTGCTCTTGCCTGTTGACAAGCATATCCTTCATTCTACTGTGCATTTTCAGTACACATTGATCACATCACTTACTCATTCAGAAACCTTCAATGTACCTTTATGCTGGACTTCATGGCCCTCCATGGTTTAAGCACAGCCTCCCTTTCCAAACTTCTCTACCACTGCTCACCTGCAGTATTCCTCACTGGAGACACACGTTGTTTTTCCATCTTTGTTCCTTCCCATTCTGCCATTCTGCATCTCTCTCTTGAAAGTCAAATTATCTTTCAAGATTTATCTCTTACTTTTCTTTTCTCCTTCCTGCCTATGAAGTCCAATATGAATTTATATCTTTCTGACTACCCTTGTCATATCCTTCTTAGGATATAATCTTTATATCTTTACATTCTTTCCATTGCTAGATGATATACTCCTTGAGAGTTCATACTTACTCATTCTTTTTTCTTAACAGAGTAGTTTTTATATAAAAGATAATACATAAAGTATTTTTAAAATGCAAATAATCAGTTTTGTGTCTTTGAATTGAAGCATAGAAAAGCTTTAGACCTTTGTATTTGTGTAAGAAAGAACCATGGTTCTCGATAAACCAAGGAATTTTGTGATATTGCTCATTGAATTTCAAAGCGGAAAGTTTTAATAAAGGTCATCAAGTCTAACCCCTAAACTTGTTTTTTTTTTTTTTTAAAGATTCTCTAGCTGCACAGATAAGAAACACTTGACATTTCTAATGGCCCTTCGGTAACTATCAATCAGGAGTTAATTAGCCTATTGAGTGTATAGATTTGTCTTAGTCATCTAATTGGTAAGATCTTAGAACATTTCTCCCTGGTTCTATTACATAATCCCCTTAAGAAGTGTCAGTGCATTGCAAATATATTCATCAGATAAAGCTACTAAAATACAATTTAAATTTGTACTTTTCACTCTTATGACTCAGTCTTCTTTGTATCCATTTCCCTTTTTGTCTTTCTTTTTGTTAAAGTTAAAATTGTAATCCAGGAATGTTCTATTTATCTGACTCAAAGGTTCCAGGAGTGAAATAATTTTCACTCTGTTGTTGAGAAGGTCTCTGAATGCAGAGGAGTCGTTTGTTTACCCTGGATTAATAATTTGTTCTAAGTGTTTATTGGAATTTAAATTATTTGTTCAGGGACTTAGAGTGATAAAGAGACTTTACTAATAATAAAGAAAATACCAGCAACTGAAGCTGGCCAGTGACTAAAAACAAACACATCAGGAAACAAAGCCTCATGGGAGTTAGTCAATTATAAGGCCACAAAATCTGGGTTCTTTTCCTTTCCTGCATATTACTGTCCCTAGCCTGCTGTTTGCATCAGGTACAGTGTAAAGTAAAGCTGTATGAAAGGGTCTTTTCTCCTTCTAATTAGGTAGAACCAAAGAATAAGAATGATCAGTTGGAGATACAGGTGGTAGAAGAAGAGTTTTAAGGAAAAACCAATCCACGTGTTATTCAGAAAACAGACAGACAAGCCCTTCGCAGTGGAGGACAAGTAAAAATTAGCTTTTGTTTATATTTTCATAAAGAAGGTAGGAAAAGTTTGCTTTTCTTGATCTAAGCTTCAAAAAAGATTCCAAGTATTAAAAATTATATATATTATAGCAAAACATGTGCCAAGCTTCTTGAATTCAGAGAGCCACATATCTTTTATATTATATATTTGTATATTTGGCATTTTATATATATATATGTATATATATACATATATACACACATATATATGCATATGTGTGTGTGTGTGTATATGTACATTTATTTATTTATTTATTGTTAGGTGCCCTCAAGTCAGTTCCAACCCTGTGTACAACAGAATAAAACACTGCCCAGTCCTGCGCCATTCTCACAATCGTTGCTGTGTTTGATCCCATTGTTGCAGCCACTGTGTCAATCCATCTCACTGAGGGTCTTCTTTTTCTCTGACCCTCTACTTTACCAAGCATGATGTTCTTCTCCAGAGACTGGTCCCTCCTAATAACATGTCCAAAGTAAGTGAGATGAAGTCTCACCATCTTTGCTTCTGAGGAGCTTCTAAGGAGCAATCTGGCTGTACTTCTTCCAAGACCATTTTGTTTGTTCTTCTGGCAGTCCGTGGTATACCGTATTTTTACACAAATAATGCACACCTTCTACGTTTGTTTGGCGACCATACCCTCCACCCCCCAAGGTATTTTTGTAAGCACATTATGCTAATTTTTTTACAGAAATATGTAAAAAAAAATATTGGCATAGCACTGCTTACAAAAATACCTCGTTGGGGGGAGGGTGCAGTTGGCAAACAATCATAAAAGTTGTGCATTATTTGCATAAAAATACAATATTCAATATTTTTCACGAACACCATAATTCAAATGCATCAGTTCTTCTTTGGTCTTCCTTATTCCCTTTCTAGCTTTCACATGCATATAAGGTGGTTGAGAATACCATGGCTTGGGTCATGCTCACCTTAGACCTCAAATGTCATCTTTGCTTTTCGGCACTTTAAACAAGTCTTTTGCAGCAGATTTGCCCAGTGCAATAGGTTGTTTGATTTCTTGACTGCTGCTTCCATGAGCGTTGATTGTGGATCCAAAGAAAATGAAATCCTCGACAACTTCAGCATTTTCTCATTTTCTCATGATGTTGCTTAATGGTCTGGTTGGGAGGATTTTTGTTTTCTTTATATTGAGGTATAATCCATACTGAAGGCTATAGTCTTTCATCTTTATCAGTAAGTGCTTCAAGTCCTCTTCGCTTTCAGCAAGCAAGGTTGTGTCGTCTGCATGTCACAGGTTGTTAATGAATCTTCCTCCAATCCTGGTGCTGCATTCTTCTTCATGTAGTCCGGCTTCTCTGATTATTTGCTCAGTGTACAGACTGAAAAAGTCTGATGAAATGATACGTCCATGATGCACACCTTTTCTGATTTTAAACCATGCAGTATCCCCTTGTTGTGTTCGAATAACTGCCTCTTGGTCTATGCCCTGATGGTGTACTGGTGAAGAGCTTCAAAAGATTAACAGTTCAAATCCACCAGCTGCTCCTTGGAAACTCTATGGGGTAGTTCTACTCTGTCATGCAAGGTCACTATGAGTTGAAATCGACTCGATGGCAACAGGTCTTTTTTTTTTTTTTGGGTCTATATACAGGTTTCACATGAGCATAATTAAGTGTTCTGAAATTCCCATTCTTCACAATGTTATCCATAATTTGTTATGATCTACACATTCAAATGCTTTTGTGTAGTCAGTAAACACAGGTAAACATCTTTCTGGTATTCTCTGCTTTCAGCTAAGATCCATCTGATATCAGCAAAGGTATTCCTTGATCCAGATCCTCTTCTGAATCCGGCTTGAAATTTCTGGCAGTTCCTATTGGTATACTGCTACAATGGTTTTGAAATACCTTTAGAAAAATTTTACTTACATGTGATGTTGGTGATATTGTTCATTAATTTCTGCATTCCATCAGATCCCCTTTCTTAGGAATGGGTACGTATATGGATCTTTTCCAGTCGATTGGCCAGGTAGCTGTCTTTAAATTTATTGACAGAGATGAGTGAGTGCTTCCAGTGTCATATCCATTTGTTGAAGCATCTCAGTTGATGTTCTGTCCATTCTTGGAGACTTGTTTTTTTGTCAGTGTCTTCAGTACAGTTTGTACTTCTTCCTTCAGTACCATTGGTTCTTGATCATATACTACCCCCTGAAATGGTTGAACATCAACCAATTCTTTTCTGTACATTGACTGTATCTTCCTTCCATCTTCTTTTGATGCTTTCTGCATCATTCAAATTTTTTGCTCATAGAATTCTTCATCATTACAACTAGAGGTTTGAATTTTTTCTTCATTTCTTTCAGCTTGAGAAATGCTGAAGGTGTTCTTCCCTCTTGGTTTCCTAACTGCAGGTCTTTGCATATTTCCTTATAATACTTTACTATGTCTTCTCGAGGCACCCTTGAAATCTTCTGTTAAGCTCTTTTACTTCATCATTTCTTCTGTTTACTTCAGCTGCTCTATGTTTAAAAGTATATGTAACATATATACATTTTCATTTATATGCATTATTCTGTCTTTAATACTCTCTCCCTGAATTCTATCAGTACACCAGGGCTACTTAATCAGTGTCACACATTTTCTTTAGAAGTGAAACAAAGGCTTTTTAGATTTATGAATCGATAGCTCTGTTAAAGTTTAAGATGTCACCTAAAGTCTTTTGAAAAGGGATATTGCCACCACCATTTAGAGATCTGGTGCAGTGGCTTGCAAATGCTCTTCTTGGCCTGGTTGAAATTGTGCTAACTCCTGGAATCTTTCTTTTTTCACCCATTCTCTCAGACAGAGCATCCTTGGGACAGTCACCACTATGACAAAGGATCCCTCTGCAGGCATCTTGCTGCAGTCCTTGAAGCCCCACTGTGAGGCCATTTATGCCTGAAGTGTTTTTTCTTTTCTTAGACCTGGCTCATGAAGTACTTCCAATTGGTCAAAGAGAGTTTATCAAGTGTTCCCTTCTCAAGGTGTGTGATAAGTGCCAGGAGAGTGTGCTGGTAACAGACCCCTAGAGAGACTGAGAAAGAGAAGGGAAATTCAGAAGAAGAAGAAATAGGTAATGCTTATTTGAATTCCGTGGTTCCAGGATCTTTGTATGTGAATCAGTGGTGACAAACTGTACATTAGTGGTAAGGTAACAGTAAAAAAATATTTTATCCTGTCCTTTTTGTGCATGAGGAAATCAAGATGAATGGTGTTTTGCTGGTTCTATTAGGCTGATAAAAGTTTTGACCTAGATACATTACTTAAAATGGCTCCTTGAATCATAGAAGAATTTCACAATGAATTCTTCATCTTGACAGGAACATGTTGTCTTCCTCAACATAATGAATGAGGGAAGCAGTGAGGATCTAAACTCCTAAAGACCATGTCATCAGCTTTGTTTGGGTGCTAGTGAATGGTGAGCAGGATAAGGGGGCGGGAGGGGATTAAGAGTAAATTGACAAGCCAGAGTATAATTTTATAGTCTAAAAGGAGCTAGGTTTTTAACCTGTGTGTGCACATATGTGTATGTGCATGCACTGTGTATATGTGACTGTTTGTCTTTTCCAGAAATATCAAATCTATAACATAAATGATAAGCTGAATCACCCGACCAGTATATATGAAATACTAGACATCTGGATGAACTTTCAAAAATTAAATTAAAGGTCCCAGTGGCTTTGCCTGCAGATGCCACACATCTGGAAACATCTGTGTCTGTGTGTTTGCATTTTTTAATCCATGTAGGTTTTTTCCCCCATTTTTATGCCGTTCTTAGCAATTGAGCAGATAGAAACTTGTATAATGGTGAACTATTTCCACTGAAAAATTATGATTCCTCAAGTTAGGAATCTTAAGTGTAATGAAAGAGATGAACAATGATCAAATATGACAGAATATCAAATGAGCACCTATAAAAACATGTGGACCATTATAAAACTTAGTCACCAGAATGGAAAAACGAAGGGGTTTGTATCCAATAGTCATAGACATGATAGTATGAAATGAAGCCTGGTTAACAGCACATTCCACGCAGTCAGGAGCAATGAAGCTTCTACTGAGTTCTTTGTAAAATCCTAAATTAAGCACGTACTTGGATTAAAAGTTAACTAGACCGCATCTTTGGATTAAAATTATAGTTTGATTTATATTTAATGAATTCCAAACTTCCAAACATAATTTCAAACCTCTTGGTGATCTAGTCCTTGTTCACAATTTCTGCCAGTCCTCCATGTCTCCCCTTAGCTCCAGCCCAACAAAATCATTTGGGGTTTGAAAGCAAGGTACAGACTTTCTTTTGCCTGGAAAAATCCTCCCTATACTTCACCCCATCCAGTGCATCACATGCTGATGCACAAAGGGGTACATGTGTTGTGTGCTGATGCGTATATGCATGCATTCACATACACATACGTTCATACTACTCCCAGGATTCTGTGTCAGTTCTGCCCTAGCACATATTGTAATTGTATATCTTCCTGTTTGTCATTGCCATGAAATTACAAGGTTGTGGATGGAGCATACACTTTATAAATCTTTATCCCAGAGACTAGCATAGTTAGTTTTACATTAAAAATATCAATAAATAGTATAAATTTTCTTATCGGTAGATCATCATAAGATTTCCTTTAACAATTAAAGCTAACACATCCCAAAATCTACAATAACAATTTGAATGAATATAGTCAATATGTTTTATTAATTGAAGTCTAATACATTTAAATTCTTTGTAATACAAATCAAAGATATTAACCAGTGTAACTCAGAATTTGAATTTGCAACCAAGGGATTGAGCATTTCCCAGAGACAGCATAAAATTAAGTTGCTATTTTAATTATCATAATTGCCTTCAGATTCATCATTAAATTACTGTGCTACTTCAGTTTCTGATGAGAGTTAAGAACATTTTTAAAAGTTCTATTGAGTCAGATTGACAATTTATCCAACTTGAAGTCGTGACATTGGTTTTGGGTTGAATTTGGGGGCAGAGAGCATGTTTAACTCCATGGGATAGAAGTCTGTGCCACTCGGCCAGTGCACAACCCAGTGCTCTCGTTTTTCTTGCTTTTACTATGACTGGCTGTCTAAATTTGGGGGCTGCCTTAACAAGATTTTATGCTATGTGATTGTTCATATCGATCATTCTCAGACTAACAGTTCATGCCTGGCCAGTCTCCAAAGTAAAGGTCAGGATGCAAAATGTGCGTAGCAGGAATGACACTGACCCATCTGAGACTTTATTTTGCTTTTTGTCCAGCCCTGTGTTTCCCTGCTAGCTCTCTAGAATTAAATAAAGCCAAGCGGAGAAAATAATGCAATTTTTTCACACTGCCTATAAAGTAGGTGAATTTGTAGAAAATATGAAGTTTCCCACCCTTCCCTGAAATTGTCAGAGATCTGAGAGTCTGACTCAGGAAGTGTAGGCTGTTTATTTCTCCATTTATCCACCCATTCATTCATCCCTACTCACTCATCTACAAGTGTTTTTTGCAGTAAGATGCTGCAACAATGAAAACGAAGATGCAGAATAGAAATTCTACCCTTAAGGTGTCCTCAGTCTAGTTGGGAAAATAAGATACAAACACAAAATACAATCCAAGGCAGGAGATGGTTTGTCAGGAGAAAATAGCAGGTATGGTGACATGAAAATCTAGAGCAATTATAATAATGACCCTTTCAGATGAGGGGAGGTAGAAAGGGAGACAAATGTTTCTAACCAGCATTTATATGTTCAACCAATATCAAGGATTTATAATCCTAAAATAACTCCTTTGATGAAATATTTCATTTATCCACCACTTAGTGAGTGCTTAACATTTGCTAACCATTAGATGTAGACCCTGTCCTCTAGTAACATACTTTCATGGAAGAGACGGAACAAAAGGCCTTGGCCGAGATCTTTAGAAGTTCTGTATTAGAGCCGGTGAAGATTACGGGTCACCTAACCTTGTAAGTGGAGCCCTGGCTGCACAGTGGTTAAGAGTTCGGCTGCTAACCAAAAAGGTTGCCCGTTGAAATCCACCAGCTGCTCCTTGGAAACAGTAGGGGGCAGTTCTACTCTGTTCTGTAGGGTCAATATGAGTCAGAATCGACTCGATGGCAACCGGTTTGGTTTTTTGTTAACCTAAAGCGGACGTTCTTCTCAAATTGTGGGTAAAGAAACCAGGCTCTGAGTTAAGTAACTTGCCCAAGATCAATAAATTTTAAGAGGAAGAAAGGTCCCTGGGTGGTACAAACAGTTTGCACTCAATTGGTACCCGGAAGTTCATGGTTTATACCCATCCAGGGGCACACTGGAGTGGGGGCCAGGCCTGGCGATCTACTTCTGTAAAGATTATAGCCAGGAGAATTCTATGCAGCAGTTCTACTCTGGAACAGATGAGGTCTTTCCAAAGTCAAAAAAACAGCAACAGAATCAACAGCAAAAAAACAAAATCCAATTTTAAGAGGAAGAGCTAGGATTTGAACCAAGTTCTGAATCCTCCCAGGGCCAGTTCCCTTTGACTTTACTGTTCCCTGTTAGGCAGCAAAACATTTAATCCTCCCATCATCCTTGTCAACACTAGCCTAGATTTTGGTTGCTAAGTGAGGTCACCATATCTGTTAGATTTCTCAGGATAGTTGCTCGTATTTATCAAAACATTCTAACACCTCTAAGGTTGCTGCTGTCAATACTTATCTCTACATATCAGATGTTGGACCTGTTAAGAGATTCTAATGTGTGTGTCTGCCCATGATTTATGCTCTTCTCAGCTTTGTTGTGGTTTTCACCCATGTGGAAGCTGGTGGGAGAAGTTGAGATCAAGAGCCAGAACTTTTTGTTGGCCCGCATCTTGCTAATAGAAATCGTTCTGGTGTTTGTATTATTTTGCCCAGCAAAAACCTCTGTGGATTATTGGAAGGTAGCATGTTTGAATCCTTCTGTTTAAAATTTATAGTAGCTAATTTAGGAGTTGCCCGTGCAACTATTTCAGCCTTGGTTTTTCTGTTTGTGTTTGATTTTTTTAAATGCAATCTAGAAAGTAAAAGAATTCTCTGGAGGAACAAAACTCAGGTTTCAAATGGGAAATTAAAAAAACTAAAAAAGTCTTGTCTTTTTTTTGTATCCAGATGTTATTTTTGTTCTGTATGAATATACAGAATTATCAAATGAAGATAGCGTTTCCCAGGACTTCTATTATCTCCTAAGAACTGGCATTTTGGAAAAATGCTTTAATTCTTTCAGGCAACTGGTGATCTTTAGTACAGTAATTTGGTTCATGGCTTCTAAATGCATGCCTCCTCCCATGTTACTATGACATTTTAGCCCAATATATTTGTTGTCCATTATAACTTGTGGAGACCCCATGTGTGCAGAGTAGAACTGCTCCATAGGGTTTTCAAGGCTGTGACCTCTCAGAAGCAGATCACCAGTCCTATCTTCTGAGGTTTCTCTGGGTGGTTTTGAACCACTAATCTTCTTTTTTTAAATTGTGTTTTAGGTGAAAGTTTACAGCACAAATTAGTTTTCATTCAAAAATTTATACACAAATTGTTTTGTGACATTGGTTGCAAACCCTGCAATGTGTCAGCATTCTCCCGCTTTCCCTTTTCATCCTGGGTTCCGTGTATCCAATTGTCTAGTTTTCCTATCCCTTCCTGCCTTCTCCTCTTTGCTTTTGGGCAGGTGTTGCCCTTTTGGTCTTGTATATGTGATTGAACTAAGAAGCACGTTCCTCACGTGTGTTATTGTTTGTTTTATAGGCCTGTCTATTCTTTGGCTGAAAGGTGGACTTTGGGAGTGGCTTCACTTCTGAGTTAGCAGGGTGTCCGGGGACCATAGTCTCGGGGGTTCCTCCAGTCTCTGTCAGACCAGTAAGTCTGGTTATTTTTGTGGATTTGAATTTTGTTCTACATTTTTCTTTTGCTCTGTCTGGGACCTTCTGTTGTGATCCCTGTCATAGCAGTTGGAGGTGGTTGCCAGGTACCGTTTGGTTCTTCTGGGCTCAGGCTGGTAGAGGCTGTGATTCATGTAGTCCATTAGTCCTGTGGACTAATATTTTCCTTGTGTCTTTGGTTTTCTTCATTCTCCTTTGCTCCAAACTTGATGGGACGAACAGGTGTACCTTAGATGGCTGCTCCAAGCTTTTAAGACCCCAGATGCTACTCACCAAACTAGGATGTAGAACATTTTTTTAATTAAGTATGTTATGCTAATTGACCTAGATATCCCCCAAGACCATGGTCCCCAGCTCTCAGCCCCAGTAACTTGGTCGCAGAAGGTGTTTCGATGTGTCTAGGAAGCTTCTATGATTTTACCTTGGTCAAGATGTGCTGCCTTCCCCTGTATTTTGTGTTGTCTTTCTCCTCACCAACTTGTCTGCTATCTAGTTAGTGATCTCCCCTCCCCACCCCTCTCCTCTGCAGTAACCATCAAAGTTTTTTTTTGTTCTGTGTGTAAACTTTCTCTTGAGTCTTTATGGTAGTGGTCTCATACAATGTATGTCCTTTTGTGATTGACTTATTTCACTCAGTATAATACCCTCCAGATTAATCCATGTTGTGAGATGTTCTGCAGATTCATCATTGTTCTTTATCATTGTGTAATATTCCATTGTGTGTATGTACCATAATTTGTTTATCCATTCATCTGTTGATGGGCACTTAGGTTGTTTCTGTCTTTTTGCTATTGTGAACAATGCTGCAGTAAACATAGGTGTGCGTATGTATATTCGTGTGATGGCTCTTATTTCTCTCGGGTATATTCCTAGGAGTGGGATTGCTGGATCATATGGTAGCTTTTTAAGGAAGTGCCATATTGTTTTCCATAATGGTTGTGCCATTTTACATTCCCACCAGCAGTGCATAAGAGTTCCAATCTCCCTGTGTGCTCTCCAACATTTGTTATTTTGTGTTTTTCTGATTTATGCTAGTAATGTCAGGGTGAGATGGTATCTCATTGTGGTTTTGATTTGCATTTTTCTAATGGCTAGTAATCTTGAGCATTTCTTCATGTGTCTGTTAACCACCTGAATATCTTCTTTGGTGAAGTGTCTGTTCGTATCCTTTGCCCATTTTTTTAATTGGATTATTTGTCTTTTTGTTTTTGAGATGGTGAAATATTCTATAGATTTTAGTGATTAGACCCTTGTCGGATATGTTGTAGCCAGAAATTTTTTTCTCAGTCTGTAGGTTCTCTTTTTACTCTTTTGGTGAAGTCTTTTAATGAGCATATGCGTTTCATTTTTACGAGCTCCCAGTTATGTAGTTTATCTTCTGGTGTTTGTGTGTTGTTAGTTATGATTTGTATTGTATTTATGCCACGTATTAGGGCCCCTAGCGTTGTCCTTACTTTTTCTTATATTTAGGTTTTTGATCCATTTTGAATTAGTTTTTGTGTATGGTGTGAGGTATGGGTCCTGTTTCTTTTTTTTACAGATGGACATCCAGTTTTGCCAGCACTATTTGTTTAAAAGACTATCTTTTACCCATTTAATGGACTATGGAACTTTGTCAAAGATCAGCCGACCATAGGTGGATGGATTTACTTCTGAGTTCTTGATTCTGTTCCATTGGTCTATGTGTCTGTCACTGTACCAATACTAGGCTGTTTTGACTACTGTGGCTTTATAGTAGTTTCTGAGATCAGGTAGTGTGAGGCCTCCTACTTTGTTCTTTTTCTTCAATAATGCTTTGATTATCCGGGACCTCTTTCCTTTCCATGTAAAGTTGGTGATTAGTTTTTCCATCTTGTTAAAGAATGCTGTTGGTATTTGGGTCGGGATTGCATTATATCTGTAGTTCGCTTTGGGTAGGATTGACATTTTCACAATGTTGGCTATCCTATCCATGAACATGGTATGTTTTTCCATTTATGTAAGTCCCTTTTTGTTTCTTGCAATAGTGTTTTGTAGTTTTCTTTGTATAGGTGTTTTACATCCCTGGTTAGATTTATTCCTAAGTATTTTATCTTTCTGGGGACTATTATATATGATTTTGTTTTCCTGATTTCTTTTTTGAAGTTCTCTTTAATGGTATGTAGGAATCCAACTTATTTTTGTATGTTGATCTTGTATCCTACTACTCTGCTGAATCTTTCTATTAGTTCCAGTAGTTTTCTTGTGGAATCTTTGGGGTTCTTTGTGTATAGGATTATATCATCTGCCAATAGGGATTTTTTTTTTTCTTTTTTTTTTTTTTTACTTCTTACTTTCCAATTAGGATGCCCTGTATTTCTTTCTTGTGTTATTGCTCTAGCTAGGACTTCCAGCAGTATGTTAAATAGGAGTGGTGATAAAGGGCATCCTAGTCTTGTTCCCATTCTCAGGGAGAATGCTTTCAACCTCTCTCCACTGAGAATGATGTTGAATGTTGGCTTTGTATAGATGCCCTTTATCATGTTGAGGAATTTCCCTTCTGTTCCTATTTTATTGAGAGATTTTATCAGAAATGAGTGTGGCACTTTATCAAATGCCATTTCTGCATTGATTAAGATAATCGTGATTATTTTCTTTTGTTCTATTTATGCGGTGAATTATGTTGATTGACTTTCTTATGTTGAACCATCCTTGTGTAACTAGTATGAATCCCATTTGGTTGTGGTTTATTATTTTTTGATATGATGCTGAATTCTATTGGCTAGAATTCTGTTAAGAAATTTTGCATCTATGTTCATGAGCGATATTGGACTGTAATTTTCGTTTTTGGGGTGCCTTTGCCTGGCTTTGGTATCAGGGTTACACTGGCTTCATAGAATGAATTCAAGAGTATTCCTTCCTTTTCTTTGCTCTGAAATAGTTTGAAAAGTATGGCGTGAGCTCTTCTCTCAATGTTTGGCACAATTCTCCAGTGAAGCTACCTGGACCAGGGCTTTTTTTGGTGGCGGTGGTTGTTTTTCAATTACCTCTCCAATCTCTTCTCTTGTTATGGGTCTGTTCAGATCTTCTGTTTCAACCTGTGTTAGTTTAGGTAGATAGTGTGTTTCCAGCAATTTGTCCATTTCCTCTAGGTTCTCAAATTTGTTGGAGTACAGTTTTTGTAGTATTCTGTTTCGATCCTTTTTATTTCTGTTGGATCTGTTGTTGTGTCCCCCATCTCATTTCTTATTTGCTTCTTCTCCTGCTTTTTTTTTTTTTCTTTTTGTCAGTTTGGCCAGTGGTTTGTCAATTTTGTTGATCTTTTCATGGAACATCTTTTGTTCTTATTGATTCTTTCTGTTGTTTTTTGTTCTCTATGTCATTTATTTCTGCGCTAATATTTATTATTTCCTTTCTTCTGGTAGCTGTGGGCTTCTTCTGCTGTTCTCTTTCTATTTGTTTGACTTGTAAGGCTAACATTTTGATTTTGGCCCATTCTTCTTTTTTGATGTGTGCGTTCATTGCTATAAATTGACCTCTGAGCACTGACTTTGCTGTGTCCCAGTAGTTTGGGTATGATGTGCAGGCCCAGTGTATGCCTGGTGCAGGATCAGTGCATGCCTGGTGGGGCAGCAGGACTGAGTCAGGGATGCTCTAGTTGAGGCAGCACAGCAAGGGCTGGTGGGAAGAGGAATGGCACATGGGGCTAGGTGGAGGTTATAAAGAAAAGAGAGAGAAAGACAAAAGAAAAGGTAGCTAGTGGGTGAGGGTGGGGCACAGCTTGGGGCAGGTGGGAAGGGGAATTTGGGTCCAGGTGGAATGTAGAAAGCCACAAGCCAGTGGCTCTCTAGGCACAGCATTGTGATGTGGCCTGGTGGGAAGTGGGGGAGATGGTGTATGGGGCTAGTAAAAAGGAGATAGATAAATAAAAATAGCATGATGGGAGCTGGTAGGTAAGGGGAAGGGGACCCTGGCTGGTGGCAGGCTGGTGGCTCTCTAGCCATGCATTGCAACATGGCCCAGCAGGAAGGGATAGAGAGGTGGGGTATGTGACTAGGTGATAGGGAAAAGAAAAGGAGAAAAGGGAAAAAAAGTAAAGAAAAAAAATGACATGGCAGGATCCAGTGGGTGGGGGCAGAGGAGACCCAGCGTGGTAGCGGGCCAGTACGTCTCTACCTGCAGCCATGTGGTGTGGCCTTGTGGGAAGGTGTCGGGGTGGCCTATGAGGTTAGGTGGGAGGGAGAAAGAAAAGGAAGAAAGGGAAAAAAATGGTGTGGCAGGAGTCAGTGGGTGGTGTCAGAGTTGACCCGGGGTAATCGGTAGGTTTCTAGCCGAATAGTGTGACATGACCTGTCAGGCAGGGGTGGGAGTGGCATACAGGGCATAATATTGAGGGTTGGGAAAGCATGTTTCTCTGGTTACTGGGTGCTCTGTCTCCTGTCGGAAGCTCCGTGAAGTTGCCTTTCTGTACTCCTTGTTTGGGGTTCTTGCTGGCTGTGCTCCAAGATGGCAACACTGTGCCATGTTAATTGGCAGGGGAACTCCACTCCGTATCTCTCCTCACTCCCTGTTTTCCTTCAGTTTTTTCTTCCATTCAGTGTTTGATCTAGTTCTTTATCCATTCATTCGATGCTTAGCATTCTAGGATTGATGTTTGTTATCTATTTTACTAGTTTTCCAGCTCTTTGTCACAGAAGGGCAGTATGATGCATCTGTCTAAGGGTGCCCTGTTGGCTCTGCCTCTCACTGAACCACTAACCTTTTGGCCAGTAGTTGAGCACTTAACCCTTTGTGCCACCCAGGGACTCCACTTAGTATATAGTAATATTAAAAAATAAGGTAATGCAGACTGAAATTCAGAGGTCATAAATAGTTACCTCTACAAAGTTCCCAGTTTCTTAAACAGGAAAAATAATGCAGTTTATACACACCTACTCCTCACTGTAGCCCTGGTGGCTCAGTGGTTAAGAGCTTGGCTGCTAACCAAAAGATTAGCAGTTTGACTCTACCAACCACTCCTTGGAAACCCTATGGGACAGTTCTACTCTGTCCTGTAGGGTCACTTCAAGTCAGATTCTACTCGACGGCAACAGGTTTGTTTTGTGTTTGTTTGTTTTAACTCCTTACTTATTGATTATCTTGTTATCAACATTTCACATTTATGACAATTGTAAAAAATCTACTATGAGGCGGTGAGCATGGTGGCAATAGCTGCAGAGTGTCCCCTACCTCGAGCCAGGTCTCTGGGCAGCCTCTGGGAAGCTGAGCTGCACTGTCCCATGCTCCCTGCTCCTTCCTGCCTGTGGTGGCACCACGTGTAGCTGCCACATGGGGCTATCCTCCTCCATGGCCATGGCCTCCGGATGGATGCTTATGTAGCACCAAGCCAGTGGGTGCCTGTTGTGGGTTCCTAATTCCTGTGTGGCCTGAGACCCTGCAGCTCAAAATCGCTGTGGGGTAGGAGAGGAGGAAAGAAAGAGGCATCAGAGAGAGTGTTTGGAAGGAATGTTTGCAAGTTTAATGGCATCCCAAAGTGAGCTTGAAGCCTTCACCTCAGTGGAGCCAGGTGAACAACCAGGCTCCCAGCCCCCTTGCAGGAAGCCCCAAGCCTCGGTGGCTGACAAGGCAGGCTCCAGGATCATGATCACAGGGCTTGCAAAGGTGGGAGTGGATCCCTGGAGGCAGCTCTGCGAGTGAAGCTCTGACCCAGCACAGGAGGAAGGTGAAGTGGTTAAGCTCTGGGCCCTCCAGTCAGACAACCCGACTTTATCCAGCTTTGTCTCCTCCAAACCTCTTTCTCCACAGAGAAATAATCCATAACTAGTCTTGTCACAGTAATGAGCATATCAGTAAATCTTAGCTGTTGTTATTTCTGTGATCATTTTTTCTAAATAAATAGTATCAGACAAATCAAAAAAATAAATAAAACCAAACCCATTGCTGTCAAGTTGATTCCAACTCATAGTGACCCTCTAGTACAGAAGAGAACTGCCCCATGGAGTTTCCAAGGAGCACCTGGTGGATTCAAACTGTCGACCTTTTGGTTAGCAGCTGTAGCACTTAACTACTATGCCACCAGGGTTTCCATCAAACAAATAGATGGTCTGAAAACAGGAAAAAAAAACTTCCGTTTTTGTATAATGACGATTTTCACATTATGACCTGGTCTTTGGAACCTAACCATGTTGGTAAGTGAGGTATAGCTTTTTAAAAGTTTTAATTTATCCTCATATAAGCTATTGCATTTATCCTCATACAAAAAAAAAAAAATGTAAAGAAGTTATTGACATCCTGGTTTTAAAGGCTAGGAAGCAAATGCTCTGAAATTCTTTTTTGCTTTGCTGATCACTAGGACTATCAGAGATGGGACAGAAAGCATAGTTATTTCTTTCTTAGTAGTAACACCATAAATCTCTGAAATGCCAAATATTATGGAAAAATATGTTTATGATGTACTATCTGTCTTCTAGTTACCTCCAGGTATGAGTGTGTGCCAACTTTTGTGTCTGTCCTAAGAAGAGGGGTGTATTCATCATCCTGAGGGATGAATGTGTCTTAAAACGCTTTTTGATATAAAGTACCTTGCTCTCGAAATAATGGTTGAACCAGTTTCTTATTTCAAGGTAATCTAAAATCTTAACCAGTTTACATGCCTTTGTGTTATAAAATCAAGGATTTAATAGCAATGGTTGAACCAATGATAGAATAATTTATTTGTCATGGTTATAAAATCCATTGAGTATTTCTGTCAAGTATTATTCTCCTTAGTCCGAAGGGTAAAGATAATATCTCCTATCAAACTTGAAGCTAAGAGGGGAGGGTGAGATACGATAAACTTTTTATATAAAGGGCCAGATAGTAAATATTTTAGCCTTTCAAGGCGTGTGGTCTCTGTCACGACTACTGAACTCTGACATTGTAGCACGAAAGCAGCCATTGGCAATATGTAAACATGTAAGTATGGCTTTGTTTCAGTAAAACTTTATTTACTAAAACAGGTGACAGACCACGTATGGTTTATGGGCTATACTTTGGCAGCTTCCTACCTTCAAATATTAATGTATATGGTAGTTGTTCCAATTATCTGTGTGTGTAAAACAAACTTGATAGTGTAAAAAAAACAAACACCATCAACAATCATATATTGTTATCTCTCATTATTCTCTTGTTTGACTGAGGTTAAGAAGTAGGTGGTTTTTGATGCTTGAGGGTCTCCTGTGTGGTTGCAGTCACATGGTGACTTGCGTGGGAGTCATCATGAAGCTTCCTTACTCACGTACCTAGCCTTTGGTTTGGTTGGCTGTTGGCTAGAACCTAGCTGAGCCTATCTGTCAGAGTCTTATGGCCAGGGCCTCCTCCACATCATGGCATCTGGGTTTTAAGAAAGCCAGCCAGGCTGAAGTTGTATCTCCTTTTATGACCTAGGCTTCCAGCCAGGCTGAAGTTGTATCTCCTTTTATGACCTAGGCTTGAAAGTCAAAACATCCTTCCACCATACGCCATTGTTTGAGACAGGCTCAGCGGTTCACCTGTCTTCATAGATGCCATCTAATGATGGCAGAGTGACAAAGTCATATTGTAAGATGAGCATATGAGATGAGAGTTATTGCTGTGTATGCCTTTGGAAAACATAATCTGAAACAGTGGACTGGAAAAGCAGTAACAGAAAAGGCAGGGCAGCAGATCTGGACACTTGGGGGAAATTGTGGAAATAATGGGAAGGACACATTCATAATTATGGCTAAAGCAAGTGGGAGTTCAAACCAGGTCAGCATAAGTTTCCAAAACACCAGAGCCATAGGTTGAAGCAAAAGAAGTTTGGTGGCATATATAAAGGGTGAATGGATAGCCTCAAGTTGTTAGGGAAAGCCCATGAGTCCAAATCCAGATAAGGAGGAAAGGAAGTCAGAAGGAATCTCCCATAACCAGAAGACTAAGATGTCCTTGGCACTGAGGCCACATTCTGACTCAAACAGGAGCTTCATAACCTTTGGGAGTTCTGGAACTATGATCTTCATTATCTCTTTGGAGGACTGGAACCCCTTGAAGTCAAAAACAAACTCTGGCATAGGGTGGAACAAATAATTGAGTGTTCCTCATTGGAAAGGAAGAACAAAGTGTTCATTAGTGAAGCTGAATTTTGACAGGTGTCACAAATGCAAAATATCACTGAAATGACTGCATCAACTGGTTGACTTGACATCACTGATCCGAAAATAGATAGAAACAGCCCATCTGGGAAGGTAAAGAATGGGGAAAGTCTTTAAAACTGCATTCCCTAACTTCTCTCATTTTTGAGCTCAATAAGCCATTCTCTGCATTAGAGCTCCCGGAAGAGCCTTTCAGAGCATGCACCTTGATACGAGAGCCCTGAGACATCTGGTGTGCCATTTTAATCCTCTCTTTGCTATACCCAGCTTTCTCTGACTGTGGAGCAAATGTGTCTGTTTTTTTGCTCCACTGATTTAATAGCCCCAAGAAAAGTTGATAATGTAGTCATAGAAGTTCTGTCTGAGTGGAATGTCTTGCATTCCATTTCTGGCCTTTCTCTGGGGCTCCCTGGACCCCACTGACTCTATATTTTGCCACCTTCCAGCTGCTGTTAGTGCAAAGCCTAGTGAAATTCATTTCTCAGTTGTGTGTGTGTGCTCTTGTCTATCAACTGCAAGAAAATTTGCCTTATTATTTAGCAGCGTTTTAACAGGTTTCAGTCCATTAAAAGCAAAAGAGAGCATTAAATGGCATTCTTCAGCTTTTAACTGGTAAGCTTTCATCAGTTTATTAATAGACTCTAACTGCAAATGTGCTTGTTACACGCTAGGGCTTTAGGCCGACTCTAGCAGCAACGGCGTTGTCCTCTGGGACTACAAATCCAATTCTAAGTTCCACCTTCAGGTAATGCTTTTGGACAGGTTTGGAGAGATTAAACAAAAAATTGCTGAAACTTTCTTGAGAGCCGAAGCTGACTGGGTTTATTCATGCTCTAAAAACCCTGTCCTAAGAAAACAGCCAAAACTGCAGTAGCAAACATCCCAGTGAGCCCAAGTCTATTCCAATTCCAATCTCCTTAATGCCATTTCTGTCCTGTTTCTACAGAGCTGTGATGTTGGACAGACAGGAGGCTGAGAACCAGGATAATTGGGGTGATACATTTTAAGTCTTGTACAGAGAGCTGACTGCACTAGAACAAGATCAAGAGTTTGGCCTGGCTGCTAATATGCTAGAAGGTTCTATTCCAGATATGTGGATACATGCAGACACCAGAAAAGCAAAATTAATATTAGCTCCCTGTGGAACTGACAGGCTTCCTTCTTTCTCATAATGATAGTTGATTGTGTTTCCCTTTTTACCTTGACTGCCAGAACATTAGAACAATTTTTATAAACAAATTATTCAGTCCTCCTTGGAGTTAATGGAGGGAAGAAGAGGTTAGATCAAGCATAGGAAGGGAAAAGGACATAAATATAGCTCACAAAATTGTATCCCTCTTCCAGAGAGTTAAAAATATCATCCAAAAGAGACTATTCAAGCTGGAGAGATTGTGATAATGTAAATCAGTAAGTTCATTGTTAAAATACATCCCTCCATCCCTTCCAACGGAGCAGGATGAGAGCTCTCAAGGAAGACTGGCTTGGTGTTAGCAAATTAAAAAATCATATTTCCTTTGCACATTTAATTGTAATAACAACAGCCTATACATACATGGCACTTACTAGGAGTTAGATATTCTAATGCTTTATGTGGATTAACTAATGTAATTTGCACAACAGCTCAACCAAGGTTCTGATCTATTCTCATTTTATGGCTGCAAATACTTAGGAACGGAGAGACTAAGTACTTGCCCAACACCAGGCAGCTGGTAATGATGGAACCAGGATTTGAATACAGCAGGTCTAGCTCCAGAGGCCTGATCCTGAGTGCTAGGCATGTTGCCTTTGGTATGCAAGGTTGTGATCCAGCTGTATGTGTTATAATTACAGGAAACATATTTGGTTTTCTTTCCTCAATCAAATTTTCTCCGTTCTATTATTATATTAATGTTATTGTGTATGTATGTATTATATGGTGTATATATATATGTATGTGTGTAATTACAAATATGCATGTGTGTATATATATATGTAAGTGCATGTGTGTATATACATATGTATATATACCTGTTGCCATCAAGTTGATTCTAACTTATACGGACCCTACAGGATAGAGGAGAACTGCTCCATATGGTTTTCAAGAAGCGGCTGAGCTGATGGATTCGAACTACCAACCTTTTGGTTAGCAGCCAAGCTGTTGACCACTGTGCCACCAGGGCTCCATAAATATATATATATATACGTACCATACCTTACTTTAAACTTGTCTATCTCATGTATAATTTTTATACTTTAAAATAATTTTTCCCAGAAAATATGAGCTATATTACTCATCTTTGGGAAGTTATCAGTAAAGACATAGGCTTGACAAGATGAAGGTGATAGTGTTGCTGGATTCAGAGCTACTAGAGTACAGACAATGTCACCAGGTATCCATGTGTTCCACTTCATTTCCAAGCCCCCCTTGCACGCTGTAATTCTAGTAAGTGTGATTGTGAGCAACAGTGATGGGATGCGAACCACTGCTTTTTTTTTCTTTTAATTGTACTTCAGGTGAAGGCTTACAGAACAAATAGTTTCTCATGAAACAGTAGTACACATGTTGTTTTATGACATTGGTTAACAACTCCACAGCATGTCA
>NW_004444072.1:7272492-7305185 GCF_000243295.1 Trichechus manatus latirostris | reverse complement strand
CCTTTTCAATCTCTTCTCTTGTTATGGGTCTGTTCAGATTTTCAACATCACTTTGTTGTAGTTTGGGTAGGCCGTGTGTTTCTAGAAATTTATCCATTTCGTCTAGGTTTTCCAATTTGTTGGAGTATAGTTTTTTTCATAATATTCTCTTATAATCCTTTTTATTTCAGTTGGGTCTGTTGTAATGTCCCCCATTTCATTTCTTATTTGGGTTATTTGTGTGCTCTTCTGTTTTTCTTTTGTCAGTCTGACCAGGCGAACCACTGCTTTTACAGGGAAAAAACCTGGCATGTGAGACCAGAGTGGTGAATAAAAGACCTCAATATTTTGTCAAATGAGAAAGAGTTAAAACATACTGTAGTAATTTTTCCAGGGCAAGATGCTAGCTCCCCTCAAATTTGTGATGTGTCACCATGCAGAAAAATGAAAAACTTTGTTCTGCGTGACATTAAGGCATACTTTGTTGTTGTTGTGTGCCTTTGAGTCGATTTTGAGTCATAGTGACCCTATAGGACAGAGTAGAAATGCCCCATAGGGTTTCCTAGCCTGTAATCTTTATGGGGAAACCCTCGTGGCATAGTGGTTGAGAGCTACCACTGCTAACTGAAAGGTAGGCAGTGCGAATCCACCAGGTGCTCCTTGGAAACCCTATGGGGCAGTTGTGCTCTGTCCCATAGGGTTGCTATGAGTCGGAATCAACTTGCAGCAATGGGTTTGGTTTTTGGTTTAATCTTTATGGAAGCAGACTGCCAAATCTTTCTCCCATGGAGCGACTGCTGGGTTCAAACCATAGACCTTTCAGTTAGCAACCAAGAAATTAGGCATTGTGCTACCAGGGCTCCTTTTTAAGGTATAAAACCATGGCTAGGTGGTGAAAAATACTTAGACTCTCATATCAATATAGAGAAGAACTTAATTTTGGTGTCACATTATAGACTCTCCATCATGAGTGTAGATAATTAATTTCTCGTGTAATGTTTTTTATTGTCTGCCAGTTCCACTACAACAGAAGCTTCTTAAGAGTAGGAATATGCCTGGCTTGTGCACTGCCCTTTTCCTAGTACACTTCTGACTCATTAAAAAAGCCTGATATAAATACTCATAAAATATATGAATGAATGAATGAACGAGTGAGTGAACAAAAGAACTTTCTGCCAAACAGAGCACTACAGGTATTTCCCTGATTCTGGAGGAATTCCAGCTTTGGATTGTAGTTGTACTAAATATTATCTAGTGTCTATTCCAATCCCCAGATCTTCTGATTTTTATCTCTTTACATTTAAGCTTTCTTGATGGCTGAAAACCTTTTGCTTTACACACCCCTGGGTATAGGAAATCCAGTCAAGAGCTTCGTTGTTGCAAAACCAGAAAGAAACATTGCAAGTGTTTTTTTTTTAGCCCTACCTGTTTGCAGGGGCATTTATCATCTTTTGTTAGCATGTCATCATGTTCAGAGAAATGGACAGTGTTGTACTTTGTAATCAGGAAGGGAGGCTGTGGCATGACTGATGTGAGCCTTTATCTGATATCATCGTCAAATATGAGACTCCAAAATGGTGTGTGTTTGCATGGCTTGTACTTGCATTTATGATATTTGGCTCCATTTGTTCATGTGAGGTTATAAATTAATGTAGGCAGTGACACCTCATGTCAAGTTGGGTGCTCATATATATGCATGGTCAAATCTTGATCATCAGTCAGATTAGCCATATGATTCACTGAGCATTCCTTCCACTCGGCTGGGCATCGGCTGGATTTGTGACTCTAGATAAATTCCCTCAGCCAGCCCCCTAAACTGGCAGCTGTGAAAATAAAGCTGCTAACCACTCTGTGTCAGGTAGGTGTTTTAAGACCTGAGATAATTCACTGCCATCAAGGAGCTTTCAGTCTTGTTTAGGAGATAAAACCGAAATGTAGATGCTATAATGTATGCGTAAAGGTGTAGGCAAAAAGGGTGATAGAGCTGTAGTGGTGGTGAGGGTGCTGGGTGCAGTTCATGGGGAAAAGGAGATGAAATTTGTAATCAGACTCTGGGTTTCTAATCTTTGTTCTAACATTTCATTTTCTACATCTGTAAAATACTAAGGAGTCCCTGGATGGCACAGATATTTAAGTGCTTGGCTACTAACTGAAAAGTTAGTGATTGGAGTCCACCCAGAGACACCTTGAAAGAAAAGCCTGACAATCTACTTCCAAAGGATCACAGCCATTGAAAACTCTATGGAATGCAGTCCTACTCTAAAACACGTGGGATCGCCATGGGTTGGAATCAACTCAGCAGCTACTGGTTTGGGTTTTTTGGTTTTGGTCAAATAATAAATTGTAGTGAGGGTGACCAATAGTATAGTTAAGGCACTCATCATAATGCTGGCACGTACTAGGTGCTCTAAAATGGTAGAAAGGTTACTGTTATTATTTATTGTTGTGATCATTATTATCATCATGTATTGTAATTTTGAGATAGGAGTGTGATTGCCCACCCCCCGTGACCCTCCCCAGTAGGGAAAAAATAGGATTAAAAAGATGTCATCTGTAAGGAAGAAACCCTAGGGAGGAACTGATAGAAAGCAAGGGCAGAAATGGTGGTATGGACAAAGAGTGCCGAGTTTTAGTGGCACTCCAGACTCCTTGTATGCCAGAAAGGTGAGAGTCAGTGATGCCAAATGTGCATTTGCTGTTTGGCAGCGTCGGACAAGTAATTCTTTCTCCAAGTCTGCTCCGTTATTGATGGAAGCCCACCCTTCATAATACAGGAGTATCTCTTTAATGCCCAAATATGGCCCCTTTCCAGCTTTAGCAAATACAGAAGCCTTGTGGATTAAGACAAACAATGCTTAGAATGAATCTCTCTGAGCCAGCTCATTACGGCAATGCCATGACCCAGAAACACCCAAATGGAGAATAAGGCCTGGGGTGCAGTTTTAGAAATAAATCGAAACATAGGCCATGAAGAGTTTCTGGTTCCAGAGAAGATGGAGTAAGCACATTCCACCCGATTCCACTTGCTAATCACATCTGTAAACCCTGGACAAGATATATAGAGCAACTATCAGAAGAATCTGAAGGGTAGAGAGAAGTAGTGATAGCTGGGGACCCTGGGATTTAAGGTATGACCCCATGGTAAGTTCCTAGTATTTTGGGTTGTTTTTGTTGTAGATTTGTTTGGTTTTTACCTCCTCCAAAAGCCAGCCTGGGCACTAGAGCAGCCTGCAACCCAGAACTGACAATGGGTGCAGACAAAAAACCCTCAAAAAAAGCCTAGCCTTTCTAGCCCTCTTCTAGACTTTGAAGAGGGTGACCCCATAGGACAGAACCCTTTTGACTGTACCCTCTGTACTCTAGGTCAAAGGAACTCTGAGGGCGCAATGGATAAGAGCTCAGCTGCTAACAGAAAGGGCAGTTAGAACCCACCTAGCAGCTCTGTGGGAGAGGAAAAAAAAGACTTGGCTATCTGCTCCTGTAAAGATTACAGGCTAGAAAACCCCATGGGGCAGTTCTACTCTGTCCTATAGGGTCATTATGAGTTGGAATCCACTCGAGGGCTCACAACAACAACAACTCTAGGTGAACACCAGGAAAGGAGCCAAGCCTCTCCTCCTCGTGACTGGGTACTTCAGAAACTGAGGAGTAGTGTCCTGATGACCATCCCAGCTTAGCTGGTACTAAAGCACTGTGCCCTACCCTGTGAAAATGGATCTGGACCCTTTAAATATCTTCTTTACCAGCTGGTATAATGTTAAGCTTTGCCAGTGGAGGGCGATGGAGAGGCATCGCAGGAGGAAGGGGTCTCTCTTCCTGGTCCTGTGTGCTCACGGTCAGAGGTGCCTGCAGTGTGGACAGCTTCTCTGACACCCACAGCTATTGCAGAGCATGGAGGCCAACAGCACCCAAAGGCCAGTTGCTTTTCCCAGCATTCACTTAAGGTGGTTTGTAGCTGTGTGCCTCCAGCGAGACACCTCTCTGTGAAGAGCTTTCCCTAGTACCTTAGAGGGCAATTTTCCAGCAAGTTCCGCCACGGAGGCCTGACAGTGATGCCTCTGCCATCTAGTGAGCCATGGCCGCACCCTCTCCCACAAGGTCTGGATATCAGCCCAGGAGTAGGGGGTGGGGTAGGCTCTTCCTTGGACATGCAATCTCAGAATTAGGGTTGGTGGCTGCTCCTTATATCTGCTATATAGTCTTATATATTCCTGTATATTCTTACATTATTTTGAGCTCTCTTTGCTTCTTACTAGCCAATCTCTTGTTATGTAATCCCTGTTACAGTTAATGTGAATGTGTGTGTAACTTTTCCTTGTCAAATCGCTGAGTAGTTTCTCTGTCCTGATCAGGCCCTGACTGATAAAAAATGATACCAAAAACGTGACCTATAAAAGAAAAAAATTGATAAATTGGACTTCATCAAAATTGAAAATGTTGCTTTGTGAGGAAATATTTTGAATTCCCATATCTGACATAGGTCTTGGATTCAGAATATATAAAGAACACTGTAAATTCAAGAATAAGAAGGCAAACAGTCTAATTAGGAGATGGGAAGAGGGCAAAAGACTTGAACAGGCATGATGGCAAATAAGCACATGAAAATATATCGATATCATCAGCCATTAGGGAAATGCAGATTAAAACCACAATGAGATACAACTACACAACTACTAAAATGGCCACAACAAATATCAAATACTGATAATACCAAGTGCTGATGAGGGTGAAGAGCAACTGGAACTCTTACGCATTGTTGATGGAAATGAAATCTGGTATAACCATTCTGGAAAAGACAGTTACTTATATGGTAAACATTCACTTACCACGCAATTTTATTCCTGAATATTTACCCAAGAGAAATGAAAATTTATGTTCACACAAAAACCTATGTATAAATGTTTATAGTATCTCTATCAGTAATCACCCCTAGCTGGAAACAACCCACATGTCCTTTATTGAGCGAATAGATGAACAAACTGTGCCATATCCATACAATGGAATACTACTCAGCAATAAAAAGGAACAAACTACTGATGCACACCGCAATTTAGGTGGATATCAAGGGCATTATAGTGAGTGAAAAAAAAATCTCAAAGATTCCATACTTTATCATTCTATTTCTATGACAGTGCCAAAATTATACTGATGGAGAACAGATTAGAAGTTGCTAGGGTTTGGTGGAGGGAGGCTGTATCTATAAAGGGGTAGCGTGAGGAAGTTTCTTTGGGATGATGGAACAGTTCTGCATCCCGATTGTGGTGGTGATTACATGAACCTATACATGTGATAAAATTTGATACAAATATACACTAAAAAAGTG
Organism: Trichechus manatus latirostris; assembly: GCF_000243295.1. Lineage (NCBI taxonomy): Eukaryota > Metazoa > Chordata > Mammalia > Sirenia > Trichechidae > Trichechus > Trichechus manatus. The sequence goes on along the minus strand of NW_004444072.1, from coordinate 7,299,883 downwards.
TATATTAAGACTGGTAAAATCTGAGTAAGGTCTATTGTTAATAATACTGTCCAATGTCAATTTTCTGATTTTTGTAATTTTACTATGGTTATATAAGATATTATCACTGGGAGAATCTGAGTGAAGATTACATGGAAACTCTCTACTGTTTTTGTAACTTCAATGTGGGTCTAAAATTATTTCATAGTAAAAGTTAAGTAAGCAAGCAAACAACAACAGAACAGAGGTTGTGGCCCAATAAATTGGAAGGGTACACTGGTAGAAGGATAGGACTAATACAGGGCTGCTGATGCCAGGGATTATTCAAAGACTTGTCCTTGAGTTCGTGAATTAGTTGACCTAGTTTGATGCCCAGGAAATGGCAGTTTTTAAGTTTCGCAGATATTCCTACTGATGGCGGAGGGTCTCACCATGATTGCTTTAAAACAATGATTTAAAGGAATTCTAAGGAAAACATTAGCTTTGCCTAGGAGGGAGTTTTTTCAAAGATTCCCACAGTTAGAAGGTACTGCTTATATTGGCTTGATCTTCAGTTGATCCTGGTCGAAGATGACAGAGCAGGGATCAGTGATGTTTTGTGCATACAGGGCCAGATGGTAAACTTCTCAGTCTTCTCAGTCCACACAGTCTCTGTCCTAGCTACTCAGTTCTGCCCTTGTAGTGTGAAAGTAGCCACAGGCAATACATAAATGAATGGGTATGACTGGGTTCAAATAAAACTTTATTTACAAAAAAAGACAGTGAGCTAGATTTGGTTACTCCTGATTTAGGGGATTGAGTTGACTACACACTTAGTCGGAGACAACTGTGTGATGGTCCTAGCACATGAAAGTTTTCATTCCTACTCAGAATTAGTAAACAAACAGGTCCAGACCGATAGAACCACTGCCCTTGCCAAACCACACTTAATGTATTGTGTTTAGCCCTGGTCTCCCCATTGCAAAGAAAGTTTACAAAATAGTTCAAGGGTAGAGCAGGTGACCCAGGTTGGTGAAGGGTATGGAAACCACATCATGGTAGAAATTCTGAAGAAAATGTTGAGAACAGTGTCTGAATACTTAGTTTTTCTTTTAGAACGGGGATTATTGTTAAGTTGGTGATTTTGAAGAAAAGAACTGGGGTTATTTAGCCATTCATTTATCCAGTGACTATTTATTGAGCACCAATTATATGTCACCTATTGCTCAGGCCCCAGAGATATACCAGGACTAACCAGAAGCAAATGGATATTGTAGAAGGTGGATTTCAATTCATTAGGAAGATGTCTCTAAAAATCAGAAGCTATCTGAAAGTGGAGTGGGCTGACTTGGGAGCTGAGGATGTCTCAGTCTTTGGAGTTATGCATAAACAGACAAGCAAATAGAATAGGTTCACCTGGAATATTTTAGAGCAGTTGTATGTATATGTGGAAGTCCCTTGTGGTGTAAATGGTTAATATGCTCAGCTGCTAACAGAAAGGCTGGTGGATCGAGTCCACCGAAGGCTTCTCAAAGAAAGTCCTAGTGATTTACTTCTAAAAATCAGCCAATGAAAATTGTATGGGACAGAGTAGCAGGGATGTGGGGTCTGGGGACCATGCTTTCAGGGGACATCTATGTCAATTGGCATAACAAACCTTATTAAGAAAATGTTCTGCATCCTACTTTGGTGAGTGGCGTCTGGGGTCTTAAAAGCTTGCAAGTGGCCATCTAAGATGCATCAATTGGTCCCAACCACTTGGAGTAAAGGAGAATGAAGAACACCAAAGACACAAGGAAAGTATTGGCCCAAGAGACAGAATGGGCCACATACACCAGAGACTTCATCAGCCTGAGACCAGAAGAACTAGATGGTGCCCGGCTGCCACCAATGAATGTCCTGACAGGGAACACAACAGAGAGTCCCTGATGGAGCAGTAGAACGATGGGGTGCATAACTCAAATACTAGTATGAAGACCAGACTTAATGGTCTGACTGAGACTGGAGGTGCCCCGGAAAGCATGGCCCCTGGTCTCCCCATCACCCCAGAACTAAAACAGTTTCTGAGGCCAACTCTTCAAACAGGGATTGGACTGAACTGTGGGATATAAAGTGATACTCATGAAGAATGTGCCTCTTAGACAAGTAGATATAAGAGACCAGAGGGGTGGCTTCTGTCCAGAGGTGAGAGGGAAAGGCAGAGAGAGTTAGGAGCTGGTTGAATGTTCATGGGGAATCGGGTGGAGGAGAGGAGTGTGCTGTCACAGAATGGGGTGAGTGGTTGGGGTCTCGTAACAATGTATGTTAAAAAAAAAAATTCTGTATGGGAGACTAACTTGAAATGTAAACTTCATTTAATTACATCAATTAAAAAAAAAAAAAGAAAACTGTATGGATCATAGTTCTATTCTGACATGGGGTCACCATGAGTCAAAATTGACTTGATGGCATCTAGTTATGCATAGGGCAGTGATTTGCTGTCTGCTTGCACTGAGCTATAAGGGATCATTATGTGGAGTTCAAAAGTCTAGATTCCTCATCCCAGTTTCAACCTGTGTTTTATCTATCAAGATTTATATTTTTATATAGTCTTTATATGAAGAAAGAGTCTCTTTGCTAAATTATATATTTAAGCCATTGAAATAATGATTTTAATTAAATATGATATATGGCCCTTCTAAAGTTAAGATTCTGCTATTTCATCAAAGTATACCCATGTATACCCATTGTCATCAAGTCAGTTAGGAGTCATGGTGACCCCATGTGTTAGAAGTAGAACTATTCCATAGGCTTTTCTTGGTTGTGATCCTTATGGCGGTGTATTACCAGGCCTTTCTTCCACAGCACCGCTGAGTGGGTTTGAACCACCAATCTTTAGGTTAATAGACAAACACAAACCATTTGCACCATCTAGAGACTTAGTCTTCATCAAAGTAAGCAATAGCAAATGGAACACTTTAAGATTAAAATACATAATTAGAAATGTATAGCTTCGAAGAGACAATTTATAGACATGCAAATGTTACATTCTCTGTAGGAAAATAATACCTTTTTTTAAATTTTTTTTTATTGTACTTTAGGTGAAGGTTTACAGAACAAATAGTTTCTCATTACACAGTCAGTACGCGTATTGTTTTATGACATTGTTAACAAACCCACAACATGTCAGCACTCTCCCTTCTAGACCTTTTTTTTTTGTGGGGGTTTTTGCATGGTGAAAATATACATAGCCAAAGATACACCATTTCAAAACTTTCTACAAGTACAGTTCAGTGACATCAATTACGTTCTTCTAGTTGTGCTGCTATTCTCACTATCCTTTTCCAAATTATTCCATCACCATTATCTTCAACTCACTGCCCCTTAGGCTTCCAATCAGACCTTCTGAGTTGCTGTTGTCAATTTTATCTCACATAGATAATTCTTTTTTTTTTTTGTACTTTAGATGAAGGTTTACAGAACAGAATAGTTTCTCATTAAACAGTTAGTACACATATTGCCCTATGACAGTGGTTAACAACCCCACCACCTGCCAACACTGTCCTTTCTCAACCTTGGGTTACCTATCACCAGCTTTCATGACCCCTCCTGCCTTCTAGTCCTTGTCCCTGGACTGCTGTGCCTCATTAGTCCCGTTTTGTTTTATAGGGCTGTCCAATCCCCGGCTGAATAGTGAACTTCAGGAGTGACATCACCACTGAGCTAAGAGGGTGTCCAGGGACCATATTCTCGGGGTTTCTCCAGTCTCTGTCAGGCCAGTAAATCTGGTCTTTTTTGTGTGTGTTAGAATTTTGTTCTACATCCTTCTCCAGCTCTGTCCAGGACCCTCTGTTGTGATCCCGGTCAGAGCAGTCAGTGATGGTAGCCAGGCACCATCTAGCTGTACTCGACTCAGTCTGGTGGGGGCCTTGGTAGCTGTCGTCCATTAGTTCTTTGGACTAATCTTTTCCTTGTATCCTGTTCTCTTCATTCTCCCTTGCTCCTGAAGGGATGAGACCAGTGGAGTATCTTAGATGGCCGCTCACAGGCTTTTAAGACCCCAGACGCTACTCACCAAGGTAGAATGCAGAACATTGTCTTTATAAACTGTGTTATGCCAATTGAGCTAGATGTTCCCCGAGACCATGGTCCCCATAGCCCTCTACCCAGCAATTCAGTCTCTCAGGGAGTTTGCATGTATCTATGGAGCTTCCATGACCTTTCCTTGTACAAGTTGTACTGGCTTCCCCAGTATTGTGTACTGTCTTACCCTTCACCAAAGTTACCACTTATCTATTGTCTATTTAATATTTCCCTCCCACCCCTCCCATCCCTGGTAACCAGCAAAGATTGTTACTTTTTGTGTGTAAACTTTTCCATGAGTTTTTACAGTAGAGGTCTCATACAATATTTGTCCTTTTGTAATTGACTTATTTCACTCAGCATAAAGTCCTCCAGTTTGATCCATGTTGTGAGTTGCTTCACAGATACATCATTGTTCTTTGATAATACTCCATTGTGTATATGTACCGTAGTTTGTTTATCCATTCATCTGTTGATGGGCATCTATCTAGGTTGTTTCCATCTTTTTGCTATTGTGAACAATGCTGCAGTGAACTTGGGTGTGCATATGTCTATTCGTGTGACAGCTCTTATTTTTCTAGGATATATTTCTAGGAGTGGGATTGGTGGATCATATGGTTTTTCTATTTCTAGCTTTCTAAGGAAGGGCCATATCATTTTCCAAAATGGTTGTATCATGCATTCCCATCAGCAGCGCATAAGAGTTCCGATCTCCCCACAGCCCCTCCAACATTTGTTATTTCCAGTGTTTTTGATTCGTGCCAGTAATGCTGGGGTGAGATGGTATCTCATTGTGGTTTTAATTTGCGTTTCTCTAATAGCTAGTGATCGCGAGCATTTCCTCATGTGTCTGTTGGCCACCTGAATGTCTTCTTTGGTGAAGTGTCTGTTCATTTTCTTTGCAATAATACCTATTTTTGGTGTTTCAGTAGTATCTTATTTTTACTTTGCACATTGCCTTTTGTTTCTATATAAGTGATTCACTTACTACACCACATTCCTTTTGTGTTCAGATTTTCACTCTGTACATTCTGTTATACAATATGTTACTTATTTTTCCAAAATTAAACAAAATTCTGGCTAGATTCCCACTTTCATGATAGTAGAATATTGTCCCTTCCAGTTGAAGTCAGTCAATATCAGTGGTTTCTCAGTCAATATCTTTGTCAAGTTTATGTTTCCCATCACCTCTTATTCTGTCCAGCAATGAGTAAGCCTCAGTAAATCAACTTACAAATCTGGAAAACCTTGAGGATAAAATATTTAGTTATTATGTGATAAGTAAATGTGAAATGTGATTTCTGAAAAATGAAATTTAGTGGTTTATGAAGTTGATGTAATGATGGCTAATGATACTGTTATTTGGTTAAAATAAGTAAGAGCGCCATATCCAAACATACATTTAAATACACTTGAATCACTGAATAGTTTTAAATCCCTTGCTACTTTAAAATAATCCATACTCCATTGAATTAAAATGGATTATTGGGATATGACTATATTTGTGGGCTGTTGAATAAGGCTATTTACCAGCTGAGTATTTTGCTAGTGAATCAGGCCACACGTCTTATACTTTTTAGTAATTATTAAAGTAAAAATATTCCCCTTCATCTTCTGGGTCCTTGTGTATTAGAAGGAGCTGGTAATCTGATTGTATGTGATGAGGGCAGGGGAGCAATTAAGGAGATGCCACTTTACCAGATAAAGCAATACTGATTTTCCATAAAGGATGCCCTGATACAAGGCAACCCATCTTGGATCCTTGTGGCTACCAGAGATCCAGGGTGCTCTCAGGAGAGGGCCAGACTTGAAATGGATCAGCAGAAGAGGATGTGCATGACAGTTCACTTCTTTAGAACTCATTAGATGATGAGATTTGGGATTTAAAGGTAGCTAGGGATTTGTATGGTGACCCCATATGTGTGTCAGTAGAACTATGCTCCATAGAGTTTTCAGTGGCTGATTTTTCAGAAGGAAATTGCTAGGCTTTTCTTCTAAGGAGCTTCTGAGTGGATGCGAACTTTCAGTATTTTGGTTAGCAACCAACCACACTAACCCCATCTGAGCTGACCTGACAGCAGCTGGTGAGACTCGTGTGTGTATACATGTCTAATCTATTTCTTGCCATTACAAAACCTCTTACTGCTTCTAGAAACCCGACCAATTTCACTCACTTTTCTGTCTCTTCTATCATCTTTGATTGGACATTTTGGAAACAGATTCTGAGGTGGAGAGTTGCGTGCAGAGGTTTGTTGGGGTATGCTCCTCGGAAATGTGCACTCAGGATTAGGCAGAGGGAGAAACCGACTTGGAAAGCAGTAGCAGCTGAGACCTCAGCTGATCCTATGGGTTGCTCCAAAACTAGGATGGCTCCTTATTGTCATTCTAAATGAGGGGGAGGAGGCCAGGCCTTTGTTATGCCTGTATCAGCCAATAATTGACCAGGGGCCACTCCCTGGGGGTGGGGGTGGGGGTGGGGGTGGGAGAGGCTAACTTTAGATAAGGCAGTGGCCTGTTACACAGGGCAATTTCCATGAGGGAAGATCAGCAGTTACATCAATAGCCTGGGAGATGAACGCAGAGCCCGGAAGAAGGGATTTGGGCAGACCACCATAGGATCCACTGCATATTTACTGTGTAGCATCTCCTTCCATTGCACATACTTTCCTATACCACAATACACCACCCTGTTTCCCACCACAGTTGCGTAGGACAGTTCCTGAAGTTCACTCCCTGCTGGGTTTAATAGTAAGGATAAGGCCTCTTGTCAGTCAACATCAGCTCATCCTTCTGAGGTTCCTTTCTCCTATGTAAGTGAGAAGGTTATTTTTTTTTTACTGTTCTTCTTTTCTCTGAATAGGTATATGAGTCTGGCATGATCATTTTATGCAACGATCTCTGTATATGACTGTTTTAATATGGGACAATGATATTAATACAAAGTGTGTTTAAAAAGCTGATAGTTGTAATCTCTGGTGGCTGTAGATTTTATTTCCATTTTTAAAAAGCAGACCAAAAGGAATAATCTTTACGTTTAAATAGCAATAATTACCATAGGTTCTGCTTGTGTTAATACTGTCTGAGTGCATTATGAAGCATTTGTCACTGCTAATGCATTTCTGTCAAATCAAGTAACGTTAGAAGGGAGCTTATGTAATGAATGTTAATGTAAGAGACAGCCATAAGTGAACCAAATTATAGAGACATGTAAATGTAGAATTAGCTACAACTGCAGAGTAGCCTTTTATTGTAAATGAAGTTCTTCTTATGATGTTAATACAAGTTTAAGGTTCTAGGTAGTCATCAGGAGCCTACTGAACACTGATATGTGTTTGGAAGGACTTTTCTAGTACTTTTAATTCTAAGTCCAAAGCCTTAAAAAAGTTTGTCATACAAAGGAATATTTGCATATCTTAATTTTTTATTCTTGCCTTTAAATAAATGCTCTTAAAGAAATCTACTTTAGCTCAGTTAATCTATTTTAAGTCCAAAGATAGTTCCAGATGCATGTTTAGAGTGTAAATTAAGTAAATAGAGTACTTTGTGTTCATTGAAGCTAGATGCTGTATAAATAAGAGATCATTAACACATCATTACATGTGTTAATTACACATGCTAAATTATGAATCAGATCGGAGAAGGGAAATTTCCGCAAAAGTTACATAAAGCAAAGATAAATTTCTGAAGTGGTATCCTAGATGAAATTATACAGAGGGATATGCGTTTCCTGCTTGAATATTGAACTATATCAGTTTACAGCTCCAGAATCATCTAAAGTTTTCAGTAGAGAGAATAATATCAATACCCCTAGGATACCAGTTCAAGTATAAAAACATGAACTTGATAATTTGTTTTCATTTGAAGTAGTTAATATAATCACAAAAATGTTTCTAGCCAATATTTATAAGTAATTTATGGTTGTCACTTTATCCAGTCATGTATTTCTTTATTATTACAACTATTTTAATTGTACATAGTATGAGCTCATTATACACATTTTAAAAGATATATAAACCTCCAAAAAAAACAAACGCATTGCCGTTGAGTCGATTCCGACTCATAGCGACTCTATAGAACAGAGTAGAATTGCCCCATAGGGTCTCCAAGGAGCGGTTGGTGGATTGGAACTGCGGACCTTTTGGTTAGTGGCTGTAGCACTTAACCACTATGCCACCAGGGTTTCCAAAAGATACATAGGGCCTAAAAATTAAAAAAAAAAAATAGTCCCTGTAATCCCCTAATCCCCTTTTCTTCAAAATCCACTGCTATTATGTTAGAGCAAAGGAAATGGGAAAAATAAAGTTTTCATCTCTCTTTCAGCCCTTTCAGTTAGTTTGTTTTCTGTCTTACTGGGGGCAGTGCTTTTGTACTGAAGATGCTCGTAAACTCCAATAAAAGGGAATACCCTTTCTTTCAGAGGCAACAACTAGTACTAGGAGAGAATAACCTTACTTGAAATATTTGATTGTGTCTACATCAGTCAGCATAGGCTAAGTTACGCTACTGTAATAGATGACCTCCAAATCTCAGTGGCTTACAAAAACAAAGTTTTGCACCTTGCTATGGCTCTGCTCAATATGTCTTCATTTCTGAACATAGACTGATGAAACAGGTGTATCTGGGCATTGCTTGTCTTAAGGTACAGGGGAAAAGAAAACAATGGCGGGCGACACGCTATGTGTTAAACCGTCTGCTTGAGGTGGCACGTGGTGCTTTAACTCACGTTTTGTTGATCAAAGTCAGTCACATGGCAAGACCTAATGTCAGTGAGGCACAGATGTATACAGTCCACAAATATATATAGGGAAGGGCACTGTAGGGAGAGGTTTTGAATATTTCAAACAATGCTGCCATAATCTGCACGTTAAATATTTGTATAATACATATTTTGGAGCAACTTGTATATGCTAAGCTTTGTGCTGGTAGTTTAGACTAGCGTGATGAGTAACAGACATATTCCCTTCTTTCATGGATATTGCAGTGATTGAAATTTTATACCACATTCATAGAAGTTACAAATACTTCCTCCTAAAAGAAATTCTCATTTGGGATGAGGGGTCAAGGAGTGAGCCAAGGACATTTTCCTGCACATCCTTGGAAATTCTGATTGACTGTCAAAGGGTGCCCCCCTCCCACTCCATTGTAATAGTAGAGAAAGTCGCTGTCCCTGATGGATTTGTGTCTTTTAGAAGTGTAGGGTGGTGGCATATAGGGCAGAAAGTTGGTGACCTTGTGTACATTTCTACTGGTTTTAGTTTCTGCAGGGGAAACTCCATAAGAGATATGAAATTTAAAGGAATTATTTGCTTTGCACAGAGTTTTTGGGATGTCGGAGAAAAGGCAAACCTGATGAGCAAACCCATGAGCAAAAACAGGGAGGTGGGAATAAACATTATGCTGATTGGTAGGGGAGTTAGAGTGCCAGGATTGGATAGGGAGAATGGAATTCCAGAAAAGAAGAAGTTGACACAGTAAATTAAGGAGTCAGAGTTTGACTGTAGGGAGACAGGGCAGCCAATCTGACAGTCTTTGGGGTGTTTAGGAGCCGGCAGTGACTTGAATCAGAAAGTACGTTAGGGAGATCTTTGCTAAATTCCAAATATGATGCAATCACTACCCATAATGCAAGGATGCTAATAGGAAGACAAGAAGTGGATAAGCTGGAGAGGTATTCAAGTCCCGTGAATTGAATCTATCAGACACAATAAGGAAGAGGCAACTGTGCCTTCAAGATTGTGAATTGGAGCATCTTAAAAGAACCATAGGTGGTTAAAAAAAAAATGAGCACGGTTCATAGGTGACAGACAGTGGTTCAGAGAGTTACCCTGAACTTTTCAAGAGATGGGAAACGTAGAGGGAGCTGTGAGTATGGATGAGATTCTGCGTTCAGAAATATGTTGGTCCAGAAGCTCTTCCATGGTTGGGAAAAATGAGAGCTCCCTGAAACCAGCTTTTAGGGGAGAATTAGGTTCTGGCCAGAGTGCAAGATAAAAGCAATAAGAACTAGATTTCAGATAAGGGAAGTCTTCCTTCAATAGGAGAAGTTTTGTTTCAATTCTGACCTAAGTCTAAGAAGAGTAGCCACTCTCACCTAAATAAAATTTTATTTTTTATACTACAAATACAAACAAAGGAGAGTATAGGCTTCTTTCTGATGTATGCGTGCACACACACACACACACACACACACACCCAGCTAAGTACTTTAGAGACATAATTCAAACAAATACATGCACTGCCTCCTACAATAAGGAGGAAATCAATGGAAACACGGCAGCGATCTCTGACCTCACTGGCCAAGGTGGCATTAGATAACATAATAGCCTTGGATTTTTTATTAGCCCAAGAAGGTGGAGTCTGTGCTGTAGTAAATACCTCTTGTTGCATTTGGATAAATAACACAGGAGAAGTAGAACAGGATATACATAGAATTAGACAGCAAACTACTTGGTTACACAGTGTAACACCCTTAAAAACACCAGATTTATTTGGTTGGTTACCATTAAGAATAAGTACATGGGCTGGATCACTATTGCAAGGAATAGTAATATCCTTAATCTGCATCCTGATAGTATTAGGCATAATAAAACTTATCTTCTATTGTCTTACACGCTTAAAAGGCAAAAGAACAGCCTCAGGTTAAAATGTCGATGTACATTGAGTCTGCTCACTTCAGCAATGCAATTGAAGAGAGTGTTGCTCTTAAGATCCTGGTGAAGAACCAAATGGTGGAAAACCAGCACCATGAGTTTGAGCACTAGGGACTCAACTAAGTCTAGGTGTTGATCATCAGTATGTTATCTCCAATCTCCAATCAACAGGAGGGAATGATTTAGAAAATAATATTGGAGTCATCTTTCCCTGTCTTTGAGCATAGAGAATGTGACCCAGCTGGAGCTGGGCTCACAAGGACTCGCAAGAACACATCAACTGGGCCCTGAGATAAAGACAATAGCTGGGACAATCTTAGAAAATATCTTTAAGGGAAGAAACTATCTTTTAGGGAAACTTTCACATAAGCCAATCAAACAGAACACAAAAGACTTTCCACTCTTTTTCCATCATCATTTAGTGAATGGAAAATTTATTGGATCAATGAAGACCCTCCTGACTGTCTTTACTGAAACCTGTACCAATGATTGTTAAGAAAGACAATTCAAAATGTAGGATCACAGTTTCTAGCCAATCTGTGAAAAGGTGAAGCTTTCAAAGGTTTTGCTTATTTGTAATGTTAATATATACTGATTATAATGTTCCTTGGATTCAGGCAGACATGGCTCTGGCAGCGTGGTTGACCATTTCCTACTTTTGCCTTTTTGAATATAAGCCAAATAAAACTTTCTTTTTACTTTACTTTAAAAAAAAAAAGGAGGAAATTAAGCTCCATATCATTAAAAAGCATTCCACTTTATATGTGAGGGGAGGGTCTAGTTTTTAGAATTACTATTTTTAGTTAATAATAAATCTGACAATCATCCCTCTGAAAAAATCCCCTTTTATGGATTAATTTGTCAGTTCTGTTTTTAGCAACTTAGAGGAGCAATTATATAAGGAGTGGCCATCCCTCATGAAGACAGTGTTTAAATTCAGTCTGAGATCAAGACTAAAGTGGATTTAATTATATGTCCAAATCCTATGTTTCAATAGAGTAAAGCTTCATAGCTTGCAGCTTCTCTGCCCAAACTAATTTCACTGTTTTAAAAGTTTAACACTGAAGTTCAGAGTTGAGGACTGTTTACAGGACTATGTTCAAATAATCAGGAATATTTAGCTGTGCGCTAGCTCTTAATCCACGTGACCAGCGATTGCTGAGAAAGCAACATGCTCACACGTGTGTCCATTTACTAGGCATGTGAAATGCATAAAGATTACACATGAGCCATATCTAAAAGATGAGCTCTTTTCCATATATAAACTGAAAATGATTTTATATCAAGCCATAAAAGCCAAGAGAAAAGAGATTTTTTCTAAGCTTGACGTCTCTGCTTTTTAACACTTTAAAGAGGTCTTTTGTAGCAGATTTCCTCAATTAAATAGGTCGTTTGATTTCTTGAGTGTTGCTTCCATGGGCGTTGACTGTGGATTCAAGTAATATGAAATCCTTGACAACTTCAGTATTTTCCGCTTATCATGATATTGCTTAGTGGCCCAGTTGTGAGGATTTTTGTTTTCTTTATGTTAAGCGGTAATCCGTCCTGAAGGCTGTAGTCTTTGATCTTCAACAGTAAGTGCTTCAGGTCCTCTTCACTTTCAGCAAACAAGGTTGTGTCATCTGCGTATCACAGGTTGTTAATGAGTCTTCTCCAATCCTGATACTGCATTCTTCTTCATAAAGTCTAGCTTCTGAGATTATTTGCTCAGCATACAGATTGAACAACCTTCATACTAAGTATAGTGAAGGATGCATACTTTTCCTGATTTTAAACCATACAGTATCCCCTTGCTCTGTTTGAATAACTGCCTCTTGATCTGTGTACAGGTTCCATACGAGCACAATTAAGTGTTCTGGAACTCCCATTCTTTGCAATGTTATCCATAATTTGTTATGATGGACACAGTCGAATACCTTTGCAGAGTCAATAAAACACAGTAAACATTTTTCTGGTATTCTCTGCTTTCTGCCATGACCCATCTGACAGCAACAATGATATATCCCTGGTTCCATGTTCTCTTCTGAATCCAGCTTGAATTTCTGGCAGCTCCCTGTTGATATACTGCTACAACTGCATTTGAATGATCTTTAGCAAAATTTTACTTGTGTGTAATATTAATGATATTACTCGATAATTTCCACATTCTTTTGGATCACCTTTCTTTGGAATGGGCATGTATATGGATCTCTTCCAGTCAGTTGTCCAGGTAGCTGTCTTCTAAATTTCTTGGCATAGATCACTGAGTATTTCCAATGTTGCATTCCTTTGTTTAAACATCTCAGTTTTTAATCTGTCAATTCTTCGAGCTTTGTTTTTCCATCAGTACCCTCAGTGCAGCTTGGATTTCTTCCTTCATTACCATCAGTTCTTGATCATAAGCTACTTGCTGAAATGGCTGAATGTTGACCAATTCTTTTTGATACAGTGACTCTGTGTATTTCTTCCATCTTCTTTTGATGCTTCCTGTGTCATTTAATATCTTAGTCATAATTGAAACATAAAACTATTCAAGAAGACATGTCATGAGGGATATAAACATTAAAATGGGGAAATTATCATTTAAGTATAATTTTGTTAGCTAAAGCCTAGATCTGGGTTTCAAGTAGTACAGAATCATTTTAGATTTTGAGAACAGGAAAACTTCAGAGAGGATTTTGATTAGCAAATAGTCTATCCATTTTAAAGTTTAAGTATTCAAAATTGTTATTCATGTTATTATGATTTAAAATAAATGAATTATATTTCTAACATTAAAAAGAAAATGGGAGAAATTTCAGAGGTTTGGTAGCTCGAACTGTAAGGGGATGGTGTAAGGAAAGGGATAATTTCTGTGTATCCAGTGATACAGGACCTAGAATGTTTGACCTTGAGAAAATGATATGATCTCCCAGGACCTTGTATTACTCTCAGCTGAAAGGATAGAATGAGATCAGTTTACTCACCAAATATTTAGTTTTTGAGAGCCTCTTCTGGGTCCAGAAAACTTGCTGGGTGCTATGGAGATAATGGTGAAGAGTACAGACACACGGTCCTTGCCTCTAAGATCTTAGTGTCTAAATAATCTTCACGCTCCCTGACAGTTGTACAATTCTTTGGTCCCTTGGTCTGACGTTGGAACTTCCTCAGCCACTATGGGTAGAGCTATCCTTGCTGGTTTCCCTAGCTAAGCTGTGGTCAAGGAAAAACAATGCAATAAGGATGGCTAATTGAAAAGTTGGACAACTCCAAGAAGTAACGTTGATTTGTTTTTAAAATTGTGCAAGGTACCTGGTATACATTGCTAAGCAAATGGCAGAACCTGCAATTTCATGGGTGAATATATGATAAATGAAGTTATGTGTGTATCTGTGTGTGTGTGTGTGTGTGTGTGTGTGTGAGAGAGAGAGAGAGAGAGAGAAGATACACATGTATTTATATCCGATGTGTCATATGTTTACATATTATAGTTTATGTTGTTCTAGGAAATAAAAAAAGCAGAGCATTTAATGAGAGAAAATTGTTCAATCTACTTTACATCGATCAAGCAAAGAAAGTATTCTCTGAGCAGCTAATAAATACATCAAGAACTGAGAGCTGAGAGGAAGCCCAAAGAAGGCGAACCCAGTCAAGGAAGAAAGTATGTGCAAAGGCCTTGAGTCAAGCAAAAGTTTGGTATATTAGAAAATAAGTATATCATTCAGGGTTTCAGAGCAGAGTTCAGAATTTATTTTAGCTATTTTAGCAAGAAGGATAAAATAGCTTACAGATTCATTAGGAAAACCAAAGAAACAAACTCTAGGCTGAGCTTTCAGAAATAACCTTGCGATCCACGCTATGGAATTAGGCCAGCAAGGGGCCACTTCCAGTATCAGGAAGGTACTGCAATCAGAAGACACTCACACATAGGAAACTTTTCCAGAAAAACTAGATCCTTCTTTGACAGTACTTGCCTGAATAAGGGGGAGGGGGAGAAGAGACACTGTATCTTTATGCAGATAATACACACCTTCTATGTTTGTATGGTATTTTCGTGACTGTCACTATGCCAATTCTTTTTTACATGTTGTTGTAAAAAAATTAGGCGCTTACAAAAATACCTTGCTGGGGGGCGAGGGCATAGTTGGCAAACAAAAGTAAAAGGTGACCCTTATTTGCATAAAAAATACAGTAAATGCGGCCTAAATTCCTTTTTCCAAATCCTATGCAATCTAACAGCCAGGACCCATTATGGGGCCCTGATGGCTCAGTGGTTAAGTGTTTGGCTGCTAACCAAAAGGTCGGCAGTTCGAACCCACCAGCCGCTCCTTGGAACCCTATGGGGCAGTTCTACTCTGTCCTATACGGTCGCTATGTGTCAGAATCGACTAGACAACAACAGGTTATTTGAACCCACCAGCTGCTCTGCTGAAGAAAGATGTGGAGTCTACTTCCATAAAGACTTACAGCCTTGAAAACCTTATAGGATAGGTCTGGTCTGTCTCGTAGGGTTGCTATGAGTCCATATTGACTATGGCAATGGGTATATGGGGTGAATCTGGGAAATAGAGTTTCAGCTCTGTAGCCTCTGACATGGATGCTGAGACAGACTACCTTGTTGTCTTGAAGGTGATGAGATGCAATCCGGCAGGAACCAAATCATGCCAGGCTTTTGTAAGTTACAACAAGCAGTTGGGCTTTTAAGAGCAGTGGGAAGCCATTGAAGGATTTTAAGTAGAGGTCATCTTTTTCATGTTCCAAAAATATTTACTATGGTTGTATTACAGAGAACACGTTAGAGAGAAACTAAGAGTGAACTTATCAAGGAGATCAATTGAAGGCTATCTTGAGAAGTCTAGGCAAGAGGCGTCAGTGTCTTGGAATAGTCTGGGGACAGAAGTGATAGATGAATCTGAAGTACATTTTGATATAGAAACAAGAGGACTTGTTAATGGATTGCATGGGATCATATTTTCTAAGTCAGTTAGGCACTTCCTCTTTGGGAATCCCGTAATACATTGTACCTGTTCTGTAGCCCTCCTCCTATGCCCCCTTACATAGACATTGGGTACAGTTCTTTGCTGCTTCCTTTTCTTAGTTTTTAGCTCTTCAAGAGCTGAGATTTCTTTTTATGCTCGTTTATTGTGTTCCCCTAAAGTGCCTAGTAAGGAGCCCTAGTGGCACAACAGTTAAGTGTTCAGCTGCTAACAGGAAAGTTGGCGGTTTGAACCCACCTTGTGGCTCTGTGGGAGAAATAACTGGCAATCTGCTTCTGTAACGATTACAGCCCTGGGAAGCCCTTTAGGGTGGTTCTCCTTTGTCACATGGGATCACTGTGAGTCAAAATCAACTCAATGGCACCTAACAACAACAACAACAACAAAGTACCTAGAACAGTTCCTTATGAAAATAGAATTAATGCTGTTTCCTTTGGCACCTTCTGACCTTTAGCAACATGGATTTATTATAAACATAAAGAATTACCACTTGAAAAGTTTCTGGAAGAAGTTGAGTCCTGAGAATTCACTGAAGTGTATAACGCGAGGTAAAATTTAAATGCTCCGGTCACACTGTATTTAATATATCTTAAGATGACAATAGTACTAATCAGTCCTTGCATAACACAAAATTTCTCACTAAATTAAGCAAATAATTTAGCAAACTTGACATTTTGTTTTCTGGAACCATGTATTTAATGAAACAGGAAGGAGTAATTATTCTGTTTCCTTCCATTGGGGGCAAAAAAACAAAAAAACTAACCAGCAAACAGTAATTGCTTTCTTTCATCTCCCTGAGATTTTCATGCTCAGAGTTACGCAGAAAGCCCCTGTAAATATACTCAGAAAGAA
This sequence comes from Trichechus manatus latirostris, assembly GCF_000243295.1. Classification (NCBI taxonomy): domain Eukaryota; kingdom Metazoa; phylum Chordata; class Mammalia; order Sirenia; family Trichechidae; genus Trichechus; species Trichechus manatus. The sequence goes on along the minus strand of NW_004444072.1, from coordinate 7,283,406 downwards.
ATCATTTTTCCAATTGTATCAAAACTAAAAAGTCTTAAGGGAAATGTTGCCCTACCTACTGGAGGCTAGATGGACTAAGACAAAACTGATTTAAATAAAAATATTTTGATGTTTTAATTTGTGGTGTAAAGAGTATTTCTCTATACTCCATCCTCTGGGAATTTCTGATTATTAAAATGTTTTGTATTATATATTAATTAACAAAAATATTTTTTCTGTAAATAAAGCAGGCTGAAATTTTGTTGAAGTGCAATGAGTTGCTTATTTGCGTTGGGCTTTTTCATGACAGTGTCAGAGCTGTGTAGGGGGTTATGTGTTCATGTAACCACTACACTATCAGCAGACTATGGTTTTGAAATTTGCCCATGAAAATAATGTCTTCGTCTGAATAGATCCTACCAAGTAATAGTAACAAAACTTCCTGGAGTATAAATGGATGTGAGGGAAGGAGACAGAAGATGATGTATTACAAAGAACGGTAACTCAGATCTCAGGAGAATTTTTGTTTTGGGGGGTGAGGAGGGGTCCTGCCTATGACATTAGCTCTGAGTGTTTTCTTGGGCAAGTCATTTGAACTTTTCTGGCCCCTTATTTCTTCATACTTAAATTTAGAGAGTTGGAACATGAGGTCCACCATCTAGCTCTAAATTCAATGATTTTATGAATGGACACTTTATTATATTGTCTTTAACTAGGAATTAGATATGGAATATGAATTTGGAGTTCTGTTTACTTTAACCTACAGTCAGATGCTGGTGACCCTACTGGGCTACAATTGAATTGTAGACTTTCCCAAGTTGTGTTCCATGTGTATAAAGGTATGACCAGTTACTGCTGAGTCTATTCTGACTCAAAGCAAACCTCTGTGTGTCAGAGCAGAAGTGTGTAGGGTTTTCAGTTACTGACTTTTCAGAAGTAGACTGTCATGCCTTTCTTCTGAGGTGCCTCTGGATGAACTCAAACCTCCAACATTTCAGTTAGCAGCTTAGCAGGTTAGCTACTTTTTGTTTTTTCCTTTTCCAAATTTATTATCTTATTTTTTTGAACTTTTGATTGTGCTTTAGGTGAAAGTTTACATATCAAACTAGTTTCCCGTTCAGTAGTTCATACACAAGTTGTTGTATGACATTGGCCACAATCCCCACAAGGTTCCATTTCTACCCTGGGTTCCCCGTTTCCATTTGTTTAGTTTCCCTGCCCCTTCCTACTGTCTCATCTTTGCTTTTGGGCAAATGCTGCCCCCATGGTCTCGTATAGTTGATTGTTCTAAGGAGCACGTTCCTCACGGGTGTTACTGCGTACCTTTTGGACCTGTCTGTTATTTGGCTGAAAGGTAATCTCTGGCAGTGGCTTCAGTTCCAAGTTAAAGAAGAGTGTTTTAGGGCTATAGTCTCACAAGTTCCTCTAGTCTCTATCAGACCAGTAAGTCTGGTCTTTTTTATGAATTTGAATTTTGTTCTACATTTTTCTCCCACTCTCAACAGGACATTCTATTGTGTTCCTGGTCAGAGCGGTTGGTAGTGGTAGCGGAGTACCATCTAGTTCTTCTAGTCTCAGGTTAGTGGGAGTTGTGGTTTATGTGGGCCCTTAGTCCTTTGGATTAATCATTTCCTGCAGTCTTTGGTTTTCTTCATTCTGCTTTGCTCCAGATGGTAAGAGACCAATAGTTATTTCTTAGATGTCTGCTGGCAAGCTTTTAAGACTCTAGATGCTACTCACCTCACTGGGATGTAGAACATTATAAACTATGTTATGCCAGTTGACCTAGATGTCCCTTGAGTATGGTCCTTAGCCTTCAAGCCCGGTTATCTCAGTTCTGCAAGGTTTTTGGTAATGACTAAGTAGTTTCCATAGCTGTGCCCCTTATGTGCTCTATTATATGTATGAATATACCTGCAGTACATACAAATATGTATATATGTTTACAAGCATACCTCATACAACCTCCCTCACCTATTTAGCATACATATCTACCTATGTATCAACTTGTAAATTATCATTTATTCTTATTGTTCTTGCAGATTTTTCTATGTTATAGTATTTACTGTACCCAAAAAACACAAACGTGTCTACTATCTATTTAGTGATAACTCCTTCCCTACCCCTCCTATTCCTGGTAACTATCAAAGAATATTTCTGTGTGTAAACCTTTTCTTGATTTTTTATAATAGTGGTCTCATTCAATATTTGTCCTTTTGTGATTGACTTATTTCACTCAGCCTAATGTACTCCATACTCATCCAGGTTGTGAGATGTTTCGTGGATTCATCATTATTCTTTATCTTTCATAGTATTCCGTTGTGTGTATGTACCACAGTTTGTTTATTCATTCATCTGTTGATGGGCACTTAGGTTGTTTCCATCTTTTTGCTATTGTGAATAATGTTGCAATGAACATGGGTCCATTTCTGTCACAGGTTTTATTTTTTTAGGATATATACATAAGAGTGAAATTGCTGCATCATATGGTATTTCTATATCTAGTTTTTTAAGGAAGTGCCATACTGTTTTCCATAGTTGTTGAACCGTTTTACATTCCCACCAACAGTCTAAAGGAGTCCCAATTTCCCCAAAACCTCGCCAGTATTTGTCGTTTTCTGTTTTTTTTTTTTTAATTTGTTTGTTTTGTTTTGTATTTTTGGATCAGTGCTATTCTTGATGAGTTGAGATGGTATCTCACTGTAGATTGATTTGTATTTTTCTGATGGCTAATGATCGCAAGCATCTCTTCATAAGTTTGTTAGTTGACTGAATGTCTTCTCTGGTGAAGTGTCTGTTCATGTCCTTTACTCATTTTTTAATTGAATTTTTTGTCTTTTTGTAGTTGAGGTGTTGAAGTTCTATAAATTTTAGAGATTAAACTCGTGTCAGATATTTCATTGCAAGAACTTTTTCCCTGTCTGAGGTTCTTTTTTTAATCTTTTGGAGAAGTCTTTTGATGAGCCAAGTGGGTTAACTGTTTGCATCCCCTAGTGACTCTGTATAAAGGTATACTGTGGCACAGTGATGGCTGAAGATTGAGAATGATCATGCAAAAATAATTGCGCCACAAAGAGGTAATTTACTCTATGCCCTTTCCTTAGCATTTATCTCTATCCTGTATTTTTTCAGCTCCATGGTCAACCCTAGAAGGCACTTCTGTTCGCTTGTTGTGTTAGTCATCTAGTGCTACTATAACAGAAATACCACAAAGAGATGGCTTTAACAAACAGAAGTTTATTCTCTCATAACTAGTAGGCTAAAAGTCCAAATTCAGGGTACCAGCTCCAGGGGAAGATTTTCTCTCTCTGTCGGGTCTGGGGGAAGGTCCTCGTTATCAGTCTTCCCCTGGTCTAGGAGCTTTTCAGCATGGGGACCCAGGGTCAGAAGTATGCACTGTTCTTCTGGCTCTACTTTCTTGATGGTATGAGGTACCCATGTCTCTCTGCTCACTTCCCTCTTTTATATCTCAAAAGAGATTGACTTAAGGTACAACCTAATCTTAAAGATTGAGTCCTGTCTCATTGACATAACTACTGCTAATCCCACCTCATCAATATCATAGAGGTAGGATTTACAACACATAGGAAAATCACATCAGATGACAAAATGGTGGACAATCGCACAATACTGAGAATCATGGACTAGCCAAGTTGACACACATTTTTGGGAGGGACACAATTCAATACATAACACTGGTGAACTTTTCAAAGTCTGAGTCTGGCTCATTTAGGATCTATGATATGAAAATAAAGAATGCTTCCTGACCAAATGCTAGGAAGCTCATTTCTGTGTTGGATTCCCCAGAAAAACTAAAGACAGAAATCATCTTAGGCACATAACACACTTAATTTGACCTTTTCTTTATATCCTTTTACGTCATATCCCAACTTATTTTGAATGATGCCTTTTGATACTAATTCTCTGAAGCAATATTTAAAAGTTTTAGAAAGATTTATTTGCAAGTTTATATTGTGTTTTATGAGTCATTTTTTTACACTGACAGTTTATAGAAATTTGGGGATAATGTAAGCAGAACATACCCACCCCCATCACATTTTAGAACAATACTAGTGACTTTGGACCAAGAATTCTAAGCTGGGCAGCCTCCTACTTTCCTTAAGCTACCTAGGTAATTACTTAGTCTCCAGTTCATTTTGTAGTATAAGGGCAGTTCATAATGTGTTTTTCCTTAATTCTTTCAGTACACATTTGTTGAAGACTTGGCCTGTGTAGCACTGTACTAAGCAGAGCTGGGAAATAGAAACAAAGCGCAGAATATGTTCCTTTACCCTTGATTATGCAACGAAATGCCACTTTCAAGGGGAAAAAAAAATGCTGTCAGTGCCTAATAGGGCACACAGCAAGGAAAGTGATGAGAGAAAAGCAAAGTTTTTGTTGATGTGACTTCCATTTTATCCAACTTTAAAATCAACACCTTCCATTAGTAGCCATATTCTCAGTCCTGGTACCCATCAATTTTGTCTTAATGCACCTGCTTTGTGTAGTACTTTCCAAGAAAGGAGAGGTTGCTTTGGATTTTCAGTATTAAACTTCTAGACCACAAAACAATTACTGACTTTTTTTTCCTTCTTTTTTATAGTCTTCTTTGTATGGTTGTTTAATACCTTCAGTTCCATTTTAATAATTCCTTCTTGGGCTGGAAGTGGTCATGTCCGTACCAAATTATTTGTTCACTAAAATAAGAGAAATAAAACTTAAAAGTCTTTCTCAAATGATTGGACTTCCATCAGTCTATGTAGTCATTAAAGAAAAAAAAAAAGTGAAAAGAACTTAAGCATCAGTGGGATTATTTGGAATCAAAACAAACTAAAAACTTTCCCCAGAATGTAAATCTAAATCTACTCTTTTTGTTCTGATATGTGTTCAATGAGTATTTATTGTTACGTTATTGTCAGTTGCCATTGAGTCAGTTCGAACTCATGGTGACCCCGTGTATGCAGAGTAGAGCTCCTCCATAAAGTTTTCAAGGCTGTGACCTTTCAGAAGCAGATCCCCAAGTGTGTCTTCCGAGGCACCTCTGGGTGAATTTGAGCCACCAACATTTTAGCCAGTAGTTGAGCACTTAACCGTTTATGCCACCAGGTGAAGCAAAATTCCACTTATTTTGACACTTGCTATACTTTTTCAATTCTCTTTGAAGAGAGATGTTTCAAAAGAAGGACTAGTACAATGTACAGAGCCCTGGTGGCACAGTGGTTAAGAGTTTGGTTGCTGACTAAAAAAGTTGGCTGTTGGAATCCACCAGCCGCTCCTTGGAAACCCTATGGGGCAGTTCTGCTCTGTCCTACAGGGTTGCTATAGGGTCACTATGAGTCTGAATCAACTCTACTGCAACGGGTTTGTTTTTGCTTGTTTGTTTTTTGTTAGTACAATGTGCTTGTATTTTGTCCTCATAGAGAAAACAATGTGTACTAAAATGTGTTCTGTGTGGCCTAGGGTCACCTGGAGGTGTGAACTCAAGCTTATGGAGGGTTAAAGGGAAGGCTCATGGGCAAATTATCATGGCCCAACTGTAATTTCACCAAGTTCATGAGAAAGTTTCCTCATGCCCATTCTAGTCAATTCCTCCCCACTAGAGGCAACCACCATTCTGCTTTCTGTCAGGGTAGAAGCTTTGCCTTTACTAGAATGTACAGGTATGTGCAACATAACATCTATGATACGTTCTGTGAAATTGGACATTATGTGATTTGGATGTTGTGTGAACACCATATCATATATAGGAGAAGGGCTTACGGGATGGTGGCTGGGTGGGCCTTGGACCGGTGCTGCTGCTGCTGCACTGAGATATGATGGGAGAATTTTGGCTCGGCCGCTGCAGTCCTGCGTGGTCGTTGCCAGGTCTCCAGGAGCCGAGCCCGACCTCGCTGCACCTGGCGCTCACTGTCCAGCAGGCTGCCTCCAGGCACGCTTCCTTTCCTACCTGCCTGCCTGCCTGCCTTCCCCACCTCTTCTTGGACTTTAAACTCTTCCAGCAACACCCATCCCATCACCTCTACTGCTGGGACTACTCAGTGGCCACCATGTTGGGAGGAACCACGGTCTTGGTTTGGGCATGATACGCAGGGCACACTGGCTGAGTGGAGCATCCCACCTGGTGGCTCTAGCAGCATCGGCATGGTCCCTTCCTGAGCAGAGCATGGTGGGACAGGCTACCGCCGATGGAGGCCAGGACCCCCTCCCTCTGCCATCCCAGGGCAGATGCTGACATGGAACCTGGAGAGCTAGTGAGAGACAGATAGTTTCTATAGTACCTAACAAAGTACCTCCACTACATCCCATTCTCCCACTGAGATTTCTGAACCTCTGCTATAACCTTATGGGACCACTGGCATATATGTAGTCAGACGTTGCCTGAATGGACATTATGTGGTGCATACCTGTTAATATGAATGGAATCATGCTGTGTATTCTTTTGTGCCAAGCATGTTTTCTCAGTATCGTGTGTTTGAGGTTCTTCCATGTTGTTTTTGTATCACTTAGTTTTTTTTTCTTCTTTTTATTAGTGAATAGTATTCCATTCTATTAATATACCACAATTTGCTTATCCATTTACCTGTTGATGAATATTTGAGTTGTTTCCACTTGACGCTGTTATGGATAAAGCTGCTTTGAACATTTGCGTATATATGTGTGCGTGTGCGTGTGTGTGAGAGAGAGAGAGAGAATATATTTTCATTTATTTTGGTTAATTCCTAGAAATAGAGTTGCTCTGCCTTAGGGTAGGTGTGGAGCCCTGGTGACTCAGTGGTTAAGAGCTCAGCTGCTAACCAAAAGGTCAGCAGTTCGAATCCACCAGCCTCTCCTTGGAAACCCTACGGGGCAGTTCTGTTCTGTGCCTATAGGGTAGTTAGGAGTCAGAATTGACTCGCCAGCAGCAGGCAGGTGGGCAGAGTAGGTGTAAGTTTCACTTTATTAGAAATAGTCAAACTGTTTTTCAAAGTGATTATACCATGTTACATTCCCATAAACAATATCTGAGTTTCAGTTGCTCCATATCCTTGCCAACAAATGGCATTTCAGTCTTTCAAATTTTAGTCTTTCTAGTGGGTGTGATGTGGTATCTCATGGTGGTTTATACCCCGGTGCTATACATGCTGAAACTGTAGTTTAGAAATATTAACTGGCTCAAATGTACGCCCCTCACAAGTGGCGGAAGCAACATTTTGAATGTGCTCTTAACACTATTCATACTCTCAAGTAGAATTTCTGGGTCTCAAAGAATGTGGGACACAAAGGAGCCTCAGATGGTCACTGAGGAGAAGCAAGGGCTTGTTGGGGCAGAACTGGGATGTGATGAGTTACCAGGGAAATCCCATCAAGAGTTACGAGGTATCTAAGCACAGAACAAAGCTCTTGTGGTGGAAATGAACCGCAGTCAGTGTGTTTGCTAACATCGCCTTTTCTCCTAGTCCCCAGGTTAAATTAAACAGGAGATACTTAAGATTGGCAAAATGCCTTCAATTATTTTTGAAAAAAATGTACTCCCCCCCAAAATATAAATTCTTACTGGATAACTAATAATGTCTCAAAGAAACTATCTTAATTAGTCTTGCTGATTTATTTGTACTTAGAATTCTGTCTGGGCAAGAAATACTTAACATCCACAATATTTTACAAACCCCTAACAACAACTATGAAAACAAAAACAGTTCTTGCTTTTCACATTTTGAAAAAGTTGTTGAGCTCATACAATAGGAACCTGAGTGTTGACATTTTTACACAGAATTTTACTGACTTAAAATGTTTCCTTAATTTTGCTTTCACATGTTATTGTATGAGCAGTAGCTGAAGGGACATAATTATCAATTACTGAGGGGACATAAATGAAATCCAGCTGTCTACCTCCATTAGTATTTGAATGGATAAGGGGATAAATGCCAAATCCAGTCGCACAGGAAGTTTTGTAAGAGAGAGTTGATGAGAAATTCCTGATCATTGGTAAGTAGCTTGTTATAGCAGAGAGAGCACAGACCAGAAACTTAGAAGATTTGGGTTGAAATCTGGAGCCAGCTTCTTTCTATCTCAATGTCCTGGGCCAAGTCTTCTCATCTCTCTGGGCTAGTGCGCAATCATTTGTCAAATGGGTGGACTGTACAAGATACTCTCTTAAGTCTCCAGCCCTCTGAGTGTTGCTGTAATTCCTTATCAGGACCAATAGCTCATGGAGACCTAAGTCAAGGAGGAGTGTGAGTAGAGGCAGAGGATATAAATTTAAAGGAGATGGAACCATCTTTTCGTTAATTTAGCTTTTTTTTAATGCTCTATGAAAGCCTTGAGCGAGAATCCCAAGAGATCATGGAGAACAAGATGAGTATGTGACCATTTCTTATGGAGTTTTCTCATTAGCTAGGAATGCAACTTCTAGGCAGCAAAGTGAGATATAAATACTGAATGCTGTGATTGTGGTTAGAGGGATACGGGATTTAGCAACAGCCCACATTAAGGGTTGCTGGCCCATCTTACCAGATCCTTGAAGACTTCCTACAAGAAGAGCTTCCTTAGCTAAGAGATGAGTCAGCCTCAGTCATATGAAGAAAAGCAAACTAAACCCGTTGCTGCTGAGTTGATTCTGACTTATATCGACCCTATAGGACAGAGTAGAACTGCCCCATAGAGTTTCCAAGGAGTGCCTGGTGGATTCAAACTGCCATCCTTTTGATTAGCAGCGACAGCACTTAACCACTACACCACCAGGGTTTCCATCAGATGAAGAGGAGGAAGGATATTAAAGGCAGAGGTGGCATCAGTTTGATGGAAACAAGGAAGTACATTTGAAGGAAACAAAAGAAGTTCAGTATGATTAGAGCAAGGTGGATATATGGAGGAGAGGAGGTGAAAGTTGAGTCTAGAAAGTTAAACAGGGACTAGATCATGAAGGACCTTATAAACCATGTTAAGGTCTTTGGGTTTTGTTCCCCAAAATGCTGAGCAAATGAACATAATTATAAGCTTTTAGAATGGATTGGGGTGGTGTGGCAGAGGATGTGGAGACATCACTTAGGGAGCTATTACAATAATCCAGGTGATAAATAATAGTACTCTGAACTAGACTGTTAGAAATAAAGATAGGAACACAAGTCACCAAGACTTGTACACCCAAGTCGCAATCCCTGGCATGAATGTATGTAGAAAAAGAGCATCTCTCTTGGTGCTCACTCCACTCTCTGTAGCCTGAAGTATGATAAAGAATGCGTGTGATGCAGCCTAGGAGAGCATGTCGGTGGAGGCAGACTGCAGGCAGTCTGGTTATGTGCCAAATCCTAACACTCAGCCCCCAGGTCAGGTCTACTGTGCAGTTAATCACAAAAATAAAATGGGCAATGAAACAGATTATAGAAAAGTTGTAAAATTCACACAGGTGGACTCTCAATGAATTCTTTTTCACAATTAAAGGGAAGAAGCAGGGTTAGGCGAGAAAGCAAGACACTTTGAGACCCACACAGATGTGAGAGAAGAGTGCCAAGAAAAATGAATAACTCTAATGCATTCTTGGAGGAGAATTTAGGCTCCAGCTCCGGTGATAATTGACAAGTTTGGCTTCTGATTCATTCATTCTGTTGGGGCCTTTGCTGGATTTAAATTGTTTTGTCTTGTGTTATCTAACACTACCAGGTGGCGAGAGGCTGTGGCTCTGTGGGAGGTGGGGGCGAAGGAGACAGACAGAGTATGGATAGGCAAAGAGAGGCCCATTTGATCTAAGCTGTACATAAAAATATTTTGATACGTGACAAGTTTATTTTTTCCCATTGAGGAAAACGAAAGTACTTCAAATTAACTGAGGCATATATGGCTTTGTTAGGTCAATATAGAGCACATGTGTAGGGTTCTAAGTAAAAAATATTCATCGAAGGGAACAATCATTAAAACTTAGTGTTTTTCACTAAACACTTGACAGGTTATATATACAAGTAGTCTAAAAGCTAAAGAAATTTGGAAGAGTAGGTATAAATTTTATTCCTACAAGGGAATACAGTTTAGGTTTTGCAGCTGGTCAAGGGGATAGTGAAAACATACATGCAAATAAATATGTAACAGAAAATGTTCTGTAGAGAGAGAGAGATGGCCTTGTGAAATCTGTTAAACTCAGGATGTGGAGTACTTGGATATGAGATCTTTCCCTGAAGATGACTAAGTATTTAATGAGAAAGAAATTTATAGTGTCAAATTTTGTAGCTGTGTTTGGCGGGCAGTGGGGTCACATGATGTCCTCATAAACTTGGTTGGCTCTCTCTGCCTGTCCCCCCCACTGAGAAGGCAAAAAGTAGGCCTTGTAATGTGTGCTAAGCAAAGGTCTATCTCATTTTCACATGGGTTTTATTTCTGCAAACATTTTAATATGCTGTACATCTGCTATGATTGTCTTTCTCTTACTCAGAAATTATTGCAGGAATGGTGTTCATGAGGTGTGTCTGTAAGTGTACCTGTGTGGGTGTAATTTATTTTCCGGTGGCTGTAAATAATTGAGTGTGTGTGTATCTCTGCTTTTCACAGTGAGGGATTTTTGGAGACTGTGAGTTGAAAACATGGCATAAACATATAAACTTTGGACAGCAGCTTCTAACAGCTGTGGTTTTAAAAATGCAATTCTAGAGCCTACTCTATTTGGAGAAGAGTTGGATGCTGTTGTTTCTGAAACTAATACAATGTTCCAGAGAGAGAGAGAAAAAAAAATTAACTCTTTGAGTGTTTAAGGCTCTTTGGGGAAGGAGGGTTGGGTGTGTGTATGCATCTGTGTGTGAGAGAGAATGGGAACATAAATATACATAATATTTTAATATAAAAATACATGCATTAGCGTTAAGATTTATGAACTTCAAGTTAGTGGATTGATTCTGAGGTAACCTTTATTTTTTTTTTTTTTTAGTTTAAAGCAACACAGATTTATTCTCTTGCAGTTCTGGAGGTCAG
>NW_004444072.1:7193779-7268383 GCF_000243295.1 Trichechus manatus latirostris | reverse complement strand
CATTTGATGTTCTAGGGTTTCAGGATTGTTGATTCTCTGTTTGGCTTAGTTTTTCGGATCTTTGTTGTGGAGGGACGGCGTGGTGCTTCTGCCTAGACCGCCATCTTGCCGGAGTCCTGAGGTAACCTTTAAAAGAAAACTTTTTGCTTTCCGTTTGAGAATGTGAGATTATATAGATAACAAAAACCTATACATGTTATTCTGCATTAAACTTTCCAGTCAGTGATTGTAAAATTGTTCTGAAATTTCTGCAGTTACTTTCTCAAAAGTCTGCCTTATGTGGTTGAAGGATTGCTTTATCAAAGATCCTCAGAGTACTGTAATCAGTAAAATACTTGCTTTGGAGAGAGATTTAGATGACTTTAAGGCTTATCGTAACCTTTGCTTCCTTTGGTTGAGCCCAGAATTGTGTACAGCGTTCACCTCAGCTGAACTCTCTTCACTGCATTGCTTCGTTTAATTTATTTCATTTATGTATGTGATGCAGTCGACCTCCTGCAAATAAATTAGTATGGGATATATATTCTTATTTCTGGTTGCCAATGAAGAAAGTGAGACTAAGTGGCCCTTTGGAGATTAGATTGTATGATAGTACTAAATTTGGGAAGAAAACTGTAATCTCTAGAACTGTAAACATTTAGCTCTACCCGTAACTTTGGATTTCTTCTAGTAAATTCTGTTACTGAAAAATGAGGTACCACAGATCTGAATAGGTTTCCCCTGATTCTCAAATATTTGAGCTGTGGTGTACCCACCTGGAAATAGGGCATGTTTTCATATCTGAAGATGTCTGTGGAGAAGGTTGGCACGCTTGGAGTCATGGCTGATAGACAGCTAGCTAGCTGCTGTAGAGGGCGCTGCCTTCAAGGCCAGACATGAATTGGCTTACCGACTCCTCACTCCCCCTGGGATTCAGCTTTGAGGAAGCCTGTAAGGACTGCTTGGACTCCCCTTTGTGGGCTTCTGTGGGGTCTCTACCTCTGAGCTTGCTGTGCCACTGCATATACTCTCATTCTTTTAAGTAGTTAGTGTTTTTTCTAATCGAGAGATTAGAAAACGATATATTTTAATACAGAAAAAAGTAGTGTCAATCACATACTTCTATCTAGTCTCCCTTTAAAAATATATGTGATGTATTTCTTATAATCTTTTATATGTTATTGAGTATTTTCTGCTCTACTTTTATTTTTCCTCTTAGTCTATTTTGGTTTTTGTGTATTTACAATTTTTAATTACATGGTCTAATAAGATTATATGTATTACTCTTAATATCATCGGAGCTTAGTCTACTTTTTTATTATCTTTCCAGTCTAGTTTGTTTATTTTGTCTTCTTCAAAATTTGAAAGATTGTTTTCTTTGGCGTTGCCTGTTCACCTTTTTAGCTTTCCATGTACAGCAGTTTACTGTAGCCTTATAAAATATGAAATTGAAAGCCTTTAAAATTTATTTTAGCTTTTGCCTGCATGGTGTTTTTATCTTTAGCCTCCTAAAAATTACTATTTACTTTTAGTATTTTGTTAAATGTATTTTACTGCATTTTACCCTGCTTCCCTCTCTTCCTCCCTCCCTGACACTCTATGTGATCATATAAATTGTACGTCTTCTCTTGACTTACTCAACTGCAAGCAAACATCACGGACTCTGGAGTCTGCCGTGAAGTGAATACTTCTCTCATCCAGTTGGTTCCTTGATGACTATTCTAGATACTCATTATACGCTTCTCCAGGCCCTCTGGACGCCTAATCTTGACTCAAAAACCTATAGCCCGAGAAATCCTAAGTACCAAAGAAGTCTGTGCACCATATCTCTGGAAAAAATATATATATAAAGGAGATTAAATTAAAAGTAGAACAAATTGTGTTTAGCTTTGAATATAACAATCCACACCACCAAGGCGTTATAGGTTCTCTGGAGTTTGTAGTCTAAGGGATGCATGTGTGTGCGTGCGCACATGAGCGATTGCTATTGTACATGCAGATAATGTGCCAGACTGTCATATCTCAGCTATGAAAATGTAATAAATCAGCAAAACATTGTCACTCAGAAAATATTTATTAAGCAACTACTATATGCTAGGTACCTACTTTTAGCTATTATGCTAAGAACTAGAAAGTCACAGGGAGTCTCTAAACCCCAGATACTTGAATGCTCAGAGGTTAAAAATACATTCATATGGCTGCATATGTTTTTGTCCCAGTTTGCAACAGCGAACAGCTTTATGGGACGTTTGCAGCACTCCAGTGAGTACACTCTGTGGGGAGCATCCCACTCCTTTCTGTGAACGTTTGAAATGTATAACTGCAAGTTGATACTGGCTGATTTCAACCAGCTAGAGGCCTAATTAGTTGCTGTGCAAATTTGAAGGCAGTTAAGTAACTATTTAACATTTGGTCCAACATGAATAATTTGAATTTATAACATCTTTACTAGAATTGCTTTCTTAAATAATCTGCTTCAAAATTAAAACTTAATTTCAAAGAGGAGTTTTAAATATTAAAAAATTCACATATCATTTAAAGTGTGAACACCAAATGGAAATCAATAAACCTTCCAAGTGATTTTTAAAGATTAAAGGCAGAGAGTCCCCTTTCATTTTGGATCCCTTCCTCACCTCGTGTTCCTAAAACACCATGTGAGGGGAGATGTTCATCGGGGTCTTGGGCTGCAATGCAGGGTCTGTGTCTTCAGGCGAGTTAAAAGTGTCTGAACTTTTGTTCCTGCATTTTAAAAAAGAGACAAAAATAGTTTCTGCTCTTCTCTTAAAGAATTGTATGAGTGAATGGATGCGAAAGTATTTAGCAAATTGTACAATGCTGAACAAACCCTAGCTGTTATTAAAACAATCAACTTAATATTTTTTACAGGACCGAGAAAAAGATTCGCATCGAGTCTTTTGAAGAGATCGTGAATCCAATTGCCCTAATTAATTATTCTTTTCTTTAGAAAGTTTCACATCATAGATATATGAAATTTTTTTTAAAAAATCAACTTTTGAGACTACACCTGCTGTTCTGCTTTCTTTCCTTAAATTTTTTTTTGGAGTAGATAGAAAATGATATAAAATACAGCTGCTTCTTACACACAGCACAAAGACTACACACACAAACACTTGTGTGTTCATTAAAGGATCCATTTATTGTAGCTCCATCTCAAGACTATATATTAAGATTTAAATTCTAAGCTGCATGTGATATAATATTTTAATGAAAAATCAATTCCTTTATTCCCATTGTCTTTATTGATATACACATTTTAAAAGTATGTTGTTAAGGCTTTATTCTGAATATAATCTGGTATAAGCAAAGTCAAATGCTAAATACCCAATATCTGCCCACTGCTATATGGCTCCCTGTACTATTTCTCACATGATCTGATCCGCTATGAAATAGTTAAATTACAGAGCATTAGGCTGGGGCATGGGAATTTCGGGCAAATATAGAAACTAAAGCAATCTGCTCCAAAGGTACATCAGTCTTTCCTGCAAGCCAGGACACCCAGCACTAAACTGTATTTAAATTAGATTTTGTCTGGCACTGGAAAGAAAAGGGATCGTGCTACCAAAAGAGCATGCGAGCATGAAACTGAGGTTAGGCCTGCATCTCTGGGGAATCCTTATGTAAACAGCATCAACAGAAACATGGGCACAAAAGAGCAAACTTAACATTCAGGGTAAATTGACTGAGAATTCAGAGATTTTGACAGGTGATTTAACTGCAGCCGATGATATTGGTCATGTGGGTTGATGCTTGTTGTAGCCTAGGCTGTGAGGCAACAGCCCAGCAGATTATAACTGGTGGGGCCAAGACCTGGAGCCGAATTTTATTATCCTAGGCCTAGAGAGTGGAGTCCAACTTACATGGGCACTGAGTTCTAAAGTCTTCACATACAGTGAAAATGGGGTAATGTCATAATTACCCTTCAGCATATCTTAGATAGATACCTGTTGAATGCCCAACTGGATCCATTTTCCATAAAGCAACACAACAGATGATTGCACATTGGGTGAACACCAGATGAAGTAGTTGGCTTGTGTTCGTGGGCCATGTTGTTTAAAAATAAAATGTACTCAGTAGGTGTAATGCTGTCATGATTAGGATTGAAGTCATGGAGGGTAAAACATGTCCTAATTGTCCATGTTGTGTTTATTCCAACATGATTGCCTACAGCATTTAAATTACTTTAAAATTAGTTTTCATTTATAAAACGTTATTTCACTCCACTCTTCCATTTCTTCCCTCCCTGTAGAGTAGAAATGTCAAGCAGAGACAGTTAAATACAATACTGGATTGAATCACTCGTCCATCCAGCCAAATAATAAGTACTTTACTTAACCACTTAGATGTGCCAGATATTACTTTTAAGAGACTCACGGTCTGGAGAAAAGATTATTAATTTAAAAAATAATTCCAGTAACATGATTGATACCAAAATAGGAATATAGACAAATGCATTATGGTCATATGGAGAAGGAATCACCTAGCTTCTCCAGTGATGTTCATGCTAAGCCTTGGCCAAATGGTGCACAGAAAGCTGTGTAAGAGCATAGCATTTGGGACAAAGAGGAGTAGTTTATCAGGATAAAAATATAGTGTGTGGGTGATGAGCTAGAGAGTTGAGGCTAGAGGGCTTTGCAGGGCCTGACCACTATTATCATACAAAGGAATTTAAATTTTGTTCTTCAAGGTCTGCAGCAGAAGAGGGATTATCGGTATCTTTTCTAAGGATTTATTTGGCTTGAGATACATGATAACTTCCACCGAATTTATGTGTACTGGTTTATAAGACTTATCCTCCCAACCGAGCAACCCAAAGGCGTAAGTGGCACAGGGGCCCTGCCCTCTCTTAATACTTCTGAAATCCACCACTGTACCAACAACGTAAGTTAAATAGCCTTCTTCCAGTTTATCCTCCCAGGTGACAAGAGTCAGCATTTGGCCATGCTTCTTCACGGTAAATCAGAAATAAAGATGTAAAATTTAAGAGGATTTTTCACAGCTTATTACGTTTTTTTGTAAACAGATTCGTTGAGATATATTTCACATACCATACAATTTACCCATTTAAAGCATACAATTCAGTGGTTTTTAGTATATTCACAGAGTTGTGCAATGATCACCACAATTTAAAAACTTTTTCATCATCCCAAAAAGAAATCCTGGACCCATTAGCAGTCACTCTCCATTTTCCCTCACTCCCCTCCAAGCCCAGGTAGCCACTAATCTACTTTCTGTTGCTACAGATTTGTCTATTCTAGACATTTCATATAAATGGAGTCATATAATATGTGGTCTTTGCGAATGACATCTTTTATGTGGCGTATTTTCAAAATTTATCTGTATTATGGTGTGTGTCAATATTTACTTCCTTTTTATTGCCAACTGTTATTCCATTGTATTAATATACTGAGAGGAACCCTGGTGGCACAGTAGTTAAGCCCTCAGCTGCTAACTGAAAGGTTGACGGTTTGAACCCACCAGCTGCCCCTTGGGAGAAAGATGTAGCAGTCTGCTTCCAAGATTTACAGCCTTGCAAACATGATGGGGCGGTTCTGCTCTGACCTGTAGGGTTGCTAGGAGTTGGAATTGACTCAACAGCAATGGGTTTTTGTTCTTAGTTTTTATGGATAGACTACGTTTTATTCATCCATTCATAAGTTGATGGTCATTAGGGTTATTTCCACTTTTTGGCTGTTATGAATAATGCTGCCATGAACATTTCCTCTACAAGGTTTTGAGTAGACAGAACAGGTAGCTTCGACATGTGTTTTCAGTCATTGATGGTGTTTCTGTATCTATTAACTATTAATAATATGCATAAAATATTAGTTTAGGTTTAGAAGAAAATTTAAAGAACCATAATATTTAGTAAAAGTAAGTTTAGTTTTTCACATAGTTTTAGAGAAAGAACCTCAGTGTGTTTCCTAAGCTGAGTCACATTTCACAGATGTTACGTAGTTGGTTGATGTTTGGAATTCATATTTTTCTAGTCATATCCCCACCCCACCCCATTATTAGTCTTAATCTTAATCTCTTTTCAGTTGTTTAAAGTTGTTTTCTTTTTTTCCCTAAGAGTTTTAGCATCTTTCTCTTCTGAATTATATCATCCCTTTCTTCCTAACCTAGCAGAACCACCCCCTCCAAAAAAAAACCTGCCTAATAATGCTTTCATATGATTCCTGCCATAACTTTCTAAATGCAGAAAATAACTTTCCACATATACACTATCTAATTTAGATGTTGACCTTGGGGATTGGAACAGCAAGTGGAAGTTACTTGTGTGTAATTATCAAATTTTTAATCTCTTCGTTAGAAAATCTGTGGACCTGAGAACTGTAGTTTTTATAAACATCTTATTTTTCAGAGAACCATACTGTTTTAGATCTGGAAGACACCTCAGAATTCATTTTTTAAAATCACTTATTTGAAAAAAATTATGACCCCTTTTCTTAAATCTGAGTCCCTGGGTGGTGCAAACAGTTAACACACTCAGCTGCTAACTGTAAGGCTGGAGGTTCAAGTCTACCCAGAGGCCTCAGAAGAAAGGCCTGGCAATCTACTTCCAAAATATCAGCCATTGAAAACCCTGTGGAACACAGTTCTTCCCTTACACACATGGGGTTTCCCTGAGTTGAAATTGCCTTGATGGCAACTGTCTCCCCCGCCCGCCCCCCACCTGCCCTTAAATCACCTAATTAAATTACACTTGAACAGAAGAAGGCAAATACTTTAAAGAGATAAAAAACTATTTCTGCACAAATGTGATCACACACTGACAGTGGGGCTTTCCTCCTACTATTTGTTCTTCCTTTCCAGTCATCGCTTTACTTCCCGGATTTATTCATTCATTCATGAAATTTTTATTAGATATCTATTGTCTTTCAGATACCATTCTAGACTCCAAGGATCTGCAGAGAACAAAACTACTAAAAATACTTGCCCTTACAGAGTTTATACACCATTGGGGGGAATCCATAATAAACAATCTAAGTAAATAATATATTGGCTAGAACTCCCAGTACAGTGTTGAACAGAAGTGGCAAGAGAGAACATCCTTGTCTAAGGGGGATAGCTTCAGAAGGATGTTAGCCTTTACTTGGACTGAAGTAGGGAGCCATTGGGGTAGTTTGAGGGGAAGAATGATGTGATCTAATCTCTATTTTAAAGATGTCTCTTTGCCTTTTTTAATACTTTATATGATTACAGTTTCTAAAAAAGGCTAGAGACCTTGGTAAGTATGATAAGTAGGTAGTAGAAATGTGACACGGTACATTACATTTAAATAATAAAAACCAAACCCGTTACTGTTGATTCGATTCTGATTCAGTAGAGCTGCCTCATAGGGTTTCCAAGGAGTGGCTGGTGGATTCCAATTGCTGACCTTGTGGTTAGCAGCCAAGCTTTTAACCACTGCGCGACCAGGGCTCCATCATTTAAATAATATTAGAAAAGTGTTCAATGCATACGTCTCTATTCTAAGTTTTATAAAATTAGTTCAAAATTAAATACATAATGTGTGCTAGTCATCCACATTTTCTAAGCCATAATATTTGTACAAAAATTTAAAAACACTTACTATATCATTGCTGCAATGTCCCATTGGTATATGTAATGAAATTTTTGCACTTAGATCTTGATTATCAAAGACAATATTTTCTGTCCGGTGGCAGCAATAAACCTGCATCCTCTCAATGCTGATAGTGTCTTTGCTGATTATTAGCTGTATGACTCTAGCAGGTAACTTTTTATCAGTGAGCCAGTTTTCCTTTTAATAAAATAAGAACTCTAATGTCTATCTCTCAGTATTGTTTTGAGGAAACAAAAGAGAAAAATATATACAAAAATTTCTTCGTAAACTAAAAGACACTAAACAAATATGAAATACCAGTTGCTGTCTAGTCAGTTCTGGATCTTGGTGACGCATGTATGTCAGAGTAGAACTGTGCTCCACAGAGTTTCCAGTGGCTGATTTGTTTTTTCAGTAGTAGATTTCTTTTCAATAGTAGGTTGCCAGGCCTTTCTTCCAAGGTCCCCCTGGGTGGACTCAAACCTCCAACCTTACAGTTAGTAGCTGAGCATGTTAACCATTTGCATCATCCAGCCCACCAAACCTACTGACAATGGAGTCTGTTACAGCTCATAGCAACCCTATAGGACAGCGTAGAGCTGCTCCATAGGGTTTCCAAGGCTGTAAATCTTTGCAGAAGCAGACTGCCACATCTTTCTCTCATGGAGCAGCTAGTGGGTTCAAACCACCTGCCTTTTGGTTAGCTGCTGAGTGCTTTAACCACTGTGTCACCAGAGCTGCTTTTGCATCATCCAGGGATTCTAAATATAGAGCAGTATTATTACGGGCACTATAGCGTTGCTATGAGTTGGAATCAACTCGACGGCAATGGGTTTGGGTTTTTGGGTTTGGATATTATTATCTTGCGTTTTAAAATTTTCTTGGTTACATATGTGTTTAATGTTATAATTATTTAGGCTTACCTTTTGAGAGAGTGCATTGTTATCTACAGTGACTGATTCATATAACAGTAATGATGTTTCCAATGAAAAGCCCGTTGCCTTCGAGTCAATTCCGACTCATAGCGACGCTATAGGACAGAATTGAACTGCCCCATGGGGTTTCCAAGGAGCAGCTAGTGGGTTTGAATTGCTAATCTTTTGGTTAGCAGCTGAGCTCTTAACCACTGCACCACCTGGGCTCCAGATGTTTCAAATAAGGGTCTATAAAATGAGACAAATAGGTTGTTGGACTAAGCAGAGAGAGCCACTCTATATCATGTTACTTAAAAATAGCAAAAAATAACAAGACATAAAGGTAGTGGATAAGCAGTCTTTATCTCTTTTTGAGTGATGTATTATCTATCATTTTGAGTATACTGTGTAAAATATATCTTGCAACATCGACTGTAGACTTCTTTGGCATATACTGTTCATTTGCATGTTTTGGTAATATTCACGTCAGAATTCATATATCATCATATCTGGTGGCACCTTTTCTATTAGCAACTCAGGCATCTTAAGAGGATATATCCTTCAATAGAGACAGAGCATCTGTGATGATGGGGCCTTCAAAGATGGAAAGAGAAGAATTTCATCCAAATCCTATGGATTGGCTCATGTATCGATCCATCTGGACTGACTGATAAAAATATCCTTTAAGCACAGACACTCACAGAAGTTCTCTCCCTATAAAATCTGTAATTTAAGAGGTCAAATAAGACACAATTCTATTGCTATTCTCTTTCCTTTCAAGTTCTACCTTACCTAGCAAAAACAGAGTTAATAAGCATATACGAGTTATTTCTATCTCAATTAGATTTTTTTCCTACTTAATCTAACTTCCAGGCTGAAGAAACGTTTATTGACCCAGATTGACAAATCACTGGCAGAGAAGAACCTTTTGCTTGCTCTGGAATTATATTCTGAAGATCAGGTCATATTGGAATCTTTCTGAACTTACAAACCTGGCTAATTTTAGAGATGAAGTTTTAAAACAGGCCAGGGAAGAAATTTATGAAATACCTTCTGTAAGTGAGGAATGGATAGACAGTTCCTGCCTTTGTCAAATTTGGTGTTCTGTTTTGTTTTATTTTCTTGGAGCCAGGGAACAGGAGGCATGCAATGGTTGATGAATGATTACATGGGCAAGATGACTTCCATAAATGCTCTCTGTTAAAGCAGTTTTCTTTTTGGAGTTGCTTTTGTTTGATACGTAGCTGGATATACTGGAATGTAAACATTGTTATGGCTGAGTCCCTGGGATGATTCACAGAATAATGAGTAGAGAGACTCTCCTTCCCCTCACTTTCTTTGACAAGCCTGTGGACCTGGCTGTCTGTTTTTCTTCTTGGGAGTTTGCCACCTCCCACTCCATCCCTCAAGGATCTTCTCTGCTGTCCTAACCCTGGCTCCAGAGTCAGGGGAAGTCTCTTCTTCCACCTTTTCTCCCATCCCCACATACCTTTTCTTTTTATGTATATTTTGTTGTCGCTAAACCCTAAGCTGCAGTGTTCTCTAGATGACCTTCTGAGAAAATGTGATTTCGCAGGATCAGATCATATAGTTCAATTCCATTAGTTGACCTGCTCAATCCTTCGTCACTTGTTTTTTTGTTTTGTTGTATTTTGTTTTTCCCAGCAAACTGGGGACATTTTAAATTCCTTTTCTCTAGAAAGATCCTCAGTGAGGGGCAGCTTATAAGAGCCCATTGAAATCTCAGAGAAAGAAATCCATATATAGATACATTATTTTCTTTATTTATGTGGTTATTTTGTGTTTTATTGAAGTAGGGAGTGGGCAGGTTGAGCAGAAGCAGAGGAAAGAAAGGAGCTTGAACCTGCCAGTTCATCACCATCTCCTGTAGTGCTATCCAGAGACACAAAACCCAGTCTCTAGACTCACAGTCTTCCATCCATTCCTTTGTATCTCTAGGGAGATGCAGCTAGTGACCATGAGTACTTTTTCCTCACTAGAACCCTAACAGGGCTGCCCAAGAGGTAAAACTTCTAGGCTAAATATAACCCAACACAGTCGCCGTGGTGTTTGCCACCCGTGGTCTTAGGCCATGTCCTCATATACCCCAGGTTCTGTTTCTACTCACCCAGCTTGTCTTCGCGCTCCAACTTCTCTCCCCACCCCTGTGAACTGGCTGTCATGGCCTGGCTGTGGTCTTTACTGCTTGGCAACAGCCTTCCATACCAGGCTTGGATGTGGTGTCTCCTCATGCTCTTCTGTCTACTCTGCCTTTTGACATCCAGTCCTAAACTACTAGCCTTCTTGTCCTGGGTTCCTCCCCGAGCAACAGGAGCTTGCTGGTAAGGACACCAGCAAAAATATTCACACATGTGCCATAAGGCTTTTTCATCTCTAAGGAAACATCTTCAAAGGAACCAAGTGTCGCTTTAAAAAGGCTTACAGCCAACAAGATCAATAAAAAAGGCTATCTTCTTCTATTCCAGGAAAATGAATCCATTTTTAAAAAGTGATCTGTAAAGCAATTTATCCAAAGAAAGTGCTGACTCTTAATTGTAATTTTCACAATTGCGTTTGTATTAAAAGCAGTAGAAGTAGTGATGATTCCAAACAGCTATACAGCTATGTATCCTAATTAAAATAATGACTGTAAGGAAAGGAATCTGTTCTTAAAGACTTGGTTAAAAGTTTATATTTTATAAGTTATTTTATCTAAATTAATGGTGAACTCTCAGAACTCCTGTTAATACTGAATGGGCTTTAATGTGGTGTTCTGATTTAACTTATGAAACGTAATTCTGAAAGGTAAAATGGAATAGAAGTGCCAGCATCCTGTGAGTGGGACTATGTAGATTTCTATCCTTTTGTAGCTATAAAAATGTCTACCATCCTACAGGATGAGAATGACCGGCTGTAACAGGTTTAGAGATAATAAAAACATATTTGAAATTAATTCTCAGAAGTTATATGCTTTATTAACACAGCTCAACCTTAAATATATATTTGTTTTAAAATATTGACCTAAATCTTGGTTGACAGAGCTAACCAAGAGGAAGTCTCTTTTACTTTTATAAACATGTACTCAAAATAAATAATGAGAGTTGAAGCTGTTACATAATGCCAAAATAACCAGTCTTTTAAATGAGGCCTGTGGAAAATCAAAATAGTTATTCTGTGTTGTATAGACAAGAGAGACATTTGACTTTTTTTTTTCTTTTATAATGTTTCAGTTAGTGTTTTGGTGAATGATGATGCAGTTGCAATGAATGTGTTCTTAAAACAAAAGGAGGAACCAATGGTGTGGTCAAATTTTGTGAAAGAGGCAGTTTACTGTAGTTTGGAATTTCTGGAACACTGTAATAGCTTATGGGAATAATAGGAGGGACAATTTTATGTCTAGAATTTTCATGAAAATCTGGTTTATAATTTATTGTAGATAAAAGGGGAATCTTACCAACTTGGAAATAGGTCTTTTGGCTCTTTTGGGTAAGAGAAGCATATGTTCCAGATTTTTATTATTTTTTTAAGCAGTTCTATCAATTTTTCAGTGGCCAGCCATTCAGTAAATGAGTAGAATTCTGATTTCTCCTGTTCTATTTTGAGTTGAAAATCTTGCTTAATTTTTATATGTCCTCCAACTCATAGAAAACTTCTTTGCTGAACTATGTTAACACAACTTGGAAACAATTATTTGGAAGAAAGAAATTCCATCAGGAGGTGATGATATTATATGATGACCTTACCTTGGTGTCCCCTCCCTGAACAAGGAAAAAAAAACAAAAAATTGCTGTGTTGGGTGAAATGGCTCATAGTTTCAATTTTGTGACAACTCGGCTAATAATTGAAATGGAATGCTCAGCCGTTGTTTAAAAGTTGTCAGGATAAAATAGTATGTTTTCTCAAATTTTGAAGGTTCCTCTTTTTCTATATTTTCCTTATCTTTGCCAGCCATTTCCCATAATTTGTTCAGCAGAATTCACACCTTGAAAACTCTATCTCTAGTCCCCTGAAATATGAAAAAAGCCCTTTAATCTGGATGTCTGAGTAATGGATTGTGGCAAGTGCGTATCAGTTACATCATGGTGTCTTTCTGGTGATTAAAATGTTTTCTGCATAATCTATGAAACGCTAACACTGTAATGAAAAATGCTAAGTAACTCTTGCCCATACAATAAAATGTTCGAGACCAGATGGGATAATGTTTTAAATTATATCCACACTAAATATTTTATCATTGTGACATCCTTTATGAGAGCTTGTTTTCTTATCTTCAAGGCAGCTCTATGGAAGAAAAGAATGGAAGTGCTGACAATTATTACTTCATTTTTATTGCATGGGCTGCCTAACAGGATTCCAGACCAAAGATTTGTATCCTAAATGGCTAGGCGTGACACCTCCACATTCTAAAGTCTCTACGTGTTCTGAATTCACTAATCAAAAGGCACTCTCTTCTGCACTTTTTGTACAATTTCAATTATTAACAGCTTTCAGGATTCATGTTTTATCATGTCATCAATTTTAGTAGATATTATGGAAGTTAAGGACACAGGGCAAAGCCATCTAACCTAAAGCAAATGGCCAGAAGGAAGAAGAGTAAGATTATCGCTATATATATTAAACAGATACCACCAAGGGAAATTGCTGAAAAACCATGCCTTGTCTTTTTGCCAGATTTCAAATTGAGTTTTTCAACACACAGGTCTTTTCATTAATGAAACAGGAACTGTTACTGCGGTGGATAGCACTTTTCTCCCCCCCTCTGAAAGCTCTTGGAACAGGAGAACTATCATTCATAGATTTCAAAAGATTTTTTTCTTGTTCTGCCTTACAGACGGGGGAGAAAAATCTTTATTATGAGCCTGAAAAGACAGCTTCCTAATCCAGTGGCATCCAAGTAACTTAAAATAGCTTTGGAATAAATTGATTTTCTCTTCCTTTCCTTTTTTTCCCTTCTGTAACATGTATCAGAAAGTTCACAAATTCCAACAAAACTTACCCATTCTTCTTGGTTCTTATCAAATGTCTTTCAGCCTCTGCTGTATGTACAGTGGCCAGACTCACTCAATTACTATACCAGGGCCTAGCAATTCTGCCTTCTGATTAACTTAGTTTTAGATGGATTTACTTTTGGATTAACTTACTTTTAGAGGGGATGAACTGTGCTTGAAACAGAAGGTCCAGCTAGTAAAACTGACAACAAATTCCCTCAGAAACATACGGACTTTAAATTAGGAAAAGGAGACTATATTCTTTAAAAAGAAACCTTGGTTCAACCACTAAATGGAAGGTCAGTAGGCTCCATAATTATTTTTCTGGGCCTCGTGGATCTAAACATGCTTTGTCTTCCCTTGTTTATTATCACATATATCTCAAAAAGTGCACCTCCCAAGATAAATGTTTGCCTAGGAGGATCTAACATATTTTTTAAAGAGTTTTTTTCCTACTTTTTTTTTTTCAAATTCCTATCTTGGGACGGCCATCTTGTCCCAGTTTACCTGGGACTTCCTCTCTTGTACTCTGAAAGTCCTGTGTCCCAGGAACTCCCTCAGTCTCTGGCCAACCAGAACACTGGTCACCCATCCCCTCAGTTCCCCTTTCCTACATTCAGGCCTTGGGATTTAAGTGATATTTGGCTTTGCAGCTGAGGCCAGTTAACCTGAACAAGAAATTAATTGACAGCTCTGTCTGTGCTGGTTCTAGAAGTGTAGTCCTCAGACCAGCAGCATCCACACCACCTGGCAACTAATTAGAAATGCAGATTATCAGACCCCTCCCCAGACCTACTGAATCAGAATCTCTGGGCGTGGGGCCCAGTAATGTGTGTTTAACCAAGCAACCCAGGTAATTCTGTTATATACTGTTTGCAGTAACAGAATTACTTCGAATCAAAAAAACTCCCACCATCTTG
The DNA here is from genome assembly GCF_000243295.1 of Trichechus manatus latirostris. Lineage (NCBI taxonomy): Eukaryota > Metazoa > Chordata > Mammalia > Sirenia > Trichechidae > Trichechus > Trichechus manatus. The sequence goes on along the minus strand of NW_004444072.1, from coordinate 7,253,997 downwards.
GCCCCATTGTAGCTGGTTGTTGTGAAAGCTAAAGGAGCATAAAGAGAGTGAAAGAAGAAATACTTTAAACATTACAAGGGAAAAATGATTAAGGATGAAAACTTAGATTTGCAGGTCTAAGATGTGCTGTTATATTGCTATGCCCATTTTCAGTCTAGCACCATACAGGAACATGACCCCAACTTTTGAAAGAAAGGCAAATGCCTGACAGATCAAATTTGGTGACAGCAGCCTCTATATTTGTCAATTACCAAATACCCACCAGGCTCCGTTCTAGTTGTGTTACAGAGTCTAAAGGAACAGGGAGTATAATCCCCATTGACTTTTAGAAGCTAAGGTTCCAACATGATGAAGGAATTTGATACAGAGAGCAGGTTAGGTGACTGTTAACAACCAAGAACATCAACCAAACCAAACCAGACCAAACCCACTGCTATCAAGTGGATTCCCACTCACAGTGACCCCGTAGGACAGAGTAGAAGTGCCCCATAGGGTTTCCAAGGCCGTAAATCTTTACAGAAGCAGACTGCCACATCTTTTTCCCCGCCTAGTGGCTGGTGGGTTTGAACTGTTGAGCTTTTGTTGCGCAGCCAAGTGCTTTAACCCCTGCGCCACCAGGGCTCCTCTAAGAACATTACTAGGATATTAAGTATGAACCTTTACGCTTGCTAACAGAACATGCCGAGTCTTCTGCCCTACAATAAGTTCCTTCTTGTGGACTCTAAATAAAGGTACCCGGGAAAATTATCTGATAAACAAACAAAAAAACTATAATCACTATCTCTCTCCTTAAAATAGAGACTGTACCTTCTGAGGGAGCCCCTAAGTCAAGCCATATGGTCAGATTCTCCTAACCACTATGGAAATGAGCAGTGTTTGGGAGCACAGCTACAGTGTCCCTAGAGTGTGTTTGAAAACTGGCCATCCACATGAAGCACATGGAAGATTTTGACCCATATAGGAGATATATACATATACATATATATATATGTATATTTATATTAGTTCCTTCTCAATGGTAGTAATAATGTAACAGTGGCCTCCATTCCCAATCATATACGAAAGGTATTTTTCCTGCCTTCTCCTGTTGGCATTTGTGTGTATGTGTGTGTGTGTGTATGACATTGTCTAGAGGGAGTATGCCTGTTTTTACTTGATGAAATTCCTGTTCAAGCTAGAGAGGTCCATTTTGAGGTCAAGGACATAGAGTTTGAAAATATAAAGTAGGTCTCAGTATTGATTGACCCACTATTGGATCCTGCTAACTGTTCAGGGGACTGGACAATTCCTGCTGAGCCTACTGTGTTTCAGGAGCCTCTCCTCCTCCCTCCTCCCTTGGCCTGGTTCTCTTGCCCCTCCTACTTTTCATGAGCTCCCCTTATAAGATGCCTGCCCCATGTAAGCTTTCTCTGACCTGGCCCTGATCACCTTTTTCTTCTCATACCTTCTACAACCACGCTCTAGCCTGACAATCAGATTCTGTAGTCGTTTTACCCCAAAATTTGAATCACTGGTAGGAATAGCCAAAATTTTGGAGAAATTATTGTATGAAATGAAAGGTGTCCAGCATTGCACTCTCAAATCACATGATCCTCCTAGACTATGGCCAATCTCTATGAAACTAAATGATCCCTGGCCTCAAGAGGGAAATCCAAAAGTTAAATCACTGTTCTCCCTCTCTCTCTCTCTCTTTTTAAATAGTCTCTGTCTCAAATACTTCTTCATCAGAATAATTTATGTTCTTCTAATATGTATGTGAAATACATGGCATGATGTGTTCAGCAGATAAACATTATCTTTGTGTATGAACCAACTCTTAAGGTAATTGAGACAAACTGATCATAGATTGGGCTGCGTTGGAAAGCATCTCATAAGTTACAGTTGGTTTTTTTCGTAAGTTTTTAAAATCTCTTGCCTTTCTATAATTTCGAAAACATGCAAGACGTGGGATATGTAGTTCAAATGATGTAAAGGCAGAAAGAATTACTCACCTGATCCCCTAGAACATCGAATGTTTCCTGTTGGCCAGTATAGGGCAGAACTTACCACTTGATTTAAAGTATGTTTTTGTTGTTTGTTGTTGGCTGCCATCCAGTTGGCCCCCACGTCATGGTGACCCCATGCACAGTGGAACAAAGTGCTGCCTGGTCCTGCTCCATCCCCAGATGGATTGCAGATCGGACCATTGTGATTCATAGGATTTTCATTGACTTGTTTTCGGAATTAATTTGACAAGCATTTCTTCTTAGTTGGAAGCTCTGCTGAACCCTGTTCAACTTCATAGCAACATGCAAGCCTCCACTGACAGATAAACCCATTGTCGTTGAGTCGATTTCGACTCGTACCAACCCCATAAGACAGAGTCTGCCTCATAGGGTTTCCAAGGAGCGACTGGTGGATTCGAACTGCCAACCTTTTGGTCAGCAGCCAAGCCCTTAACCACCACGCCACCAGGGCTGTCCGATGACAGATAGGTGATATCAAATCCTGGTCTTCCACATGGAAAATGAGAATTCTACCACTGAACCACTGCTGCCCTGTATTGATTTAAAGTACAAGGGATCACTTTATGCATTTCACTTCCAAATCACAGACCACTGGAGATGTAATAAAATCAGAGCTTGAGGTACAACTCCTTTTTCTAACGTTTTCTAGTAATGCCTCCTATTCCTCCTCCTCCTGAAATAGAGAAACTCCGTTGTTCCCTCAGCTGTTATCTAATTAGAACCCTGATCAGTCATTAGTACACAAATTCTATCATTTATTTATTTGCCCTAAGTGACTAGTACAATCAGGCCCACCCCAAAAGTTTTCACAGCCAGGGCAAGAGTGCAAATGGAGACTCGCGTGTCATACATCTAAATACCTACAAGTTATACTTTAAGCTTCACCCAGCAGCCCCATACCCTGCTCACTAGGGATTGTCCTTGTGACCTGGAAGATAAAGAATCTCACCTGGGCCAGCCCTGAACCCACCTTAGTAGTACCACAGTCTGCTGGAACAGAGCAGAAGCTACACCTGAGGCCAGAAGTTCTGGGTGGTGACTAGACCCATCCTATTCAGGTGGCCCAGGTAGGTGGGTCCCTTACCCCCCAACCTCACTTGGTGAACTCAGGATTTCCAGGTAGTTCTAAATACCTCCTATAATCATGTCACCCTAGCAGAGAGGAGGGATCAAATGCTTTGTGGGGACCTTGTCTGACTGGATACTCATTTTGGTGACTTGGCATGGCAAAATTTGAACAAAGGCTGCCATTCTTTCTCTGGTTTGCAGATACACACACATTTGTGAACTGTGTCAGCCTCTAACTCCTGGCCTTGGGTACACAGCTTAGCTCACACTTACCTCTTCCATAATTCCCATTTGTTCAATTGGTTACCAAACACACTAAAAACTTTTTTCTGAGACCAAAAATTACAAAAATAAAGATACTTTGTGTTTGGGTGGTTTGTGATATGTGGAGCCCTCAACAGTGCAGAGCCCAACACAGGGGCCTTTCCTTCCCAAATCTGAGAATGCGGTTTTGTGTGCAGTAGCGTTGGTTACATGAACTAAAATCAATAAAAAATAAACCACCAGCAATAATCTCTAAAGACTTGTGATTTTGTGTATGTGTCATGAAGCACCTTTTTCTACTTCAGCACATCAGCATCTTTAAGAGGAAACAGCTGTTCTGCTCGCTTACTAGCAAGCCAGGGCAAGACTTAAATTCAAGCAAGAAAGAAGACAATAAATCAGCTGTAATTCTGAGTCTTCTGTCTACAAGAAAACATGATGAGCATCTTTGGGTCATAAAATTAATCCTTGTTACTTTTAGTAACTAACTCAATTTTTTTTTTCCCCTGGGTTATGAGGTCTGTAACTAAACCCACTGCCATTGAGTCAATTCTGACCCATAGCAACACTATGGGACAGAGTAGAACTGCCCCATAGGGTTTCCAAGGATGTAATCTTTATGGAAGCAGACTGTCATGTCTTTCTCTCACAGAGCTGACGGGTGGGTTTGAACTGCTGACCTTTCGGTTAGCAGCTGAGCATTTAACCACCACACCACCAGGGCTCCTCGATGTCTGTCAGTAGTGGAATAAATTTCCTACCAAAACCATGTTACTTAGAAGGCTGCTCATTTGTATTATCTAGAATTCAAGTTGCTGGTATTTCCTGGAATCCTTTCATATGTTTTATGGATTTTTTATAAAAGTTTTTACACTGTTTTTATACAAAGATTAGGACCTCAAATAGGCCACTGAATACTGACATGTTTTCTTTCATTCTCAACTAAAGGCCCATTGTGCAAAGTATTAGCAATCTGTTTTGATGCCAAAGCCAAATAGTGACAGGTGCAATAGTGAATATTTGCTGCAGGGTGCTGGCAGATCAGCGGCACTGAAATGCAAGCCTAACCCATCCCAAACCTTTCTTTTCCCAGGGCACCTCACCCAGTATTTCCAACTCCTCGTCACATATATTGTTCCTAGAGGGTGTTTGCTTCAATAGTGCAAAGCAATCTGAATCAGCCTTTGGGAAATACAAAGAAAAATGAATGATCATCCTAGTTTCTCATCTTTTGAAAAAGAGTGCAGTGAGGAAAGCCTGTAGTTTATTCATACAGATTTGCACAAGAGGTTGAGAGCTTTAGGTTTTTGTTTTCTTCCTGCTTCCTAAATGAATTAGAGCAACTTCGTACCTTAACATAAATGGATGATTTGGCATACATGATTGACTTGAGCCTTGGCCATGTTTAGTTACTTTTAAAGTCAAATGTTTCAGATGTTATCCTCAAGCATGCATAACAAATCATGACTAATTCAAATTAACTGAAGGGAAAGGAGTAAATTATTTTAAGAAAAAAAAATTAACTTTTAATAATAAAAAATAATGAAGAACATAGCTCCTGAGCCAGATTGCCTGAGTTCAAAGCATTACTTCACCTGTGACCAGCTCTGGCATTGGGCAAGCTCTCAAATCTCTGTGTGCCTCAGTTTCCTCTATAAGACGGGGATAAAAATGGCATGCACCTCTTAGGGTTTTTATGAGGATTGAAGGAGTTTATACATTCAAATGCCTAAAAATGCTTCAACCATCATTAGCTATTATTATTGTGCATTCATTTATTCAATATTTTCTTTCAATAATACTTACCAAGTGCCTACTTCATGTCAAGTCTAAGTACAAAGATACAGCAATGAACAAAAGAGATTAAGTATTATTAAGTTGTTTATTGTTATTATTATTTCAAGCCATTATGAAAAATCTAATCAACTGTTTTGCTCCTAAATGTCTGATCTATGTTTATTGGTCTTAGTATCTCCAGTGGTTTAACGAGGAACCTAGCACAAAGTAACTGCTTAATAGATGTTAATGAAATGAACTTTCAATCCATGAGTCATTGCAGTATGGGATAACAAGCACTGGATTTGGAAACAGGAGATTCAGCTTAAGTCCTAGTTTCTACTCTACAGTACTATAGGACCTTGCGAAATTTACTGAAACTTCTCCATCTAAAAACCAAGAAAGCTTACACTCTAACACCACCAAAATCCCTTGTGACTATGCCTCTACAAAGTACTGGAACGATGCCACTATTTGCTGACTGATTATAATTCTATTTCTTTTCACATTTAATAAAATTTAATCTTAGAAGAGTTTTAGATGTTAGAAAATTTGCAAGAATATCATGGAGAGTTCCCACATATCTCACAGCTAGCTTCCCCTGTTGTTAACATTTCACACTATTATGTCACGTTTGTCACGATTAGTGAACCAATGTTAATTCATAAACTAAAGTCCATAGTTTTTTCAGATTTCCTTTGTTTTTACCTAATGTCTTTTTTCTGTCCCAGTTTCCCATCCAAGATACCATATTACACTTAGAAGTCACAATCCCTTCTCCTTAGGCTTCTCTAGACTATGACAGTTTGTCAGACTTCCTTGTTTGGGTGACCTTCACAATTTTAAAGAGTTCTGGTTGGCTATTATTTAGAATGTCCTTGAATGTAGGTTTGTCTGATGTTTTTCTCATGGTTAGGCATGAGTGATGGGTTTGGGGAGAAAGACCAGGGAGGTGCCATTTTCATCACATTATGTCAAGGGTTCATATTATCAACGTGATCACTGATTTGAGATTCTGTTTTAATTAGTGGATAAGAATTATATACAATTGGTAATTTAAGGTATATTAAGGAAAATCTCTTTGATATGTATGTAGTTCTTGTCTGCAATGTATAAAATAGTTGATTCTCTTTGAATACAGCATAATCTTAAAATATACCTTACTTTTTTGGTTAAAAAAAAAAAAAGACTATCACGGATTGAAAAAAAAGACAGAAGTGAAAATCGATGTCGTATTATAAATTAATAGTAATCCTACCTTTATGGAGTCAAGATCTGTATATTAAATTTCAAATGAAAAATAGGACTGTTCATATTTCTTTCAACTTAATGCCAAGCTTAAGAAAATAACAAATCTATGCTTAGCTATGTGGTCAAAAGTGTGCTGCTACAAAGTAGAAACGCTGGAGTTAAGCATTTTGATATTAATTCCCCTAAGCCTGTCTCGTGCAGGGGACTTGCCTTAAGAAATGTTAATACTTTACTAAGCATAGACATAGGCATAGACAATCTGGTGTCTCTAATCTAGCGGCGTCTTTGGTATAATGTACATTATCCTCTGAGATCATGAGAGACACTAATGTAGCTGTTACAGGGATTGGGTGATCTATGGTTTTATTTATTGTATTCTTTTGTTAACAAATTTCACTATAAATAGAAAAGTTAGCTTGGGATTACTGTGATCAACGCTATGTACACTTTCCAGATCAAGCCATAAAATAAACATTGTCAATCCAGAGGAAAAGCTGTTAGAATAGGGTATCCTTACCACGACGGATTTCAATGAAATAAATACCCACACTATCATACTCTGACTTCCGTGTGTGGCCACAATCAGTTTAAATGCAATGTCTGTATTTACAATTGTCACTCCCCGTAGAGCTGATCTTAGGAATAGTTCAGTGGTTTTAGCCCACCACTGCTAGTGACCTTACTATGGAGAATCATAGTCAAAGATGAGAGTATTATTCACAACTTTTTTTTTTTTCCCCAAAATCCCTGATTTCCTTATTCCATGAAATGTTTTGCTCTAGCTTACGATAGTCTACCTTTGTGACCTTAGGAAATTTCCTTAACTTCCTGAATGTCCTCATTTGCACAGGTTAGTGTGACAGTTAAATGAAATACAATATATAAAGCACTTAGCAAATTAACTGGTCATTTGTTAATTATGCACAGTCGCATATATACAGACGGTCATTTCTGGTCTGGTTTATTGGGGGCAATGAACAGCTACGGGAGCATCTTAAAATAGTCATTTCGTTTTATGCTATCTCTAGGTTCTCAGAGATGTTTTCTGTCTATTACCTGACATTTTAATATTAGTACCTTAGTGGTCAATAAAGAATTAATCAGGAAGTGGATTTTCCAGTGTTCAAGGGAACAAATGTATTTTGACGGCAGATTGAGATATTAGAGTAATTTTATTTTTATTTTTGTTTTCTAGCCATTAAAGTCTTTGATTAGCTGTGTGTGTGTGTATGTATGTGTGTGTGTGTGTGTGTGTATATACATATTAACATGGTGGATATTCTACATGACACTGAAGGATACTTGGTGATCTTAGCAGCTAAATAAGTGATCAAAAGTGTATGAAGTGTCAGGTAAAGGAAATAAGATCCAGATAAATTATCTTATACAACAGCTCTCAACAAGAGCCCATTTCTCTTCTTATTGACTAGAGCTTCTGATGCCATATTTATGGAAAGCAATAAATAGCCTTGCACATATCCCAAACTCTATCCCTAGGTGAAAGGAATATCCGTGTTAAAAAGCAGCCGCTAGCAGCAGTGAACTCTTGATGATAATGAGCTAATGGAAGGAAGCATTTATGCGGACAACACTGCATTGCAGGAAGACCACTGCTCTTGATACCCACTGCCCCATCCATTTATACTGAACTTTTCACTGAAGAGTGAACATAGCAGCATATGGAATGAGAAACAGTTCCAAGAGCAGCTGCCCCTGGGAAAGGCAGCCTGGGAGTATTTTGAACAGGAAGTCAAGAACTAGCCAGAAAATAGAAAAAAGTAGCATAAGAGTAGCTAGGACATGAACATATAGCTCATTTGCAATTTATGATTGTGAATGGCAGACATTGCTAATATCATGTCACAGTTGTGATCATTTGGGAGGAGAGCTGTTGCGTACTCATGGGAAGTTAGGACTGGGTAGTTTCACATTGGAGGTTGACCTCTCCAGATTTACAATTGTACTTTCGAGCCAGCAGGGCTATAGAGTTACAGTGCATCAATGCTTTCATGCTCATCAGACTCTTGAAATGATGTGTTAATAACATGGTGAGACCAGTCTGTGAATTCCCTGTGAATAGTGACTATTGTTGTTTTAGTACTCATGTTGCAAATTCCCTGCACATAGCCTGGTATAAAGCATGCATTTAGTAAATATGCTGGACTAGAATTCCGCTGATTTGGGTATTGATGGTTTTTGTACCTGGTGTTGAATATGCAGCTCTGTATATAGGGACAAGGATTTTCTGAACTGCTTATCTGGACAAAGCAATATGACATCAGGGTTATATTTTATTTTGTACAAATATTTACAAATGGATTAGAAACTATTTTTATAATTAAAGAAATTTAGAAAGAAAATAGATGAGTAGTAAAGAAAATAGATGAGTAGTAAATAAAAGTATCTTAAGCATATTTATCTTCTATTTTATTTTTTAAAAGGCCACCAGTATAGAAATAAGTGTATATATAGATAGTACAATACTTTATAAATATTGTTTTACTAAGGTCATATGTTCATAAGAGAAATTTGTGAGTATGTGTATTTACTACCTAGAATATTTTACGAGCGTATTTGTGTATATATTCTAGAATCGCCTGAATGTTTATGTCAGTATATAAAAGCAAATGTGATCATCTATATAAATTTCCATATAAAATGATGGACACCTAGTAGATAAGCAAAGCAGCAATTGCTAGCTGCTCTTTTCATTATCAGCAGGATGTAGTAGTAGTGATACATTTCCAAATAGGAGAAGGTAAAACCACTGTTTTTTGTTTTTCTCTTTCTTGTGCTATTTTGAATGCAGACAGTACCACAGGGCCACCAGCAATATCAACGACGACAACTGTGGAAATTCGCAAAAGCAGTGTTACGACAACAGAGATCACCTCTAAAGTAGAAAAAAGCCCCACGACAGCCACTGGCAATAGCTCGTGTCCTTCCACGGAGACTGAGGAAGAAAAGGCAAAACGGCTTCTTTACTGTTCACTCTGCAAGGTTGCTGTCAACTCAGCCTCGCAGCTGGAGGCGCACAACAGTGGTGAGATGCAGTGATTCTTTTCTGTCTCAACAGCTCTGCAATTATCTTACTCTGAATAGATTAGATCTTTTGCAGCAGGGGACAGAGGGGTGGCAGAAAACTGGCAATTATTACATGGAATTTATTAACAATTGAAAAATACGAATGACAGCAAAATGTCATTGACATGGGGGCAAGGGAGCATTTCCAGGGCTTACAGGCCGTGTTGTATATGGCTGTGCGTGTGTGTTTATTAAACATTAGGAGATAAAGTAAATATAATTCTAAAATATATGTTTTACATTGATATGATTTCTAGTTTTTATTTACTTCTATGCATTTACTTCTACATGAAGTTTCCTAAAGTTGTACCCATAATATAGTTGTAAAATTTGTTGGATAGCTCCATGTACTTTTGGTTATAACACCCCTATTATGGTTTTTATGGCAAATAACGTTGCCTGGGCTAAGTCTGTATGACATAAACAATTAAACTGATATGGGGAAACTAAAAGTAGTATATACAGCCACTGAGCAATGATCTCTGTAGGTATTATTTTATTTACTCTTCTTGACAACCTAAAGATACTGTTCTCATTTGATTGAAGCTCAGAGAAGGCAAGTGAACGATTAAATGAAAGAGCCATGACTCAAGCCAAGGTCTCTCTGACTTAAACACTAAACTTTAATATAGCGTAACAGAAAATGCCGATAAGCCAGGATGAAATACTTTCCCAGTGTATTTTGGCTCCATCCAGCTGTATTCACTCCTCTCTCTACACACACACACACACACACACACACACACACACACACACACAAACAAACACACACACACACGTACATACATATATATGTATATATGTTCCACCTTAGACTATATCCAGCCTTTTGGCCCAAGATCAGCTTGTCTCTAAAGACTGGATTCATTGCCAGGACTCTATCAGCAATTACAGCAGAAAAAGAATCATTTGTGAATCATACCCTGAGTTAATACTGAAGCAGTGTATTGACTGAGTCAGGAACCAATCACTGTGCTGCACTAGTAATATTCAAGTATTGACTCCAAAATTCTAAGGGCGTAATTGCAGATGGAGAACAATTCCTTCAGCACATATCTTCCTCCTGCGTACAACATTGTTTTCAGTCAGTGTAAGTGCATGAGTTCAAGGTCTGAGAAACACAGAAAAGCATCTGGCTGCAAATGAATATCTATACCATGCAGATTTGCCAAGTGTTTACTCAGTACATTCTCACTGAATATAAGATACTTGGGAGGTCATAGACGTCATTGAACATCCATTTATTTCTCAAGACTACTTGATCATTCCACATAGCGACAGAAACACAGTCATTCTGAGGGAGGATCAACTTTGACAGATAACAAAACCATGCCCTTTGAGGCTGGAGTTACCAAGAATTTGGGGATCATTCTAAATTCTTATCAGAAACCTTTGGTTAAGAAACAAAAGAGAAGTTACTTATTTGATAATGTCACAAGAGGTGAACATTTTTCATACTCTGATCCTATGGGTTTGTGTGTCAGAATTACTTGTGAAGCTTTAAAAATATATTCACCTAAGGATTCTGATTTATTGTATCTGGGCCCTGGGAGGTGGTAGTTTTTTGGAAGAAAAAAATCTCAAGTTTTTTGCAGGCAGAGCAAGAATAATTCAGATGATATCATCTGAGAGTTTAAGGAGGTGAATGTAGTTGTTACCCTTACTTGAATCTGTTGGTAGAAGTGTCCCCTCCCACCTTTCAGCCTGGTAGACCATGGCCACCCTCCATCTCTCCAACCTGGTGATTTGCTTATACCTGTAGTTCCTGCATCAGAGAACCTTTTTGGTTTGGAAAGTACCCACCCGATGGTCCCTAGAGTAATGCTCATTTTAGACCTCACCCTAGCCTTGCACTAGCGAGCACTTTAGGACTGAAAGTGGCAAAGGAAGAAGAAAAGATGCACACATGGGTGCTCTTCAACTGCCCTTTGCCAGCGCTTTTTGATCACCAGGTTCAGCCCTGTTATTTGTTACTAGAACAGTGCTGGAAGGCTCATTGGGTCTGGAGCTTCCTCTAAATGAAGGTGAATATAAATGCAATCCTCCCTGTATCCAAACAAGTGCCACTTGTACACTGGCTTCCTTTGTACCACTCCCTTAGAATCTGATATGGGGAAACTAAAAGGACGAGTGTACATGAGAGAGGCTCTATGTATGTGCACTCTCCTGTCAAAAATAGGAGTAACCAAATAACCAAACCAAACCCATTGCTGTCGCATTGATTCCGACTCATAGCGACCCTACAGGACAGAGTAGAACTGCCTCAAAGGGTTTCCAAGAATCGGCTGGTGGATTTACTGCTGACATGTTTGTTAGCAGTCAAGCTCTTAGCCACTGACAAATTTGTCGTCGGAGTATTGTGGTGTGTTTTAGTTTAGGTTCCCTCAGAAGCAGTCTCTGATAAAAGGATATGAGTGCAAGTAGTTTTTTGGGGAAGCAAACAGGTTAGGGGAGTGAGAAAGCGAAACAGGGAAGGGAAGGCAGCCAATGCAAGGTACATCATTTAGCCAGTTCCAACATGGGCAAATGGAGCATAATCCAATGAGAAACACGCCTCGGGATTATCCCACCAAAGAGGCAATGAGCCAAAGTATTTAAACGCCAACTCTCATCAACTTGTATTAGTCATCGGTTGAGAACCACTCTTGGAGAAGGTTAATTCCTTGGCCCTTCTGGCCTGCTGTTTGGATAGCGGAGTGGTTCCAACAGCCAGACAAAACGCTGGGAAAAGGCATGTGGGTGTGGAAGTTGGAAGTTGGAAGCAAGTACTAAAGTGATTGAGGGGATATGGGCAGAGAACTGATTGGGCTAGGATGTTAGACACGCAGAAGGTGCTCTAGAAAAATATATAGATACAGGTATGCACCACTTAATGTCCATTCAGGGAAACGTCTGACTACATGTATGTCCATAGTCCCATAAGTTTATAGTAGAGTTCAGAAATCCCAATCGGGGAATGGGACGTAGTGGATGTACTTTGCTTAGTACAGTGATCCTGTCTATCTCACACTAGCTCTCCCGGACTGCGTCCGCCCGGCCCAAGCTCTGGGGCAGCAGGGGGAGAGGGTCCTGGCACCCTTTGGAGGCTGCCTGTCCCTCGGTGCTCGCCTCAGGCAGGGACTGTGCAGACGCTGCTCGAGCTACCCAGGGGATACCCTGCCGAGGATGCTGCCCCACTTGGCCTGGGCACCCTGCTCATAACGCCTGGCCCAAGGCTGTGGCTTCTCCTACAGTGTGGCGGTAGTGGGAGGAGGAGCAGGAAAGGTGGCCCCGGGAGTGCAGAGTAGGAGGCGGAGGAGGGCCGAGGGCCGGTGGGGCTGGAAGAGTTCAAAGCCTGTTAAGTAGGGTGGGGAAGGAAGAGAAGGGAGCCAGTGGCAGGCGGGCCAGGAGACAGCTGGCTGGACAGTGAGTTGCCTTAGAGGGTGGGCGAGAGGGGGCCAGGCACGGCTCTTGGAGACCCGGAGGTGACCATGCAGGAATGGTGGTGGCGGAGCCAAAATTTTCACACAGACTGCTCGCACGGCGGCCGGTGACTGTCCTGCGTGCCTCTCTCCTGTATATAACACATTGTTCGCACAACACCAAATCAAATAACGTCCTGTTTCACAGAGCCTGTTGTGGATGTTAAGCAACACATACCTGTGCATAAAAAAGCTACACTTTCAAACTATTTTTGGAAATGTTATTACACAGCAGCTTTCCATTAAGAGCTTTATTCACATTGTCTTATTTAAAGGCCACAATTATCCTATTACATGCAAGTATTATCCCTTTTGCAGAAATGAAAAATAAGCTTTAATCATTCACTAAATATATACGTACCAAACCCTTGGGAACCAGTGTTGAACACGACAGGTGAGTTTGCATTCTTGTGTTGGGGGAGGGGTTAGACAAGGAATAAATGTGCAAACAAATAAATAAATGACAAGAGACTGATACGTGCTATGGAGTTTAAGTTGACAAATGAATGAGAAGAAGTAAACAACCATGTGAAAATCATCCAGGTGGCTGCAAAGGGTAATGTAAAGGCCTTGAGGTGGGAATGATTTCACACAAGGGCTGTGAGGCCAAAGATAAGTGGACAGAAGATGAGTATTTAAAATAAGATTAGACTAGCAGGTTTGGGTCAGATGCTAGAGGAATTTGTAAGGCAGGAGTTTGGGTTTTATTGTTAAGCTGATGGGAATTCATTGGACAAATTTGAACAAGAGAGGAAAACAAGGTGGAAAACGGAGTGGAAGGTACAAAGATGCAAGTAGGGATGTGAATATTGTGGCTTGGATCAGGATGTTGGATGTGAAAATGAAAAGATTTGGGATCTTTGGAGGTAAGGTTGGCAGGACTTGCTGCTAGATTGGACGTAGGGGTACCATTTGTACCATGCACAATCTGTACCTGCATAAACTTGAGTGAGAGGCCCCTTGCAGTGGGTCTGCCCCTTAGGGCCTCTGCTCTAGCCCTCTACTGACTGTGCTCCTCCCCATGGATGAGGAATCCACAGAACCAAGAGGATGGGCATTCTTGGAGCCAACACCCTCCCTTCTCGGCTAGGGGTCAAAAAACATTTTCTGTGAAGAGCCAGATAGGGAAAATATTTTAGGCTTTGCAGGTTATACTGTCTCTATCATGACTACTTAACTCAGTTGTTGTAGCGAGAGAGCAGCCATAGAAAATGTGTAATTGAATAGGCACAGTTGTGTTTGAATAAAACTTTATTTATAAAAGTAGGCAGGGGCAGGATTTGGCCTACAGGCCATAGTTTGCTTACCTCTGTTCTAGGCCATAGTCTCTGGGTGGTGCAAATGGTTAACACACTTGGCAGCTAATGGAAAGATTGTAGGTTTAAATCTATCAAACGGCGCCATGTTAAAAAAGGCCTGATGATTTACTTCTGAAAATCAGCAACTGAAAACCCTATGGAGCAGAGTTCTACTCTGACACACATGGGGTCACCATGAGTCAGAATCAACTCAACAGCAACTGGTGGTTCCAGGACACCGTAATTCCCTCACCAGAGGCCCCAAACCAATTTCCAGGGCTTGTGTGGACCTGTTTTCTGAGTCAGTCCTCCAGAGTGTGGGCTGTAACCCTAGTGTGCGCATGCCTGGTCTGAAGGCACGTGGTCACAGGGCTGCTGTGGATGCGTGGGTGGGATACTCACCTGTATGCTTACTAGCCCCCTTGAGGTGCTGAACAGAGCCAGGGTGAGAAGAATAGAACATACCAGCTTCATGTATCGAACTCCAAGGAGTCCAACAATAGCAAATGTGAACCTGCCCTCCTAGTCACTATTAAGGTATATTTATCAAGGTAGAAGAATATAACATACCTTATTTAATAGTTTTAAAATATGATTTATTACTTTCTATTATTTGACATATGTTATGTGGGCCTCTATTTGTTTTCTTGTCCTGGAACTCCCAAATGTTATGATCAGGCCTAGGAGTAAAAGAATTAGAGCAATAAAAAATAACTCCCAGCTTTTTGTTTTTCTTTTGTATGGAATTTGGTGCCATTTATGTGTGGAAGACTTGGGAACAGTCGATTTGTCTGATAGGTTATACAGGATGAAGGGTTGTGTATTGAGATCTACAATCTGAGTTGTCTATGACATATCCAGGGTAGAGATTGATAGATGAATCTGGAATTCTGGGAGATATCAAGGCTGGAGATAAATTTTAGGAGCCATCTTCATATACATGCTATGTAAAGCCGTAGAACTAAATGAGGGTTTTTAGGGATCAGATCTTGATACAGGCCTTAGGAAACCAGTGTGGGCATGCTAACATTTAGAGGTCATGTAGGGGAGGTGTGTCTAAAGTAGCCCAAAGCCAGTACGGTAGGAGGAAACCGAGGAGAGGCTTCACTCCAAAGCCTATGCTCCTAGCTTCTATACAGTGGTTCTCAGACTTTGGTGGGTGTTAGGATCACCCGGAGAACATGGTATACGTGGTAAAAATATAAAGGCCCAGGCCCTATGCTATGCAAATGAACCTAGGCCCTTGTGTTCTTTTTTTTTGTTCTCCAGGAGACTGATACACACCGAAGTTTGAGAACCACTACACACCACACACATCTTTATTCCTAAACTCTCCACCAGGTTTGTACAGACTCTACTTGACAGCCTAAATTATTTTCAGTAATAATCATGCAATAGCCAGTAATAATAGTTACTTTCTTGATTCCTTCTTTGGTTTTAAAACAAATAATTAATTTGAAAGGCTGAATAAAATTCAAGTTTAGAGAGAGATTTTTTTTTCAAATTCAATCAAATATTTCATATATGACTTAAAATTTGCATTTCCCAAACAAAAATTTTACCCTTACAGTTGACACTCTGTTTTACTGTTTTATTTTAAGCATAAAAACTTCAAGTGATCACAGAGAATGTCAGAATTGAATTCTGTTTCATCTTCACGATCACTGTGCGATCATTGTTTATAATGTACTGTGTACATTTAAAAATATGTAGTACCACAGGGATTGAACGCACAAACTATGCCCTTCCAAAATACCAAAGCCTTTGCCATCGAGTCAATTCTTACTCATAGCGACCTGGTAGGACAGAGTAGAACTGCCCCATAGGGTTGCAAAGGAGAGGCTGGTGGACTCGAGCTGCCAGCTTTTTCGTTAGCAGCTGAGCTCTTAACCACTGCGAAACCAGGGCTCCATAATGGAGAACTCCACAAATAAACTTCCATGTAGATTATGATGTTTATTATAAGGTAAGTAATAAAACTGTGCTAATTTAACAAATACTAAAACTCAGCAATGGCCCCATCAGTTATTTAGAACCTGTTGTTGTTAGGTGCTGTCAAATCAATTTCCAACTCGTCTCAACGCCGTATGACAGAGTAGAACTGCCTAGGATTTCCTAGGCTGTAACCTTTACAGGAGCAGATCATCAGGTCTCTCTTCCTCGGAGTGGCTGGGTGGGTTAGAACTGCCAACTTTTCAGTTTGCAGGAAGCACTTAACCATTGCACCACTAGGGCCCCTTCGTTTAGAACCTAGACTACCAAGATATTCTTTAGAGGGTAGTCGTTTATCAGTAACATTATTTAGAGTTGCCAGGTTATGATATTAGTGGAAAGCAGACAGACGTTTTTTAAGTCCGTTGTGTTACTGTTTTCTAATTTCTCTTTAAATGCTCCCAAGCAGACTACAGTCACTGCCCCATCCTTGGTACTCTGCATGCAACCCCCTGAACCTCCACTATAACTGCAAAAGACATCTCTGTTTTCTATAAGATTGGATTTTTCTTTCCAGGATTCCAGGTTTGAAGGAAATTTTGATCAAGAGAAACCAGGCTGCAGGGTGGTGAGATGTATCTCCTACATTCAAAGTGTAATTCTAAATGATTTTTTCCCCTTTAAAAACACATCATACACACAAAATAGGGCCTATGGCACTATGACTGTGGACTTATGCATCTGTGAGCTGCTTGTGGGATGCCAACGATCTTTCAAAACATGTTTTTCTTTTAATCTTGGGAAATACATTCTTAATCCCCAACAACTGACTGTAAACCCATTTTGAGAATATTACTTCCATTAAGCACTGCCTGTGGTATGGTACAGTGGAATGAACTAGAAGTGTTCAGACTTAATTTCTACCTTCAGATTTGCAAATAACTTCTCTTTGTGAACCTGGGCAAGTCACTTGTCCTCTCTGGGTTTCATTTCATGCTCTCTCTCTTTTTTTTTTTTTTAAAGGAGTCAGAGGCCATATGACACCTTGTTAGGATAAATATGGCACATTACTGGTATAACCACAGCTGAGCTGATGCTGGTATTATGCAGGGGTCAACTGTGTTCTTTAACATGCTTTCTCTTTTTATTTTTCACTAATGTGTAACCATTTGAAGTTGCAGCTAATTTGATGTGTATTTTATAACATAGGAAGTTACAGGATTTGAACAGGGGCTGTGATGGGTAAGGTTGTGTGTCCACTTGGCTGAGAACAGTGGTTTGGCAGTCATAATGGGGTTTGACAGCTAGGTAATGATATAATCACCTCCGTAATGAGATCTGGTGTAATGCAGTCATCTCTGTGATGAGATCTGCTATGAGCAGCCAATCAGTTGGAAGGGAGTTTCCTTGGAAGTGTGACCTGCATCCAATATATGTGGACTTTCTGGCAAAGTTCACTGGCACTGGCTTTTGTTCACTCTGGATCCTCATCTGACCTCCAGTTCTTGGGACTTGAGCTAGCAGCTTACCTGCTAATCTTAGGATTCGTCAGCCTCCAAAGCCACTGAGCCAGAAGCTTACAGTCTTACCTGCCAGTCTTGGGATTTATCAGCCTCTGCAGCCTATGAGCCAGCGGCCTGCCATCTTACCTGCTGATCTTGGGATTCATCGGCCTCTTTAGCCAGTGAGCCTGAGGCCTGCTGTCTGATCTGCCAATCTTGGGTTCGCCAGCCCCTGCAATTACATGAGTCAGGAGAATCTTCCAGCCTGACCCACGGACTTGGGACTTTCCAGCCTCTAAAACCGTGTGAGCCATTTCCTTGATGTAAATCTCTCTCTCTCTCTCTCTGTGTGTGTGTGTGTATATATATATATGCGTGTGTGTGTGTGTGTATATGTATATATATATACACACACATATACATACACATATATGTACACTTCCCTGGTTTTGCTTCTCTAGAGAATCCAGCCTAAGATACTTGGTAGTAAGAGTGATTCTAGAGAAACAAAACTGTAATGATGAGTTTTCTAAATTGGTTCTCAAGTCTGGTTAATCTTAAAGATGTTGATGACTCTGCTTCCAGTGGTAAAGAGGGCACTGCTAATCCATGGCTTGAGGTGGCAATAGAAATATGCAAAATATCACCACCAATAGATCAAGTATTGGTGAGAGGCGAGGTTCTGGGTGACTGCATGTTTGATGCCTTTCTATAATTTTGTCAGAATGCAAAGTATAAAGAAGCTGGTTGGTTGGTCCCACTTTCGCTAGACAAAGTGGTGAAAGAAAGAGATGAGCTCAGGGCTTCATAGTCACAGTTCAAGTGCCATATAAACGACCTCAAAATTTCCACTTGTGCCTTGAAAGGATGACTTATTGTAGTAACAGAGCTGATGTTGCTGAAAACCAAGCCAAGAGTCTTATCCTAAGAGTGGCTAAATTACAACACCAGTTGAATTCCCAAACTCGAATGGTGTCTGAAGTTAAAGTAAGGGCATTGATGGGGAAGAAATGGGATCCAGAAACTTGAGATAGGAACATATTGGCAGATAATCAATAAGCTGGGGACACTGAGCCCCTAAATTCCTTTGTATCACTCCTGCCAACAGAACCAGCCTTCTCACTCCCATCTGAAGAGATTAGTCCATCTTTGTCTGCTAAACCACCCTCCCCAGTAAAACCATTAGCCCCACCAGCCCCATCTGATGAGGTTAGCCCAACTGTGTCTGAAGAGCCTTTGTCTCAGTCTTTCCCTGGGAAGGCATCTAAGTCATTGCCTGGGGCATCACCTGAGGTAGATGGCTTACAAGATGTTACTAAATATTATCAGAACACATACTCACCAGCCATTTTTGCTTGTAGGCTTATAACTAGACTTAAGTCCCAGTGAGCCCCAAAAAGTGAAGTACAAAGTGTGACCCAGGAGGAGGTATGCTATACTCCAAAAGAACTGTTACACTTTTCTGATATGTACAAACACAAACCTGAGAATATGTGTGGGAATGGCTATTAAGGGTGTAGGATAATGGTGCAAGGAACATAAAGTTTGTTCGGTCTGAGTTTATCAATATGGGACCACTAAGCACAGATTCTTCATTCAGTGTTTCAGCTTGAGAGAATAGGAAAGGATTGGTTCACTGAAGCTTGTATTATGCGGTGCCCCACACTAAATCAAGCTGAAGTGCCAGACCTGCCTTCGTATACTATAGAAGAAGGAATCCAAAGGCTTAGGGAAATTGACGTGTTAGAGTGGTTTTATCAGATTAGACTCACAGACCCACGCATGGAGTGCCCAGAGGACATACTTTTTACACAACGGTGAGGAACAAATTTGCAAAGGGAGCCCCAGCATCCTTGAAGACTGCTGTGATTGCTATTTTATCTAAGTCAGATTTGACAGTGGGAACTGTCCTAACTGAATGAAGACACCTAACTACAATGGGGATGATGGGACCACGTGGTGGTAGGGGCCAAGTGGTGGCAATCAATACAAACAAGGTAGACGTGGTTATCATAATGGACAGTGGAGTCAAAGCAGTAATCAGAAAAGTCTGACTCATGTGAACTTATGGCATTGGCTACTTAGTGTTGGTGTCCCTAGGAGTGGCATAGATTGGAAATCTTTTAAATATTTACTTGATCTATACAAGCAGAAGAATTCTAAGTCAAGTGAACATCAGTCTAACTGGAATCACCAGAATAGAGTCATGGCTTCTCAGTCAATTCCCAAATTTGAGCCAGTTTACAGACCCACAACCCCTTGAATGAAGGGGAGAGCAGGTCCCTTTGAGGAAGGACCCCACTACACTGTCAAAAATTTATACTGTTAATCTTTCTCCCAACCTTATCCAAGGGATATACAGCCTTTTACAAGAGTGACTGTTTGGGTAAAAGGAAGTAATCAGACTTTTTGGGGATTACTGGATACTGGCTCTAAACTGATGCTTATTCCAGGAGACCCAAAACATCACTGTGGCCCACCAGTCAGAGTGCAAGCAAATAGAGGTCAGATTATTAATGGAGTCTTAGCTCAGGTTTGGTTCACTGGGTCTGGTGGATCCTTGAACTCATCCTGTAGTGGTCTCCCCAGTTCCAGAATGCATAATTGGAATAGATAGACTCAGCAACTGGCAGAGCCCCCACACTGGATCCTTGACAAATGGAGTAAGGGCTATTATGGTAGGAAAAGCCAAGTAGAAGCCATTAGAACTGCTCCTACCTGGGAAATAGTAAACCAAAAGCAATACCACATTTCTGGAGGGATTGCAGAGATTACTGCCACCATCAAGGACTTGAAGGATGCAAGGGTGGTGATTCTCACCGCATCCCCATTCAACTCTCCTGTTTGGCCTGTGCAAAAACCAGATGGAGCTTGGAGAATGACAGTGGATTATCAAAAACTTAACCAGGTGGTGACTCTAATTGCAGCTACTGTTCCAGATATAGTTTCATTGCTTGACCAAATTAATATATCTCCTGGTACCTGGTATGCAGCTATTGATCCAGCTAATGCCTTTTTCTCTATACCTGTTTCAAAGGACCATCAGAAGCAGTTTGCCTTCAGCTGGCAAGGACAGCAATATACCTTTACTGTTCTACCTCACAGTATACCAACTCTCCAGCCCTAAGTAATAATTTATCCTCAGGGAACTTGATCGCCTTTCCTTTACACAAGACATCACACTGGTCCATCACATTGAGGAAATTATGTTGAATGGACCTAGCAAGGAAGAAGTGCCAATGACACTGGACTTAGTGGTAAAACATTTGTGTGTTAAAACCTAACCCATTGCCATCGAGTTGATTCCAACTCATAGTGACCCTAAAGGACAGAGTAGAACTTCTCCATAGGGTTTCAAAGGAGCAGTTGGTGGAATCGAACTGCCAACCTTTTGGTTAGCAGCCTAATGCTTAACCACTGTGCCATGAGACCTCGCGTATTAGAGGGTGGGAAATTAATCCGACAAAAATTCAGTCGCCTTCCATGTCAGTGAAGTTTCTAAAAGTCCAGTGGTGTGGAGCATGTTGAGATACTCCTTTTAAAGTGAAAGATAAGCTATTGCATGGCCCCTCCCACAACTACAAAGGAGGCACCATGCCTGATGGGCCTCTTTGGATTTTAGAGGCAACATATCCCTCCTATGGGTGTGCTACTGCTGCATATTTATCAAGTAACTCGAAAAGCTGCTAGTTTTCAGTGGAGCCCAGAAGAAGAGAAGACTGTGCAACAGGCTCAGGTGGCTGTGCAACAGGTTCAGGCTGCTGTGCAAGTAGCTGTGCCACTTGGGCCATATGATCCAGCTGATCCAATAGTACTTGAAGTGTCAGTGGCAGATAGAGATGCTATTTGGAGTCTTTGCCAGGCCCCTATTGTTGAATCATAGCGCAGACATTTAGGATTTTGAAGCAAAGCCCTGCTATCCTCTGCAGATAACTACTCTTCTTTTGAGAAGCAGCTTTTAGCTTTTTACTGGGCCTTAGTAGAGACTGAATGCTTAACCATGGGCCACCAAGTCACCATGCGGCCTGAGCTGCCCATCATGAGATGGTTGTTGTCTGGCCCACAGAGTGATAAAGTTGAACATGCACAACAGCACTCCATTATTAAATGAAAGTGGTATTTATGAGATTGGGCTTGAGCAGGACCTGAAGACAAAAGTAAGTTGCATGAGGAAGTGGCCCAAATACCCATAGTCTCCACTCCTGTTACATTATCTTCCTTCTCCCATTTTGCACCTATGGCCTGACTGGGAGTTCATTATGATCAGTTGACTGAGGACCAGAAAACTCACGCATGGTTTAGAGAAGGTTCTGCGTGATATGCAGGCACCACTTGAAAGTGTACAGCAGCAGCACTGTAGCCCCTTTCTGGGACCTCCCTGAAGGACAGTGGTGAAGGGAGATCCTCTTAATGGGCAGAACTTCAAGCAGTACACCTGATTTTTCACTTTGCATGGAAGGAGAAATGGCCAGAGGTGCAATTGTATACTGATTCATGGGCTGTAGCCAATGGTTTGGCTGGATGGTTAGGGATTTGGAAGGTACATACATGATTGGAAAATTGGTGACAAGGGGGTATAGGGAAGAGGTGTGTGAATAGACCTCTCTGAATGGGCCAAAGAAGTGAAAATATTTGTGTCTCATGTGAATGCTCACCAAAGGGTGACCTTAGCAGAGGCGGAGTTTAACAATCAAGTGGATAGGATGATGCGTTCTGTTGAAACCAGTCATCCTCTTTCCCCAACCACTCCCGTCATTGCCCAGTGGATTCATGAACAAAAGGGCCGTGGTGGCAAGGATGGAAGTTATGCATGGGCTTCCACTCATGAAGGCTGATTTGGCTGAGTGCCCAATCTACTAGCAGCAGAGACAAACACTGAGTCCCCGATATGGCACCATCCCTTGAGGTGATCAGCCAGCAACCTGGTGGCAAGTTGATTACATTGGACCACTTCCATCATGGAAAGGGCAGTGTTTTGTTCTTACTGCAATAGACACTTAGTCTGGATATGGATTTGCCTTCCATGCACAGAATGCTACCAAAACTACCACTCATGGACTTACAGAATGACTTATCCACCGTCATGGTATCCCACACAGCATTGCCTCTGATCAAGGGACTCACTTCACAGCAAATGAAGTGTGGCAATGGGCCTATGCTCATGAACTTCACTGGTTTTACCATGTTTCCCATCATCCTGAAGCAGCTGGTTTGATAGAATGATGGAATGGCCTCCAAAAGACACAATTATAGTGCTAGCTAGGTAGCAATACCTTGCAGGGTTGGGGCAATGTTATCCAGGAGGCTGTATGTGCTCTTTCTCCCATAGCCAGGATTCATGGGTCCAGGAATCAAGGGGTGGAAATGGGAGTGGCACCAGTCACTATTACCCCTAGTGACCCACTTGAAAAATTTTTGCTTCTTGTCCCCTTGACCCTGTGCTCTGCGGGTCTGGAGGTCTTAGTTCCAAAGGAAGGAATGCTCCCACCAGGAGACACAACACTGATTTCCATTGAACTGGAAGTTAAGAATGCCACCCTGACACTTTGGGTTCCTCATGCCTCTGGATCAACAGGCAGAAAGGGAGTTACTGTATTGACTGGTGTGATAGATCCTATTACCAAGAGGAAATTGCATTGATAGTATTTAATGCAGGTACGGAAGAGTGTGTCTGGAATACAGGGAACCTCTTAGGACATCTCTTAGTACTTCCATGCCCTGTGATTAAAGTCAATGGAAAACCAACCAAATCAAACCAAGCCTGTTGCCGTGGAGTTGATTTCAACTGCAGCAATCCAGTTACAGTATGACTACTAATGGCCCAGACTCTTCAGAAATAGAGGTTTGGGTCACCCCACCAGGCAAAGATCCATGACCAGCTGAGGTGCTTGCTGAGGGTAAAGGGACTACGGAATGGATGATGAAAGAAAGTAGTTCTAAATACCAGCTACGATCATGTGACCAGGTGCAGAAATGAGGACTGTAATTGTTATGAGTATTTTTTACTCGTATGTGTGCATCAAATATTTTTGTTTTCTTCATTTATAAAATATAAGATGTAAACAGGGCTAGTATGTTTTCTGTTGCACGCATGTTTTGTTGTACCATTTAGGCACAAGTATGACTTTACAGTTGTCTTTATTTAGAGATTGTGTATGGTTGAGGGAGATATGTACAGGTGCCAAGTTGACAAAGGATGGACTGTTATAGTTAAGGTTGTATGTCCACTTGGCTGGGCTGTGATTCTCAGTGGTTTGGCAGTTCTGATGTAGTTTGGCAGCTGTGTAATGATGTAATCACCTCCATAATGAGATCTGATATAATGTTATCACTTCCATGATGAGATCTGCTATGAGCAGCCAACCAATTGAAGGGGAGTTTCCTGGATGGTGTGGCCTGCATCCAATATATGTGGACTTTCTGGCAAAGCTCACTGGCTTTTGCTGTCTCTGGATCTTCATCTGACCTGTGGTTCTTGGGACTTGACCTAGTAGCTTTTCTGCTGATCTTGTGATTCGTCAGCCTGCACAGCCTGTGAGCCAGTGGCCTACTACTGTCTTACCTGCCAGTCTTGAGATTCATTGGCCTCTGCAGCCTGTGATCCCAAGGCCTACTTTCTGACCTGCTGATCTTGGGTTCACCAGCCCCTGAAGCTACATGAGTCAGGAGAAGCCTCCAGCCTGACCTCCAGCCTCTACGACTGTGTGAGCCATTTCCTTGATTCTAATCTCTCTCTCTCTCTCTGTCTGTCTCTCCATCTCTCTCTATATGTATCTATATACATATGCACTTCACTGGTTTTGCTTCTCTGGGGAACACAGCCTAAGATAGGCGCATCCCTACTTTAACCTTCGTAGAATTTGGGAAGAGAAAGCTCTTCTGAGTACTCTAGCAGTGTCCATAAGACAGCTTAAGACTGCTTAAAACTCCTTAAATTTTAGGAGATCTAGAAGCTACTTTTTACTCTTACATTATAGACACAAATATTACAAAAGATGTATTTTGCCTTTTTTATTTAAAGAAATTCCCCCAAAACACCCTAGTATGTAAAGCTTTGTTAAACTAATTTTAAGGGACTTTTCTGTATTACTGGAAAAAAAATTTTTTTGAAATGTATTTTAATCAAAGCTCATAACTAATTTGGGCAGTTTTTTGAAATAGTAACATTTGATAATATTCACTAAGCTCATTCCAGTTTTTCTTTCCTTAGACTGAGCTTATTCTATCCTCCTTGCTAAGTCTGGGAAAGCACTCAACTGCTTACCAAGAGGTCAGTGGTTTGAAATCACCAGCAATTCCCCTGGAGAAAGATGTGACAGTCAGCTTCAGTAAAGATGTTCAGCCTTGGAAACCCTGTGAGGCAGTTCTACTCTGCCTTATTGGGTTGTTATCAGTCGAAATCAACTCAATGGCAGTGAGTTTTGCTACATTTTAATATACAGAAAAAACAATGTTGAAAGGATGGACTTTACTAAATTTTAGAACACTTAGGGATTTCTAAACTTTTTCCTTAAAAAACAACAACGTTAAGAAGGAGAAAGAAGACAATTGACTAAAACTTACTGACCACATGGAAGTGCAAGAATAGTCCTTAGAACAATAAATTTAATATACCACTTCAGTAGATCAGATAATTTCCTTTTTTTACAGTGAAAACACTGAGGCAAAGTATTTATTAAGCTTGCAGATCTTATAGAGGTAAATTCTGGCCTACACCATTCCAGAGTCCAAGTTCTTTTTACAAATGAAAACAAACAACCAACCAATAAGTTCAGTGTTTGTTCATCAATTTTTACTAATATCTAATAATGCAGCCAATTTTCATTGGTACCTATTATGTATCAGACACTGAGAATTTAATTATGAGCAAGACCCAGTCATTGCTTTCTAGAAACCCACGTCTAGTTTGTGACTCTGTGTTCAGGAGTAGAATAATTAGAATTTTGTTTCGTATGAAACACTTATTTAAGCCAGTCAGCTGTGGTCTGTGTTCATGGCCTTATTTTCATTGAGTCCCAGAGATTGTCTGCCAGTCCTATCAAAACATCTTCTAGGGTGACGGTAAGCTTCAGTCTGATAGAAAATAAAGGTGAAGAATTGCCTATCACAATTTTGCTGTTGTGTAGTCTTTAAATTTTTTACAAATGATGAAAACAAAAATCTACTTAATATCTCCTCAGTGTTTCACATGCCATACAGGGCATACTTAAATACTAGAGTTGTATTATCTAATACAGTAGCCACTAGCCTCATGTGGCTATTTAAATTTAAATTAATTAAAAAATTAGTTTCTCAGTCGATGGAGCCTAATTTCATGTGCACAAGAGCTGTACATGACTAATGGCTACCATATTGGACTGTACAGATATAGACCATATCCATCATCATGGAAATTTCTATTGGACAGCACAATACTAGTGCTATAATTCATGAATAATACGAGGGATTGAAATAGTGGGTGATGTGTGGTTTATTATCCTAATAAAAAAGAAATTTTGCACTCAGAATCGACTCGACAGCATCAGATTTGGTTTTTTGGTTTATGGGCAATCAGGGTTGAGTTACTTCACATTTGGTGAACTCTTCACTGACTGTCCACTGGAATGAATGTCTTCAGAAATTCGTCTATGCATTTTCTTACAGACTGGACTTTTACATGTCTGTTGGTCTTGAACTGGTTTCATGTGTAAACCAAGTGGAATGTTCAACCTGTATTTTTTTACCTACTGATGCCTAATATAAAATCATTAATGTTTAAGCATTTATGGAAGTTTACACATGAAAATGTATCACTACTGAAGGCATGGGGCTTGAAGTTGAGAGGTGGGGAGGCTTTTTCTTTTCACTTTATACTGATCTGTACTCTTTGAATTTTCTACCAAGAGCATGTATTACTTTCATTTAAAAAAAAAAAAAAAGATCTATTTTAACAAAAAGTAATCTGCTTTTATAAATAACTAAACATCATATCTCAGTTATATTACAGAAGTGTGACTAATTTGCCTATCACTGATAGTTGAGTACTTTATTACTTGAAGCCCTTTTGGCTAGACTTTCTTAGTATATGTGCTGTCAAAGCAAGAACAAGCATCTCTTAGGGAATGGATATAAAAGCAATGTGTCATTGCCCATGCTTTTACGGACTTGTTTTGAAGGAGATAAGATGGGTTCTCATAGGGATTGTTAAATGCATGTCTAAAGCAGTTCTTCCCATCCAGAGTATCAGGGCATTATGGATACAAGAGGCCTTCTGGATGGCTGATATTTCTCCTGTCGTGCTGTCAAGGGTTGCTGCTGTATCAATTCCACATGTTAATCTCCCCATGAAACCCAGCCATTTGTTCTGTCAATCTGGTGCCTCAGCTTGCAGAGCCCTACCCTGGGTGATTATGGTCACCGAGTCTGTCGCAACTAGTGTTGGGTGTATGGGGCATCCAATCTCGACTTCAGGGCTCTCCTTCTGTGGCCCTTTCTCATGCTAAAATCCCAGTTCTTTCCTCTGTTTTTGATTTATTGTTTTGCTTGTCTACTTTCACGTCCACAAATTAGACTTCAGATACATTACCAGTGAATCAGCAAATGATTTTCAACCAGGGAGCTAAAATAATAGCACAATTTTCCACTCATTTTGGGCATTACCTGGTCATGGGATACCATGGAAGCCATTCTGGGTGCGTAATGTTTGTTGCTATGCTGATGACGTAACCCAGGCTTTCATTTCTAAGACAAAGTGAACATGTAATTGACCTGGAAAATACATACTCTACATATAAGGTCAGGGTAATAAAAGGTTAATTTGACATTCAGAGGTTAAAAAAAAGAGAACATGGAGCCTTTTGATACTAATTATACATTTCAAGTATATAGATTTGAGAGAACATTTCTTCCTTTAAAACAAAAAACAAAAAAAAACCCGTTGCTGTTGAGTCGATTCCAACTCATAACAACCCTGTAAGACAGAGTAGAACTGCCCTGTAGGTTTTCCAGGGAGCAACTGGTGGATTCAAACTGCTGACCTTTTGGTTAGCAGCTCAGCTCTTAACCACTGAGCCACCAGGGCTCTGCCATTTCTTCCTTAGGATACATAAGATTTGGCGTAAAATGCCATATACTGAATATCATAAATAAAAACATTTAAAAAAAAAACACATTTGCACTGTGCTTCTTGTATGGAGACAGACCACTTTCCTCCCCATTTAGTTACAAGCTGAATCATGTGAGTTTGTCAGTGAGAAGGTAATAAGTAATCACTGGCAGTGGCATGAGTTTGCTAAGGGTCTACTCTAACACAGTTGAATATCATTTAATGAGCATTCGGGGCACTTATATTTAAAACGTTGCAATTTATTTGACAAGGGCTAAACTTTGCAGGCTATGCTAGAATAGGTTTCCCTATAAAATAAATCCTTCTGAAACTTCCTTAGTGATGTTCGGAAAGTAATTTGGCAGTTTGAATCAAGAGACTTAAAAATAGTCACACTGTTTGTCCCTAGAATATCACTTATGCAAATCTATCCTAAAGAAACAATCAAAAATGTGATAAAAGATTTAAGGAGTAGGATGTTCGTTACAGCATAATTATATAGGGATTATAAGATTACATAAAAGGAGATAATACAAATGTCTAGCAATAGATAAATGGTTAAATATATCATATCCATATATTGCAAGCCTATGTTGTCATTAAAAATCATGTACATTTCTAAAAGTATATCTAGTTCCATGGGAATTTTTATGCAGATCCACTTTAATTAAGTTACCCCAGTGTTTTAAAATGCACATATACAAATAGAAAAAAAAAAAACCTGATACATGATAGTCCCCTTTAATTTTTGATCTGTTTCAATATTTTAAACTTGTGTGTGTTAGTTTTTCCTTTCTCAGTTTTCGTAATGATCATGAATTATTTATTTAAATTTTAGAAGTTATTTTCCAACTTTCTTGCTCACCTACCTCTATTTTATGCCAGCATCTAACTTGAAAGCCAGCTTAAAAAACGAGCTGTAAAGATAATGGGGAATGAAGGGGAGGGCTAGCCTCTTCTGCCAATATCACTTTGATTTTTGCAGATATAAGAGCAATAAGATAACTACGGTATCTTGCCCCAGGGTACAAACAAACAGACCAACAAAAGAACAAACAAATACAGTATTTCCTAGAGCATTATGACTTGCTGATTTTTAAATTACGAATGGGGCATGGTTTCACATTTCAAAAATTGTGATCCTTCAAAAAAGGCCGTTGTCAGTGTCAGACTTTCAAAACTGGAAGGAGGAAAATAGGTCATTTAGCTTCTTGCAGATTATCTCCTCAGTGAAATAAGGACTCAAACTTGTGACTGACCTACTCACTGTGCGATCACAGAGGAAGGCAGGAGCCTTGTGAAATGTTTACAGACTGTTGAAACTAGAGGTGAAATCACTGCCTATCACAGAGCCACAGACTTTCTAGAGCATCATGGTTCGTGGCACTGTGCTAGAAAGAAAAGAACAAAAAGAAAAAAAGGCAGTGTGAAAAGGCAAATTAAATTAAATTAAAACAGTTTTCTGATCCATTAGGGTTTCACCTGCCAAACACCAACTACCAATCACAAAAGATGCTAACCAAAAGTAGATAAGGAGACCCTCCAGAAAGTCAGAATGAGAATTGGTCTACTCTTGACTTCTTAGGCATTCAGAAGCCAAACTGGCCCCACAGATGCTTCTCAGTATGATTGAAGAAGCTGCTTGGAAAAGAAACATTTTGATAAAATCACCTAGTGGGTTAAAGAATTGTGGACAACTGTCTACATATATGTTTCAGAAGAAGTGGAAGTTGATTATGCTGACTGTAGTGCAAGGGAGACTTGAGAAAGCAAGCCTGTGAGGCCTCGCCACCATCACCATGGGGCAGTTCTGTGACCCCATGGTTCATTTTCTTCGGTTGTCGTACAAGATGCTGACTTGTTTCTCTTTCCTTAATATACTGAAATATGAACATTTTGATACCTATGCAAATTTTCTTATGGATATTCTTACAGTTAATAAATTGGGCAATCTAAATTGTAAAAATACACATTTTTCTATCAGCCTCGATAAAGTTGTAATCATTTTGAATGAGGAAAATATTTGACTAGAAATATTTTTTCATGTATTTATTGATGCTTATTTAAAATGATAAGGAGCCCTGGTGGTGCAATGGTTAAGCACTCAGCTGTGAATCGAGCAAGGTTGGCGGTTGGAACCCACCTAGCAGCTCCCTGGGACAAAGACCTGGCAATCTGCTCCTGTAAAGATTGCAGCCTAGAAAACCCTATGGTACAGTTCTACCCTGTCACATGGGATCACTATGAGTCAAAATAGAGTCAAAAGCACCCAACAACAAAATTGATGGTGATTAACATTGGCCTAGAATGCACCCCACCAATGACTCTAGGAGGCTTGCCCATGAATCAGAAGTTAAGAATCATTTTTACGTCAGCAGAACTGACCAACAATATAATGAATACAATTTATTGTAGAATTGCCCCATAGGGTTTTCAAGGCTCCAGTCTTTATGGAAGCATACTGCCACGTCTTTCTCCCTTGGAACAGCTGGTGGGTTCGAACCGTAGACTTTTTGGTAGCAGCCAAGCACTTTAACCACTGTACCACCAGGACTCCTATAAATGGGCTTAGGAAACAGAAACTACTAGAAAATAATTTTTAAAAAATTATAATGGCAGAAATGACATGAATAAGAGGACATCCCATAGCAAAAACATGACAAAGTAAAAAAAAATAATTAGCATTATCAACTCTGAGCAAAAGGAAAATGTGAGAGAAATCTTGAGAGAAAAATGCTATCATTAACTTTTATGTAACTTCAGTGATTTAAAATAAAATGTTGTTAATGTTGTTAATTGTAGACTCCATTAATTATGTGTGACAGCTCAGAGATGTTGTTACTGGTTTATTACAAAGAAGCACTTATTTATAGTATGTCTACTTTGCCTTTGATTGCGCCCCTCATCTTCTTGGTCGCTTGTTTATATTTGAATCACAAAACCAATCCATGCAGGTTTTACTACCCTAATAAGGCGTTTCCTTCAGAGTCATTAAGATCTTTATACTATTCGTCTTTCCCCCTGAACCTAAAACAGATGGCCAAAAAAAGCTTGTTTGTATTATGTTTAGAAAGTGGGTGTTTAATTAGTGCAACTTCCGTAAACATACCATACTTAAACTGCCTACGTTTGTTACACATCACCTCCAGCTATACCTTTAGCAACTAAATCACTCTTCCTCATCAGCTATCATTTATGTCTTATTAGCATCAAGAGGAAATGAAGTCACACCCATTGAATTTCGCCTCAGGACTCTGGAGTTTAGTTACTATATTGATGGTGCTTATTTGTAATGTGGGGCATTATTAAAAAAAAAAAATAATGAATAATTTAATAATGATATATGAGGTGGTTAGAGAACATTGTGTCTGTCTGCTCTTCCATGGCATGGGTATGTTTCCACCATAATCCCTGGAAGTATAGGTCTACAAAGAGGCATCAGATTTTGTTATTGTGTTGTTTCTTAAAAACATACTAGCTAAGATTTTTTTTTCTCCTATGTTTCTTTCTCTTTATCTACATATTCATGGCAGGTACTAAGCACAAAACCATGCTAGAAGCCCGGAATGGAAGTGGGACCATCAAAGCATTTCCTAGGGCAGGAGTGAAAGGCAAAGGACCTGTTAATAAGGGAAACACAGGCCTACAAAACAAAACGTTTCACTGTGAAATCTGCGATGTGCATGTCAACTCGGAGACACAACTTAAACAGGTAGGTGGCACGTGTTCTAGGAATGAAAGCAGGTAGGGGACCCCCTTACGAGTAGAGTGTGTGTGCTTTCTTCGCTTTCTTTCCTTCCTCCCTCATTGACCCATCCATCCATCCATCCATTCACTCACCCATACACCCATCCACGTATACACCCATTCTTCCATCTATCCATCTACTTGTCATTATGCTTATTTTAATTGCTGAGGGAATACAAAATAAATTTAATGGCTTCTAGGACCTTTCAGAAATTGTATGAAGTGAGTTTGCGCTATTCTTACATATGAAAAGTGGGAAGACAAGGGGGTATCAGATCTTTTTCTACCAGGTTTTCCACTCAAAAGTGGTTATTTTTCTTTAAAGGTCAAATTGCATTGCAATGTTCCGTTTTTACTTGTTTAGATATTTACATGCTACAGCTAATTTTATGCTGTGCTATTCTTTTATTTCACGTACTTTATTACATGGTGCCATACTCTATTTCTATATCCTGCAGCCACCTGCTAAAGGATGACTATTCATGTTGCATTGACTTTGACTAGCCTTCTGAAGAGATCAATTATACATTGTCAGCTGAAGGTCCAGCGCTCATATTTGTGTTGTTTTATATGCATATGTACATATTTTGCTGATTTTATGCACCTTAGTTATTTATCTTTATAATTTAAGGGGTTGACATTTGGCTGTACAAATGTGAGAATAAATATTAGTATGGAAATAAATTCAATGCCTGCCTGGGCCTCTTTGTTTATTTGCACATAAAATTCTTTCAGACATTCCTTTCCTTTGTAAACTCGTCTTAAAAAAAGGAGATCTGTGCAGTGATAAGGGGGATCTTAAAAAAGAAGATCCTTTTATTTGTCAAAAAGATACTAAAATATGTAGTTTAAAAATGTATATCATCAAGGCATCCGAATCTGAGCCCCAAAGTGCATGCTCTTTAATTTGTGTCTTTTTCTGAAACTTGGCATGAGAAAATTCTTCCCTAGGTTAAAGCAATCTTTGTGAGAGTTCCTTTGGATGACTTTTTCAAAGCTGTTATTTTTACTTCCCTTTAATAGCACATCAGTAGTAGAAGGCACAAAGACAGAGCTGCTGGGAAGCCCCCGAAACCTAAATACAGTCCTTACAACAAACTACAGAAAGGAGCACATCCACTGGGGGTGAGTGTAGTTTTTATTTCCCAAATGAGTAGTCTTTAATGTCCCTGTCTGCTGAACATGGATTTTTTTTTTTTTTTTTTGCCAGTTTCTAAATGGAAAAATAGAATGTATATAAGTAATGACAAACAATAGATTTAAGAACCCAACCCCTCTTCCATCAATGGATTTATTGGCTTCCTGGGTTGTTTGGGAGTTTTGTTACCTTGTAGCCACAGTCCAGTGTCTTAGCGTTTTGAATTGGGCTCATGTTTATCACAGAGCATAGGGAAGAAAAACCAAAAAAACAAACCTGTTGTCATCAAGTTGATTGCGACTTATAGAAGAGGCAAACTCTTCTGGGTCAGGTAAGTAAGCACCTGAAATCTGGTCTTGATGTTGGTGGATACTTTTAGGAAAGAAGGTCCATGAAAAACAAGTTCTTAACATCTCATTCTGACTATCTCCGAGAGACAAAAGCAATGGTAGCCTTGACACCTTCAACAACTTTGGATTTTGAATAACCCAGTCTCAAGTGTATGGCTTACTTTATTTAATTATTCATCCAAAAACACTAAATAAAGCAAATTAAACCTGGGAAAATAAATCCTGGGAAATCCACTCCCCACTTCGCTCTGTATATGACTTTTGGATTAGTAAGCATACTAGTACAATGTCCTGATCTGGAATTTTTGGTAGGGCTTAGGGGGAAACCTGTGAACCTCCTGACATCATAGACTAGTATTTGTGGGTATGTGCCTTTTTCTAGTTGAGGTGACCATAGCTTTCATCAGAGAATCCCAGTATTCAATGAAAAGTTAAGAATTTCTGATCTATAGTACGTGCTAAATTGTACATTTTGAAATTTGTTTTCTTCAAAATAGAACTTATTAATAATTGGTGTTATTGTGTGCTGGTGACACATTACAATATAACTAAAGGAAAGCTGCAATTATCTATTAAGAGACCTCAGTATGGATCAACCCAATTAATTTAGTAGCATTGCCCATTTTTATGCAAATGAAATCATTTTACTCTTTTGTACAGAAGCAATTGTAGCTGCACTGGGAGGCTGAGAATCCTGGGCAGAGCTGATGTTTCAGCACCAGTAGTCATAACCTTGAGTGCTATCTCTGGCCAGCATAGATGCAGCTTTTGACATTCAGGTGAATGCATCTTAAATAAACAGAGTGGTCGAAATTGTGT
This sequence comes from Trichechus manatus latirostris, assembly GCF_000243295.1. NCBI lineage: Eukaryota > Metazoa > Chordata > Mammalia > Sirenia > Trichechidae > Trichechus > Trichechus manatus. The sequence goes on along the minus strand of NW_004444072.1, from coordinate 7,220,217 downwards.
TAATATTAGCATCAAAACCTCCTTCTTACCTGTCATATGTTACTGTCTCCATAAATGAGAACATTCTTTCCATGAGAATGGTCATCTTACTGCTGCTTCCAGCCAGAGAATGAACTACTTTTGGAGAGTAGGATTGAAAGAATATACATAAGAGAAAGAACATGTCAAACTTTTGGGGAGATAAATTTTCTTTCACTTCTCTATTGAAAGTAGAATTTTTTTTTCTCTTTAATTACTACTTCACATAATTGGGAACAACACTCTGTATGCTACCTAGTTTATATATTGGACAATCTCTCGGCAGCTGACAGTGGTAATGAATCTCTCTTTAAAAATATCTGTTCCTTAATGGTTAATGTGTGTGTGTGGAAGGTGGAGTTAAATTTTTTCTCAAGATAAACACTTCCCTCTGAAAGTATAATTATCTACAAACAAATAAAATAAGGTTGCTTCGTACCTTTCTGGAGGACTTTTCAACACCTCAGGACAGTCATTTTCAGGTATCTTCTGGCTCTTCCATAGGAAAGATATTCTACACTTTCCATTTTCTTTACTGTCAGTTTACAAGTATGAGTTTATCTTTGTTGTTATTAACTGCTGTATTTTAATAGCTGCCCACCATTTTGGGACAGACTGAGAGTTTTGTGTTCTTCTACTTTTTTCTGTCCCTTACAGGTAAAATTAGTATTTTCAAAAGAACCTTCAAAGCCATTGGCTCCACGAATTCTACCAAACCCGCTGGCAGCTGCAGCCGCTGCTGCTGCTGTGGCAGTGAATTCCCCCTTCAGTCTTCGAACTGCTCCAGCAGCCACACTGTTCCAGACTTCTGCACTTCCTCCAGCACTTCTTCGGCCAGCTCCTGGACCCATTCGGACCGCCCACACTCCTGTGCTGTTTGCTCCTTACTGAATTCCAAATGGGAGTAGTTGTACTGCAATAATTTTTCAAAAAAACAGAAAACAAAACAAAAGAGAACTATGCAGTGTTTATTTATAGTTTAAAGTATATCTGAAGAGCCAGGACTTTTGATAGTGAATTGAAAAGATTATTAAAAAAAAAAAAACAAGGGGGCGGGGAATGGGGTGGGAAGGGAGGGGGTGGTATTTTCTCCAAATTAAAGCATTCCTCTTAAACATTGATTGTTTTAGAAGTGATCTCCAGCATTGACTTGTAGTGGTATCTAGAACTTCTGAAGCCTTTTGTGACCGTGCTTTTGGGCACCTATTTCTCCCTGCATTGTCTTTCCTGCTTTATGAAACAACTATACATTGTCTAAGGGCATTAACTGGTTCCAATGTATATATAATAATTTACTCTGTAGATTAAAAAAATACGAAAAAAGAAAAAAACAAAAGCAACACTGTGAATAGTAGTACCCGTGCTGGTCCTCTCGCTATGATAGCAGTTACTGGGTATTTACCCCAACAAAAGTAGATACAGTAGATGTCTTGTAAAACAATAGTGCTGTGTCTCAATCTATGCCACTAGGTTTTAAAAGATTGCAAAAGGTAGAACAAAAAACTATCTCATGCCAGTAAGCAGTCAAAAAATCAGTAAACACCAGATGGTGTTGTGGAGGTCTCCCTGGTCAGTGTTCTCCCCCTCCTACCCAGCTTGAAGATGACTATAAGTTCAGAACAATAGAAAATAGCTAAGCTGAGAAGTGGGAGAAGTATTCATAAAGGTGATTTATTGAACAATGCTAGTTTTCCACCCTGAGTAAGTATTATTGGAAATAGGGAAGTGTTTGTAATGAACCTGTATCTCAAAACAGGTAAACCCATGCATCATGGGTATTTAGAAAGAAATCAGTACAACTATTCTGTTTCATGGATGATGGATAGTCATAACCTAGGATGATAATGCAAAGTAAATATCTTTCACATTAGCACATATCCAATAAAAACAGAGAATATTGCACCTCTGCAATATCCCTTTATATCATACCAGTAGAGTTGTCTCTTAGGCAAAGGTTTCTGCTTTGAGTATGATGCTAAAATTGAGCATTAGCTATTGTTGTGAGGTTTTTGTTGTTTTCTTGATTTCCTACTGACATGATATAAACAAGTAATATATATTTAAATGTTAGTAGCAACAAGAAAAATGAATATGAGTTACTTGCACACCAAGGATATAACATTAAAAAAATACTTGGAGGGTCTACTTGACCGTTGTTTGTCTAGTGGAGTTATGAATACTGACAGCCTTGAATTTTCACCACAAGGCTGAAAAGAGTTGATGTTTTTACCTTTAAAACAAGGTTTATCAGGGGTATATATAAATATATGTATATTGTATATATGTTAGAAAGATAAAGAAAATAACTTATAAAGAGAAAAATCTATATAAAATAATTATATAACCACCCAGTGTTACATGTTATCATTAACTTGGTAACAAATGGCATAAAAATAGCTGTGCCTTTAATTTGTGATAAAGGCTATCTGCTTTTTCCCATAGAAAGCTAAAATATACCTGTCAGTGTGATGGGGTTTGATGCAGCCAATCTTTTGCATTAATAAGAACAACGGCACTCATACTTAGAACAATGACAAAACATGTACAGATCAACCCTACATGATTTAGGTTTAGAAAAAAATATTTTTGGAAAGGTTTTGTAAGGACTATTTAAAAATATAGGGAAGGGCTGGGTATGGCCTTTCTGAAACTGCTGTTATCTAAACTGCAGTAAGCTTTTGAGAGGTACAAAGATTCCAGATGAAACCATGCTTTTGAGAGGTAGGTATTTAGCATTTGTCATTTTATATTCAAGAAACACCCACCACATGCTTGGTGCTCAGCATTGAACATGGTTTTTAGAGTTCTTCTCCACCATCTAGCTGTAGACATTTGTCATATAAACCTGTCTTTAAGCATTTGGCTTTATATATTTTTCATTAAACAACCAACCAAAACAAAACAAAAATAAAAAGAAAGAAAGAAAAGAAAATGTATTCCATGGGTCTTCTGGTAAAAAGAAATTCATATAATGCCTTTCCAGTTGAACATGTTGGTTTAGCATTAAAATTTATTTTTGAAAGTACATGCTGATTTTGCATTTAACAGTATCTCTACTCTTTGGTTTTAGCATGTCTTTCCTTTTTTCACCTACAGACCTTGTGAGTTCAGCCAGGTGGATAGCTGCTTACGAGTTTAATTGTCTGGGGTTCTGTCTCAATCCCATGTGATCAGCTTCTAACTATTTTGAACATTAGTTTGCTTTTTTCATTCTGTCAGACATTTTTGTTGTTCACTATAGTCACCCTGAATCCCCATCCGGGAACTTTTGCACCTGATGGAGAACTTCTTTTTCCATTGTACAACTTAGTGTTGATTGATGCGATATCTCACTATGATGTGCTTTTCACTGTTCTTCCCCAATTTCACCAAAGTGAAGGAGCCAGTCCACTAGAAGTCAGGGCCTGTGGGATACACAGAGTCCTGGATCACAAGGCATTACTCACCTTAGCCATTTGCTGGGAACAAGTGAATCAGCCATATATTCTCCATTAGCCATAATGAGAAAACTCAGAACTAACTGGATCCCTTTTGCCTCACTTCGCTGTGGAACCATTTTTGTTCAAATGGTCGCTCTTAAATTGGAGTTGTAAACATCAGTTGTCTTTTACTCACTACCTAATAAAGGATGAAGCCTAACCATAGAATTTATAGTGGATTTTCTGTGAATTGTTTCCCCCCATTCCACGTATTTATCAACACCAGATCAACATCTGTTATAGTTCAGACTGCTGCAATGCTATAGCTTTTTCCTTAGGGAACTGTTTTCATGAATAAAGATCAACAATTCCGATCGGTCAGCAGTGGTGCTGTGAGTATCCCCAAGGGAGGTCTGACTTTATGGGCGCACGTCCTTTCCTAGGCATCACACCCATGGCAAGGAAAGTGATAGAGAAAGCATCTCTGATTTCATTTGAAACAAATGTAAATGCATTGCAAGAGCCAAATGCCTCTGGAAAAAGCATTGTTGCACCTCATCCAGATCTTCCGGACAAATGGGAAACAGTCATGGGGGAGATACCGTATTTCTCTTCTGAGAAAACAGGTGATTACACATGACAGATTGGTCCTCTCCCTGGTCCTAAACTCTGAAGAGTGGGTGTTTTAATCACATAAGCAAACACAGTTGGCTTTTAGCAATTTATATCACCGCTGCCTCATCGAAAAAGGATTACTGGCTTTAGGCACTATATTGGGCTGCCCCTCATTTACTGCAGTCATTCACTGCCATTATCATCTGAGATATAATTTGGTTTTCTGAAAGGTGCTACATATTTTGCTGCCTGGGAACTATTTAGCTAAGAATTTAGAAGAACAGGAAATCATAAAACAAAACATTAAACATTAAAAGACAATAAAATTTTAAAAATAGGATACAACGTACTTAGTGGATATGCCCATGTGCGTTTCTCAGGCACCGGACCAATATATAGTAGACCTGGGCATAAAATTTTACTTACATTTTAAATTCATATCTTTGCCTCTATACCCATGTAATGTTTCAGCTTTCCTGGAGAAGTCAGGTCACAAAAGGTAAAAGATGACTCAAGTGATCTAGTGGGCTCTGCCTTCAAATCTGAATTGATGTATGGAAGTACCTTTCTGTACAGAAGCATGATGACATTGTGTTAATAATTGTACACAACAAAGCACGAAGTGGTGGGGAAAGAATGAGCCGGAAAGAAGTCAAAGTCTATTGTAGACTATCTCTGACCAGCAGGGTAACATTTGAATAGTCAACTGATGCATTGTCCTTAATTTCTTCATCAGTAAAATGGATGAGAGTGAAGGAAGGCTGAGCTGTTTATTATTTCAGCACTAAAGGCTCAATTCTCTCATCCTCTCAGGAAAAATAATAAATAGTGGCATTCTTTCAGTGAACCACGCAGTTACTCAAATATTTACGTGTGTCCAGAAAACGTTCTGCATTCCTTTCTGAGGTCATCCATCTAGATCAGTCAGAAGGTAGACTTCACCAACGACTACCAGAGGAGTTGCTAATCTCATTGGACTTACGCTAAAGCCATGTATGTTGCCTCTCTTTTCCCAATCTAGAGCATCATAAATTTTGAGCACAACTAACCCTGATACGAGCAGTAGAAACTGGCAATGTGGGTGTGAAAGGGAGCAACAGATACAACAGATGTCTTATCCTTACTGCTGTTGTTGCGCTTTCTTCCGTAGGAAGGGACCCTATCTGAGCCATCACTAATTTTGCCCTGAGTTTGCAAGTATTTTAGCTAATGACCACCTTATTAAGTCCATTTCCTTCACAGCCAAAGCATAGCAGTTAGCCCTCTTATTGTTACAACAAGAATGATTTGAACTGAGTCCTGACAGTGAATGTTTTATGTATTGATTGCTGTTGTCTCTGTTAAATGAGCATATTTATTTCTGGGGCATCTCTTCTGTTCTTTGGATGGTGTGCTTCAACAACTAGAGAGAGTGGTATCAGGACTTCAGGTGAAAGACGGACGTGTTGACGTATCATCCTCACACGGCCTAAAAGGTTATTAGTGTCAGGAATAGTTTCATAGCTTACAGAATGAAGAATTGTGATGGCAGGCAGATTCTATACCAGAAAAACCTCATACATGCTACTTGATTAGAAGTCCATCCAGGTTATTAAGGGTCAGAGTTTAAAGAGTTCTCTAGTTGGGTCGTCAATGTTCAGAAATAAAGGACTTCACTCTGTAGTGTCTTCTCCCTCTTCTCAGTGATGGCCGCGGTGCCTATAGAAACTGCCAAGATGCATTTGAAGTCAAATCAGATGATTAATATATGCAGTCAAGTTGAGTATCTTACAGTTTGGACAAGTTTACAAAGACCATACAGAATGGGGTCATGTTCTTTTCAAGACTGGCAGGTCAGCTCTAAAAGCAATTCCAAAGACTAGGGCTAACATGATTTGTGAGCAAAATAATGTGACTGCAAAGAAGTAATTGCACAGTGACCAATTCTAAGGTCAATGCCCATCTTCATATATAAGAAATGAGTCTCAATGTCTTTTATACCTGTCATGGCTTTTCAAAGCTTATGGAAATTTTTTTCAATGATTAGGTTGGTTTTACTTTGAGAAGAGAAGCTCTAATTTCACATTTGGAAATCTTAATCATTCTAGGGCACTGGAGTGGTTGACAAGTAGATATAAAGTCAAGGTCCCCTGCTCTCCAGCAAGACTATAATGCCAGCAGTTTGAGTTGAATAGTGCAATTGTTTCATTTCATACAAGCTACCGACTTGAGCATAGAAGTTGAGCCCTTATCAAATCTTCAAATTGAGGTAGTGTGCAAGACCGGGTAAAACAGGACTAAAGAAAGCAAAGAGAGAATCCTTCAGTGAAGGCCCAGATTGCATTTTTGCCAGGAAACATTTATTTTTTAAGTCTCTCAGCTAGAAGATTGCCCAAATCTAGTGAGACATAAATCCACTGAGAAATGTTTGTTACAGAGTTTTGAAGCGATAGTGAGAGTGGATGGAATTTTATTACCCAAAAGTAACAATGTGGGTTTCATAGATACTTGTCAATCCAGTTTAAAATATGTTATTGTGTAATTTCAATACAGGCCACTAGGCTAGGAGAGGCTAACGTTGGGTAAAAACACTCCATGAAATGTGTGTCTATTGTGACTGTGAACTAATGTTATTAGTGATGGAAAAGAAAGAAAGTTCTTGAGATTCTGGAAAGCTCAACTTTTATGAAATAGTCAAGAAGGATTTCATGTGATGACATCTGGTTTTAAAAGGAATTATGGAAAAATGTGTAGAAGTGTTTGATATTGGGGAAAAGCCTTGTGGCCAAGGGAACTGGGCATAAGATTGATTATTATAGGACAGAGAGCAGCGTTCCTGACTTTACCACAAATGATCTATGAGGAAACTGGGCCAACTCATTTGATATTTTGACGATTAGTTTCTGAAAAAAAAAAAAAAAAAATAGGGATGTTAATTACTTATAAAGAAGTGCCAAAAAATGAAAAAGCTGACGTTAGTAAAAGCAAGTCATCAGCCTCTCAAAATTGGTTCCAACATCTAAGCCTAATTCCCATAAATTTTAGTAAGGTTCTTTTTAAGTGCAATTCATACTTAGTGTCTGTATTCCTCCATAGTTGAAGCAGAACTGATGTGATACCAAAACAAAGGTATATGCAGCTATAGTATATACTCTATTTTGTTCTAAAAATAGCCTTGATAGGTTGTTTAAAAAATATTTTATTATGTTCACATGCAGTTATACACTAAGAACCAGGGCTTCCAACTAGTTTGTTCTGGTTTGAACCCCTGCCGAGAATTTGCATTTCTAACAAGTTCCCTGCTGATAATTTGCATTTCCACCCTAGATATACTGAATCAGAATCTACATTTTAACAAGATCCTCAGGTGATTTTTATGTATAACTTCCTGGGAACTTGTTAGAATTGCAAATTCTCAGCAGGAGATCGAACCAGAGAGAACCAGTTTGAAGTCCTGCTGAGAACATTGTTTATCTTGGGAAATTGGTTAATCAGTCACATTTTGTTCATTTATCAGTTTAAATCGTGTGTCAGTTTCAACTAAGGTCTCCTGACTTAACTGTAGTCCTCTGATGAGTCCTCAGAAAGAGAAAAATTTAGTATTAGCGAACATATGATGAAACATTTATCTCTTATGAAAACTGGATATTTGGCTATTTTTAAATGGTTATCCTTAAGAAAAGAATTACAAACGGAACCCTATCAAATGAGTTGAGTCATGACTATGCCTGTTTACTGACATCGGCCAATTTGGGCTTTAATCTCAAGATCTAAAAATATCTTAATATGCATGCATTTAGTGACTACAAATTTAAGGCATTATTTGTTTTTGACAACCAATCTTCTTATTGGAAACTTCAGCATGAACATTCAGAAAACTGAATAATATTTTGAAATTAGAAATCAAGTAGACTATGGTTTGTTCCAGAGCCTTGGTGGTGCAGTGGTTAAGAGCTGGGCTGCTAACCAAAAGGTTGGCAGTTCGAATCCACCAGCCTCTCCTTGGAAACCCTATGTCCTATAGGGTCACTGTGAGTTGGAACCGACTCAATGGCATATAATACCAACAACATGGTTTGGTCTACACTTCTGTAAGCCTGAAAAAGATGACTTATGGGGGGAAGAATCGTGATTTTGCCCCTTATCTTCTCATGGCTTAGAAAATACAATAATTGTCTAATATCAACCTGTTGGCAAGGGATTGCATAACGTTTTAATCTAATAACAACAATACCTTGTATTCAAAGAGAATTTTACCATATGCACTGGAGAGAATACAGTAGACTATTCTGACTTTATATAAAAAAATCTCGACTATCTTGATTTTACAAAAAAAATTAAAAGAAAGAGTGACTGAGGATCAAAGAAATTGGCTTGCCTAAAGTCACACAACCGCGTTGGGATTCTGTTTCTTCAGTCAGGTACAAGAAGCTACCTTGGTGGAGAACTCGCAAGTTCCATCCTCATCTGCACATTTGGGCGCATGACTTGAACACAAGAAGCCAAAATGCTCAGGATGCAAATTTGTGCCACCTTATTACCCCCATGTGTTCAGTAAATGGCTTTGCTCTTTTCATCTTGCCAAATCGTGCTAAATAATCTTTCACCAAAGGTTCTAGATGTCCCCGGGTGAACTTGGACAGTTGAAATAGGATATTTTTTTGGTGTTTTACGTTTGGATGTTTGAATGAAACTATATGTGGTATTATTATTATTTTAATCAGAGATGCAAAGAGTTGTCCCTTATATGCCAGTAAAGTTCTAAATTAAAAAAAAGAAAAATATTAGGACAATTTCACATAACTTGTATCATGCCATTCTTTTCTGTTTTAAGTCATGTAATAAAATCCTTCATATGTCAAATTCTCCCATATGTCATGTAATAAAATCCCACCATATGTCAATAATTTCCCCAGTACGAAATGAAGCTGGTATCCATTTTATTGACTCAGCAATGTAAAATATGGCAAATTTTATCTTGCCTATGGGCCTGTACTAAACTTGCAGCTGTGAACAAATTAATTTTTATCAGAAATTCTTTAAGAAGAACTTTGCAGTTTCAATAAAAGAAAGACAGTAGTGATATTTTTATGTGATGAAAGCTTTCTGGTTCCTTCAGCAGCTGTAGAAACACCCTCTGCCATTTATCTCCTCTCTCTTTGACAGTATCAAAATTGCCCAGGTAAACGCAACATTTCCAGTAGTTCTAGGAAATCGGTACATTTATGTCCTTATTCTTCACTTAGTTCATGAAATAAATATGGCTGCTTATTTTCTTCTTTTCCATAGATAATCCATAGGGAATTTTCTTTCTTGGTTTAAGTCTTAAGGCTCTTTGGAAGGGAATATTAGAACAAGTGTGTTTTCTACATGTTCAATTCCATTTGTTTGTAATATTCTACCATTCCAAGAAGTGCAGTAAACCTACATAACACGATTGTTCCAAGTGCCAACTGAGACACTTAGTGACTCACAGAACAAGTGTCCCATGACTATTTCTCAAAAGAAATGTGCTGTTTGAAGGAAAAAGAGAAAGAAAAATATTTTGTTTTTCTTCATCTCTGAACGATGCCTGTTCCATTGTCCTTTTTCCTCCTATTTAGAAAGACAAGAGTTCTCATATTCAAACTGACCAACTTAATACATTTAATTAAGTGTAAGGGCGAACCATCATTTTATTTATAACTTGAAAAACTAGTGGTTGGTCCTTACTGAAATGAGATTTCAGTGCAGATAAGAGGTTGCAAAATGATAGTCCACGTTTCCGTAGATGTCAGAAAGTTTTGCCTTTAACAGTGTTTTTTAAACAAATTTGAATTAGCTCTCTAATATCTCAAAAAGTTTTTTTTTTCTTTTTTTTAAATTGGAATTTCTGAATTTCTGATTTCTCTTGAACAATCTGAGAGCCCTGGTACTGCATTCTCAAGGGGCAACCATTGGCTATAGTAGAGTTGTGGCTGCCCCCTCCAGGCAAAGCTGGGGTTTACAATTTACTGCAATCTGCACTCCACGTCCCCATTCACTGTTTCCTGCCAGACCCCTGTAATCATTTGGGTTTACATGTCCCAACATGGATTATTGGCTGTCAACCACCACAGACTCTAGTTTTCAGGGTGATCTCCATTCCCCCCACTCCATATCCCAATTCACTATGGCTGGGTTCATAAGGAGTCCTGGTGGCACAATGGTTAAGCACTCAACTGCTAACTGAAAGGTTGGTGGTTTGAACCCACCCAGCAGCTCTGTGGGAGAAAGACCTGGTAATCTTCTCCCATAAAGATTACAACCTAGGAAACCCCTGGGGGCATTTCTACTCTGTCTGGGGTTGCTATGAGTCAAAAATCGACTCAATGGCACCTAACAACAACAACATCATGGAATGTTTTTGATTCTCATGAGCAGTTTCAATAAAGGGAAGTGTTTTGCAAACCTTGATTTCAGTAATGCTTTCCTCACCAGAATATGACCTGTGACAAATTAATGGCTGGAGTGTTTGTATGACATCTTACAGTCGCTGTTCAAGAGAGCTTTACTTCAGGCAGTGGGTATCTGTACTCATGAAAGGGATTCTGTCTTTCTTTTTGGGCCTCCTTGCAGGAGGGTTTGGCTTCTGCCAGTAGAAGAAATTGGATTTTAAAAAGAAACACCAAGCATATGTCATATGAAAATAACTCCACTCTTTTCTATTCTTTGTTTAAATAAAATATGAATAAAAATACGGAAGTAATAATATTTCTGAACATACATTTGCAGAAGACATTTTGGAATTTTTATATGTTCATATCACTCATCTTCAAATACACGTAACTTGACAGTCTGTTAGTTTTTTTTTTTTTTTAATCTGACAGGAAAATGTTTTATTAGCTTTTGAAATAATCTCCATCCAGCTGACATTTAGGAATTGTGTTTAAAATGTAGAATTAGACATAGCATGCTAAATATCAATCCTTATCTCTGCCTGGGGGAAAAACTGATCCAATTGACATTGATATTAACAGATAGTTTTGAAATTGCTAAATATCTGATTGATTAAAAAAAAAAAAAAAAGGTCTCTTTCATGTTGTTTTGCTTAGAAATACAAAACCAGGGCTGATCATAAGTTTCTGTTGAGTCTTCCAAGCCAGGAGACTGTGCCAAAGCTAGATTTGGAATCTTGCACTAACATACAACTTCACATTTTTCAAAGTCTGTAATCCAGGCATTGTGAATAATTTCTGGCCAAGTCCTAGGAAATTGCTCGTGGTGTTTCTAAACATAGCCTGGGAATTGTTATGCTGAAGCTGAAAGCAAGTGTCAGTTAAGGTCTGATGCTGGGGATAAACAATTTGAACATTACTGAATTACCCTCCTGTTAAGAGTTCACCTTCTAAAGCTAATTATCAGTTTATCATGTTTTATTCATTAATCGGAATTATTTTCAAGAGTGTCAGAGCATTTCGGGTGGGTTGCGTACAACAGGAGAGACTACATAAACATACCGTCTGTAAGCTTGTGATTTCTTTAGCCAAAGATGCAGAACTTAATGGAAGCGAAGTGCTGCTCAGAAGTAGGGTAAAATGAAGCCTACTTTCATCAGTTTCCTTTTCTCTGGATTCCTTCTAGGTGAGAGATGGGAGAGGCAAGGGATACATTTGCTAGGGATACCCTGGTACAGATATGGTTCTGTCACATTTACAAAAACAAAAAATACCTGTTTCTCCACCTCACTGCATTGTACCCCTAGGTTTACCTTACTTTTTCCAATGAGCTGATACCCACAGTTTGTACTCCTCGCTTTAAAAGAACGTTTACAGTGTTAGGACTTTCCTAGTTCTTGAGCCAAACAAGCATCATTAAAACCACCTCCTTTACCACTGAAGTTCAGAGTGACAGGCAAGCTGACTCAGGAGCCTGAATGTTGTCTTTTCCCCGATCTTTTCTATTTCTCAAAAGGTCTGTCCCTTGCTGTCCACATTGAATATTCTCCTTTCCTCAATTTATAAAATGAACGGATTGAAACAGATGATACCAATCATCTTTTCCAATAATAAAATTTTCTGCATAGCACTTTGTATTTTGATAAAAATATGTTGCTATATGCAGGGAATTCAATTGGGGCAGAGACAAAATTTGCTCTTAGTTGATACTTTAATAGTTGATATTTTAAATCAGTAGTTGATGTTTTAAATTACAAATCAAGTTATTGAATTTATTACTTGTCCATCCATCCATTTATCCATCCATCCATCCATGTATTCATCCACCCTTTATGATTATAGTGATCATACACTTATAAGTACCGTATACTATATTGGATAAATGAGTGGAAGGGAACTAAAACATGTTCAGTGATGGGCTCTATGCCAAATGCTATGCTTCTGTTATTTTACTCATCGTCTCAATGACTACATGGGAAAAATATTACTATCTTCATATTGCAAATAATAAAAAAAAAGACAAGTCAAGCAATTTTTCCAAGATAAACATAAACAGGAAGTGAACTTTGGAGGTAACATTTATATCAAGAACTCCAATGCCTTGTTTTTTTCTACTATGCAATGCCAAATTTTTAATCAGAGTGTTTCATGGGGAGAATAGCAAGCTTTCATGGAATCTAGCGAAAGATTGTTGTTGTTATTAGGTGCCATCAAGTCAGTCCAACTCATAGCGACCCTATGTACAACAGAACGAAACACTGTCCAGTCCTGTACCATCCTCACATTGTTCTGCTTGAGCCCATTGTTGCAGCCACTGTGTCAATCCGTTTCGTTGAGGGTCTTCCTCTCTTTTGCTGATCTTCTACTTTACCAAGCATGATGTCCTTCTCCAGGGACTAGTCCCTCCTGATAACATGTCCAAAGTACATGAGACAAAGTCTCACCATCCTTGCCTTTAAGGCTGTATTTCTTCCAGGACCCATTCCTTTGTTCTTCTGGCAATGCATACTATATTCAATATTCTTTGCCGACACTATAATTCAAAGGCATCAATTCTTCTTCAGTGTTCCTTATTCATTGTCCAGCTAAAAATACATAGGTAGAAATTACTTGTAGTACAGGATGAAGAATGCAGCCACTTAATTAAACTCATTGAAGAATAATAATGATGGCAATGATGATGATGATCATGATGATCATGATCATGACACTTGAGCTCATTTCAGATTCAGATTATTTCACTATCTCTTTAGCCATTTTTTTCCTTCTCAGAAAGGAGTGAGCTAAGATTTTCAGACCATTGGGCAAAAATGTATGCCCAGTCATCAATCAACTCTTTCACTGCATTTAGCAATTCCTTTTGTACAATCTCAAAAGCCTTTTTTTCAGTCTTCAGTGTGTTGCTAGCCTTGGCACAATGATGAGATTGATGTTGGAAGGGTCATCAATTACCAGCAATGAGAGGACCTATTGAGCCTAATGAATTTTTTAACATCAGTCAAAAATCATAGAACCTAGGGCTTCTGGACAAAGATTTTGCTTACACTCACTATGAGCAAGGCCTCCATGAAGGCAGGTGAAGTATAGGACAATGAGTAAACATTTGAAAATGGTAGAAAAAATTACAAGGTCAGATTTCCTGTTGGCATCCTAAAAGTTCTGAGAACTAAATGATTTCTATCACTTAATGGAGTATCCTACTATAAACCATGATACTTTTGTAATTGCCTTCCAATTTCTCGCATAAGAATGTCTGCAAATATCAGGATCTAGGGTAATGACGTAAGGGTCAAGAGATAATTTCTGTAATTCTTTACAGTTCTTGAAGATTCAAAACAAATGTTATTAACTATTACCAAGACGTGCCCTAGAGCAGTATTTGTCCAAGTATGATACATGGACCACAGCACTAAAATCACCAGGAGAGCTTGTTATGCACGTTCCTGGGCTCCACCTACAACAAAGAGAATCATAATATCTGGCGGTATGCCTGGGAACCTTCCTATTTCCAATTCTCTTGGTGATTCTTATGTACACTAAACTATTGTCTAAAAGAATTACTAGGCTTGAGGGATTTTTTTCACATTAGTATAAATCTTCTGTAGTGGATGCATTTTTAGGTGGAAAACACATTATTTTGGAATTTGTTATTCATTTATACTGCACTTCTTCCATAGATAAAACAAACAACGTGGAATATATACAGGATATACATTTTTCAGCAGCAATTGTGAGGATGGTGCAGGCCCGGGCAGTGTTTCATTCTGTTGTACATAGGGCCGCTGTGAGTTGGAATTGACTCAACAACACCTAACAACAACAACATACATTTTTCATTTTCAGTGATGACTCCATAAGTGTCTGTAACAAAAGACCGACAAACGGTGTCTCATAGATTAAGCATTATGCAGACCAACAAAATTAAAATGGGAGGGTGTAATTACCATCTTATGTGATTACACTGCTGGGGTGGCCCCTAGCGAGTTTATAGACTCCAAATATCCCACTTCAGGGGCAAACCATACACTGGATAGTATCAGGTTGAAATCAAATGGCATCCTAGGTGCCTATCTCCCACTCACCTTGCCTGAGAGTCTTGCAACTTTGGGTGCCAGTAGGCAGCAAAAATAAAAAGAGAAAATTCACTTGGGTTGAAATCTGAAGACTTTTGTTCCAACCATGCATATTTTGGACACTCTTCCTTTCCAGGATGTATAGCTGATTAAGGGTGGGGATATTCTGATCTACAAATATTGAATAGCTCCTGTCCACCTACCTCTTTCACAATGAGGTAACTTCATGTCATTGCTATCTTAATGAAGTTGGCCAACTCACATGCCATTTATTAGCTGTATGAGCTTGGGCCAGTTCTTACTCTGTGTTTCAGTTTCCACATCTGTTAAATGAGGATACTAATAGTCACCTACATCAAAGCATTCTTATTCTGATTAATTAACTTAATATATGAAACATATTTAAAACAGCAGCTGGCAGATAATAATTGCTATATACCTATTATCATCATTGCCGTAATTATTAATATCCCTCTATATGCCTTGTGCAAACAAGCAAAAATGCCTGGGCCAAAATTGATATTTTCAAGGAACAACAGACATTTTGTACTCGTGATTGCATATGTGTGTGTGTGTGTGTGTGTGTGTGTGTATAGGATATGTGTGCATGCGTGTCCATATCACTTTTTGGTTTGAAAGTTAGTGTTAAGGAGGAAATGTGTATGTGTCTAGTATATATTTGTGTGTGTTGGAAGGTCTTCAGTAATTTTTATTTCGAAACAAAAATATGCTTTAAAATGTAGAGGGATTCTTAGTCAGGTGTAGAAATAATAATAGCCAAAAAATATTAAGCTATTACAACTGGCCAGACTCTTTATATACAATCTCATTTAATTTCTATAAAAATCCTTTGAGGCAGGCTTTATTAGACCCGATTTATGAAAGTGATAGCTGATGGGCTATGAAGTTAAGCAATCAGAGCAAGACCAAATAGCAACTAAGCAGTATAGCAGGTATTTAAACCCAAGTCTGCTTGCTTCAAAGCCAATTGCTCTTTCCACTCTACTTAATCATCTCTTTAATAAATAAATCTTTAATTAGTGAGACTTTAGGTAGTGATGCCGTTTTTTTTACTATTAGGTCTAATCATTTAATTCATCCATCTAGGCGTCTGATCATCTAATAAACACTTCTTGAAACATTGCTTTGCTAGGCAATGGGAATAAAAGAAGCCTAAGACATAGGACCTGTCTTGAGATGATCACACTTTACAAGGTAAACTAACATGCAGACAAGTAACTGTGGATTATGCTAGGGGGAAATACCAAGCGCTTCGAGAACTCAGAAGAAAGATTACCTAACTTCCAGATGGGAAGATGAGAGCATTTCAGGATGTTGAAGGATGAGCCAAGCGTTGTTTAGAGCTACACAAGAAGAGATGCCATGATCTTTCTAAATGGCAAAGTTCTAGTTTATAAAGAGGTTGGGGCAAGTAATTTTTACACAGTGAGAGACATATGTGTAGGGGGCTTCTGTGGCCCATGTTAGAGTCACTCACCATAGACCATGAAGGATAGAAGTGGGGTAGGAAGACCTATGAGTCAAAATAGTGATATATGGCATTCCAATAGAGATGACTTGGAGCTTAGCCTGATCTCATTGTTTCAGCTGCACAGTTCCTCACGTAATTGTATGTGTAAAAAAACAATTGATGTTTATCTTGTATCATATTTTCCCCCTGTTGTTCCACTCTACAGCTGAATTGCAAGATCTTTGAGAGGAACACTCAAGCTATGAGTTGACTGGAAATGAAATCACATCTTCTTAGCCAATTCAAAATGTCCTAGCAGGGGATTTGGAAGTGACATCTAACAGGGATTCATCCTTTTAAATCAAACTCTCATCCCTGACATTGTTTCTCTAATAACTCTGGAGAACTTTGAAAAGCACTGTTTTACTGTCCCCTGAAAACCAAAGGATTTTGCACTTGTGATAATAATTTACAGAGGGAGAAGAAAGTTTGTGTGGTTTTTAGATTCAACACAGGAAGAACAGAACATCAAGTGCTATTCAAACTGAGAGACAAGAACCTGAAATCTCTCCTCAGTGAATAAAGTTATTTGGAGAACCATTTATTTGTTAAAAATGTGCATGTTGCTATGATACAAATTTGTAACAGGCACAAAACTTCTCTAAAGTTGCTGAACCCTGGAGGGAGTCACAATGAGTTGTGGCTGTATGGTAACCTGGATTGCGAAGCCCAAGCACCCCTCCGGGCCAAAGTGAAATCTGCCCACGCATGTCCCTCCTCTTGGTGGTGAAGAAGGATACAGAGCCAACTCCTCTCAGAGAACTGGCTGGGAAATTCCGAGGTTCAATGTGCTACCTCATGATTATCATTTTCCAACATAAAAGCATAAAATGAGTAGCTCTCTATTTGTTATATTTAAGACATGCTCAACAGGTTTATTGGTCAAACACATGAAAATTCTGTTTTCTTGCTTTGGGTTACATATATTTGTTTTATACACTCTTCCCACATTATCTAATGAAGCAGACTGTTGGAGTAGGGGTGGGTGAGGAAGGTTGTGGAGCATGAGATGGGAGGAAAGAGAAAGTGAGAGGATTCTCAGGGCTCAGTGATGTGTGCAAACTATTCATAACTAATACTAACATCAAGAGGCTGAAGTTTCATGGACCCAGTTTGGACTTAAAACAGAAATATATTTTCTAACAATTAGTGTTGTCTCACAATAAAGGGTCAGTGTAGGCCAGCTACTGAGAAGGCAGGTTTGGACTCAGAATGCCTGGGTTAGGATCCTGGCTCAGTTACTACTTGCTCTGTGTCCTTGGGCAAATTACATAACCCTTCTGTGACTCATTTTCCTTGTTTATAAAATAAGGATAATTGTAGCATATGCATCAGAATTACTATGAGGATTAAGTGAAACGATACATGTAAATTTATTAGCCCATTTTTTTTACATACAACAATAAAAACATAACAACATGTAATAAATGTCTCCTGTGTAGCAGGCACAGTCCCAAGAGTTACAAGCATATTAGCTCATCTAATTCTCACAACAGATACTATTATCCCCCATAAAATAGATGAGAAAACTGAGGTATTAAGTAAGGTACAGAGGCCCAAGGTCTCACAATGTTGGAAGTCTGACTCCAGAGCCCATGGTTATATTATGTTCTGGGCTTAGGATGTGCCTGGCACATAGCAAACATTCCATAAATAGTAACTATTCTTCCTCTTATTATTAACAATGGTGTAGATGCCTCAGAAGACAGGGTCCTGGAACTATTCACAGGTTGGTTAATTACCTCTATTCTGGATAAAGGATGATTCAATTTTGTAGAAAATTATTTAATGGCCTTGAATGACCCTGTCAATTCTAATTGGCTTTGGAAACAAGCTGATGTAGATTAAAATTCCAACTCTGCTGCTTTTTAGTTATATGACCCTGGACAAGATGTTTAACATCTGTGGGAACCTCAACTGCCTGAAAATCGAGACAATAAGATCCATGTTGTAAGCTTTCAGTGAAATACTGTACAGAGAATTTAGTCCACTGTTTGACACACGGTAACGACTTGGCAAATGATGGCCATAATTGCTAATATTGTTATTATAATGATTATATTTATTTAGGTCTTCTTCTCCCATCTGTTTTATTCTCTGATCTCAACTTTTTATGTTAGACCAGTTAATGTCTTAGAGGGAACACATTTTTAAGACGGCTCTGCTACTCTGTCAAGGGAGAAAGATCAGAATTTAATGCCTTAGGGTAAAGAAGAAGCCCTGGTGGCATAGTGGTTAAGAGCTTGGCTGCTAACCAAAAGGTCAGCAGTTCGAATCCACCAGCTGCTCCTTGGAAACTGTATGGGGCGGTTCTACTCTGTCCTATAGGGTCGCTATGAGTCAGAATTGACTCCACGACAATGAAGGAATGATAATGAACGAAATGGGGGTAAGGGAGAAGCCCTAGCAGCACAACAGTTAAGGGCTTCCCTGTCGACTGAAAGATCAGTGGTTCGAACCCACCCACTGGTTCCACAGGAGGAAAGACCTGGCAATCTGCTTCCAAAAAGATTATAGCCTAGGAAACCCTATGGGGCAGTTCTAGTCTGTCCTATAGGGTCACTATGGGTCAGAATGGACTCGATGGCACACAACAACAGGTTAAGGGAAGATGAGGAAGACCTAAAGGAAGCATTGAAAGTGGAGAAAGTGCATCTAAAGACAAAGGAAAAAGGAGATATAGGGAATCCATGTGATTGACTTCTCATTTTGGGTTACGTCTAGTGTTGCTGCTTAGTGCAGTGAATTCTGGGACTGAATGTTATAGCAGTAGCTGGCCATTAAAAACAAAAACAAACAAACAAAAACAAAACCCAAACAGACTAGTTGCCATTAAGTTGATTCCAACTCACGGTGACTCATGTGAGTTACAGCAGAACTGTGCTACATCGAGTTTTCAATGGCTAATGTTTTGGATGTTAATTGCCAGGCCTTTCTTCCAAGGGCCTCTAAGTGGACTTGAACCACCAAATTTTTGATTAGCAGCCAAACTCTCAACCACCCAGGGATTTCAACACTGCAGAACGCCCATGTATACCCAGCAACAAGGAGATGGGAAAATTATCCCCGATCGGTCAAGCAAGAGCACTGTACCTAGTTACATCTTCAGAAGCTATCCCTGGCTCCACTGTGGAATGGCCGTAGTGAGTTCTGCGTGGGCCTCTATGCCAGAGCTACAAAACCCCAGTCAGAGAGCACAGAGAATACCCTAATGGAGGTTAATGACCTTGATTGGAATAAATCAAGGTGACTACCACAAAATGCAATATATTTAGGTAAATGCGTTGGGTTCAACTTAAAGATTTAACTCTTCAGGGTGATCTCAAGGTCATAATCTTTATAAAAATATTTATGAGGAGCCAGATAAATCTAACATCCTTTCTAATGGGGGAAAAGAAGGAATTATTAACGGATCTATTTTAATTTTGAAGGATTTCCATCCCTTTACAGGTTTCAGGCTTATGTAAAGGGAGGGAGGGAGGAGGGCATTCTAGGGAGAGCTGAGCACCACAAAGAGAATGAAACTGAGGCAGAAAATTCAGGCTCCATGTGCTTCTCACACTATAGTTAGCCTGTCACTAATGTGGCTATTAACTTTTCATGTTCAGATTTATTACGCTGTCATTATAGCACTTTTCTTTGCTGATGTATCAAACCACTATTACATATTTGTTGGCATCTCATCTATTTAAGGGAAACAAGCGATTACCGGTTGCCAAGGAGACTAATAAGGAGTGCGCCAGCAAAGGACTGTAGAGTTCTCGCTAGAAGATAACAAGTCGCTGGTATTTTATTTTTGATTAAACCATGAACTACCCCTTTGTCTGAAGAAAAATTACCTTTCTGCTTTCCCATAAAAAAACCCAAGGGCCCTTATTCAAAGGATATACCTACAGACTTGTTAAAAACAAAATCGATGGACATGGTAGAACAAAAATGTTTTGGAAGATCTAATAAGCTTCCCTAGAAAGGGTAGTTTCTTCTGGGATTTTTTGAAAGTTTTGATCTCTACCAGAGATGCATGGAACAAAAGTATGGCCCAAGAGTTTCTGAAAGAGACAAGACACAAGATCATGGATAGGAATTACAGACTTCCACAGACTCTGTGACACATTTTTCAAGAAATTAATGTGGCCTTTGGCATTAGACAGAGCTGGGTGGTGCAAATAAACACACTCAGCTGCTAAATGAAAGATTGGAGGTTTGAGTCCACCTAGAGGTCCCTCAGAGGAAAACTCTGGTGATTTACTTCTAATAAAGCGATCACTGAAAACTCTACGGAGCACAGTTCTACTCTGACACATGTTAGTTGGAATCAATTGGAAGTAACTGGTGGGTTACCTATCAGTTCTAGTTCTCAAAACACTGACTGTTAGCCTTACTAAAATTACACGCTTTCTCATGCTCCTTTTCTTTCTTCTGAAATAGAGAAAATGATACATACCACGAGAATTGTTACAATTAAATGAGATAACATTTGTAAATCACCTAAACTACATTAGTTCCAAGAATGTGTCACTCAGTACTTCAGTTCATCAAGCAGTCATTGAAACTTCCATTTCCCTAGAGGTACAAAGATGAATAAGGCATAGCACAGTCTCTAAACTCAAGATTGCCTCAGAAGTCGAGTAACTGATTCAGCTACATACAAACATAATTTCAATACAGTGTTTTAAGCATGATTATGGAGTGTATTTTGGGGGGATAATTCTAACTGCCATGACAGATAAATCCCCAAATCTCAGTAGCTTAATACCTCTTACTCATGAATTCAGTATTCCTAATGGGTAGGTGAATGGGCTTCCCCATATTAATTCACTACCCAGGATCCTTTCATCTTGTAATTCTGCCTTCTTCTGAAAACCTTTGCTTAACCTGCAGTGTAGCAGAGGATGGATGATAGTACCAGAGAGGTTCTCCAAGCCTGGACCTGAAGTAGTCACATGTTACTTCTGCTTGCATTGCATTGACTAGAAATCAATTATATTGCCACACTCAACCTCAGGGGAGACTGGAAAATGCTATTCAACTGTCAGCCCAGGGAGAAGAAGGAAGTGGTTAGCCCCTGCAAGCCAGAGCTAAGCACAGATGCAAAGAAAACACAGAGCAGGACCACTGAGTTCAGCCTTGGGTGAGTGGTGAAGGTTATGTGAGAGAAGACTTCCTGGAGCAAGTGTTGATTATCTAGGCAACAAAGGGCCTGGGAAGGGCATATGAGGCAGTGAAACAAATGTAAGTGAAGGCATAAATAAATAGCATAGTATATGCAGGGTAGTATGAGTAGTTCAGCATTACTGGATCAAAAATACGAAGTATGGTGGGTGATGAGTAATGGTGGAATAAGAATAACAGTAACAAAAATAATAGTATTTATTGACCATTTATTATATATCATGTTCTTCAGGCAGTCACCTGATTATGAACTTCCGTCTTATTGGCCAATTCATACCTGCCTTTTAATGTGATATAAATTAGCCCTCACTTTGAAATGATTGAACAAACCCTGCTCGCAACAAGTTCTTCATCACAATCACCTTCACTTGCTGCACATGTAGCTTTTAAATTATTGAAAAGGCTTCAAGCCATTTCTTGCATTAAAAAAAAAAAACAACTTGTTGCCTTTGAGTCAATTCCAACTCATAGCAATCCTACAGTGACCCTATAGGACAGAGTACAACTTTCACCTAAGGTTTCCAAGGAGCAACTGGTGGATTAGAACTGCCCACCTTTTGGCTCACAGCTGAGCTCTTAACCACGGAGCCACCATGGCTCCTTCTTGCACTAAAGTAAGGCTAAATGAGAACTGTATGCACCTGTTCTGACTTACCTACAAACTTGTCTTAAAGACCCAGTTAGGAACGGATCTCCTTTGTAAACCAGGGACTACCTGTATTCTGCATTTTATATCTATTAACTCATTTGATCCTCTTAGCAATCCTATGACATAGGCATTATTATTATCCATATTACATGGGTGAGGAGGTTAAATAATTTGCCCATGAGCAAGGAGTAAGTAGCAGAGATGGAATTCAAACCCATGCTATGGACTCTTGAACCTCGCCCATAAGCATATATGACCACTCCTCCTAGTATAAGCTCTTAGTCATGATGGTGTTGGTTATGGGCAACTTACTGAAGTGTTGAGCAGGGAAGAGGGATCACATAAGCAAATTTCCATTTGAGATCTATAGGTCACTCTGGTGGATGGTGGAGGTGGGTCTGAATAGTGATTCTCAAACCTAAATTGTATTGGAATCACCTGGAGGTGTTGCTGGGCTGCAACACCTGGGTTCCTGCTTCAGTTGCCCTGGAGTGGGCTTCAAAATGCCCATTTCTAAAAAGTTGCCTGAAGATGCTGGGCCCACACTCTTGAGACACTGGATCGGAAGAAGGTAAGATTGAAATGTGCTTATTTTGGCCAGCATTAGTTGATACACTGAGTTACTATGTGGCTAAAAAAGCAAAAATGCAACAACAGCAAAGCCATTCCCGTTTCCATCAAGTTGATTACCACTCATGGTGACCATTCTTCATGTTTCAGAGTAGAACAGCTCCATAGAGTTTTCATGGCTGCGAAAGCAGTTCTCAGGGCTTCCTACAAGGTGGCTCTGAGTGGGTTCTAATTGCTAACATTTTGGTTAGTAGGCTAACACTTAACCATTTGCACCCCTAGGGACTCCTTACTACACGGTAGGTGCATAACGTTGCATTCGTTCCCTGCCTCATTGTCATAGAATGCCAATGTTTTAACCCGTTTTCTGAATTATATCAGTTGCTCATAGGAACAATGGTTAGCTTCTTCCAGACTAAAGTCATTACTGCATGGTAAATCTACCATTTGCTACTTTAAGGCTACTAGGAAGTTCGATTTTGTTGTAAAACAGTAGTAATACAGGGGGCCTGCCCTCTTTTTGCCAAATCACTCCCCAGCTATTGACATTGTCTAATTCAATAGCCAAATTGCTAAGATATAATTTCTTATCTTTCAGACTGAGATCCAAATGTTGGACAATATACTGTGATGGTCAGGCTGTGGGAAAACAGGCACTGCATGCGTTGATAGTCTGAATACTAAATGGCACACTCCTAGGGAAGAGAAGTTGGCAATCTCTAGTAAACTAACATAGCATTTTCCCTTTCATCTGGCAATCTCTCTTCTAGGAATCTGTTCCAAAATGCACTGCCAAAAGTATGAAAAGAAGGATCAAGGCAATCCATCACACTGCTATTTTATAGTATTATTATTTTAGTGGTACTAAAAGACTGACAATAAGCCAGAAAAATAGCATCCATACTGGACAGTTAAATAAACTATGGTATAAGCTACATAATGGAGAATTATGCGGCCATATACTACTATGGATACTGTTGTTTTTAGGTACTATCGAATTGATTTTTGACTCATAGTGACCCGATGTGACAGAGCAGAAGTGCCCCACAGAGTTTTCTAGACTGTAATCTTTACAGGAGCAGATAGCCAGGTCTTTCTCCCATGAAGCCTCTAGGTGGTTTGGAACTGCCAATGTTTAGGTTACCAGCTGAGCGCTTAACTGTTGTGCCACCTGGGCTCCTTACTACTACTAAAAAAAAAACCATTGCTGTCAAGTCGATTCTGACTCTTAGCAACCCTAGGGGACAGAGTAGAACTGCACCCATAGGGTTTCCAAAGAGCAGCTGGTGGATTCAGACTGCCAGCCTTTTGGTTAGGAGCTGAGCTCTTAACCACTACGCCACCCGGGCTCCTTACTACTATTATTATCCAAAAACCAATACCAAATCTGTTGCCTTTGAGTCGATTCTGACTCATAGTAACGTTGTAACTCAGTGAAAAATCAAGGTGGACAAAAGTATGTGTGTAATGCTACTACTTAAGAAATTATATAACATACAAATATTATTAAAAATATGAATTTCTCACCCATGTAATATTGATATGAAATTTTAAAATGGTTATTTATAAAGTGAGGGAGGGAATAGGGTGGAACGCTTGCATACTGGTCGTTGTATGGATATAGGGTTTCCTTTCTCTTGTGTAAGTACCTGGGAGTGAAATGACTGGGTCATATGGTAAGTGTATGTTTTGCTTTTTAAGAACCTGCCAAACTATTTTCCAAAGTGGTTGTACCATCAGCACCATCAGCAGTTTATCTGAGTTTCCTGTTCTCACCAATTCTTGGTATGGTCAGGCTGTTTAATTTAGCCATTCTAATAGGTGTGTAAAAAAAAAAAAAACCCTAATAACCATTGAGTCAACTCCAATTCATGGTAACTCCATGCATGCAGAGTAGAAATACATTCCATAGAGTTTTCAAGGCTGTGACCTTTAGAAAGACCACCAGGTACCTCTGGGTGGGTTTGAACTGCCAACTTTTTGATTAGTAGTTGAGTGCTTAACCGTTTACACCACCCGGGGACTGTAACCAGGAACTCGTGGTATCTTATTGTGGTTTAATTTGCATTATTCTAAAAACTATTGATGTAAAACATTTTATGTACTTATTTGTCATCTGTATATCTTCCATGGTAAAGTGTCTCTTCAAATATTTTGTCCCCTCCCTTTAAACAAAAATGTTGTTATTTTAGAGAAGTTTTAGGTGTACAAAAAAAGTAGTGTGGCTGATATGCTGTGCACAGTTTCTCCTTTATTAATTTCTTCCATTACTGTGATGTATTTGTCACAATTAATGCACCAATATTGACATGTTATTATTAACTAAAGCCCCTGGTGGTGCAGTGGTTAAAGCACTCAACTGCTAACCAGAAGGTCAGCAGTTGGAAACCACCAGCGGCTCTACAAGAGAAAGATGTGACAATCTCCTTCTGTAGAGATTTACTGCCTTGGAAACCCCATAGGGTCGCTATGAGTCAGAATCGACTCAATGGCAGTGAGTTTTTTTGGGGGAATTTGGTTTACATTAGGGTTAGCTCTTTGTGTTGTGTAATTCTATGGGTTCTGAAAATGCATGATATCATTTAACCGCCATTACAGTATCATGCAGAATAGTTTCATTGCCTTAAAATGTGCTTTGCCTATCATTCCCTCTCTGCCTATCCCTGAGCACCTATCAACCACTGATCTTTTGACTGTCTCCATAGTTTTGCCTTTTCCAGAATGTCATATGGTTGGATTCATACAGTGTGTATCTTTTTCAGACTGGTTTCTTTCACTTACCAATATACATGTTTTACCAAGAGTCGAGGTCACCGACAAATGGCACAATCCACATGCTCTGACAGCACACGGAATAACACTTTACACAGGAGGAGAGACAGAGGGAGACCAGCTTCAGTTGTGGGCACCGGCCTCCCATGGCCAGTGAGTCCTCCCTTGTGGCAAGTGCAGGACTACTGTTCCGCGCATGCCCCTCTCGTGCTGTGGTCAAAGTGGAGACTCCATTTCCTCCCCATTGGGAACTGATATAGAAGTGGGATTGGCCAGGTGCCATGTGGTGCCTGTGCATGAGCAAGAGACAGAGAAAGTTACCCAGAACAGGGAGAAAGGCTTCTCTGATAAGGAGAAGGTACTGGGAGAAAGGAAGAGACGCAATTCCCAGCCGTCTTATCAGAGAATAATCCACCTTTACACCCCTGGTTCCAGGTGTCCATTTGTCCAGGTTTCCTGTCCCTTCCTGCCTTTTCATCTTTGCATTTGGGCAAGTGTTGCCCATTTGGTCTAGTATACTTGGTTGAACTAAAAAGCACGTTCCTCACATGTATTATTATTTGTTTTATAGGTCTGTCTAATCCTTGGCTGAAAGGCGGACTTCAGAAGTGGCTTCAGTTGTGAGTTAGTAGGGTGTCCAAGGGCCATAGTCTTGGGGGTTCCTCCAGTTTCTGTCAGACCAGTAAGTTTGGTCTTTTTTTCTGAATTTGAATTTTGTTCTACATTTTTATCCTGCTCTGTCCAGAATTCTCTATTGTGATCCCTGTCAGAGTGGCCACTGGAGGTAGCCTGGCTCCACCTAGTTCTGCTGGGCTCAGGCTGATGGAGGCTGTGGTTCATGTGGTCCATTAGTCCCCTTGTCTTTTAATTGTTTTAAGTGCCTGTTGCAGATCACAAGTTTTTCATTTTAATGAATTTCAACTTATTATTTTTTCTTCTTTTATAGATTATGCTTTTGATGTTATATCTAAAAAGTCATCACCAAACACAAGGTCGCTTAGATGTTCTCCTATGTTACCTTCTAGAGTTTATATAGTTTTGCACTTAACGTTTAGGTTGTGATCTGCCACCCCGCTTTTTAACTGTGTGGTTTATTTTCTTATTATGGAATTCTGAGAGTTCTTTATATATTCTTTTTTTTTTTTTTATTGTACTTCAGGTGAAGGCTTACAGAACAAATAGTTTCTCATGAAACAGAAGTACACATGTTGTTTTATAACATTG
>NW_004444072.1:7176492-7185365 GCF_000243295.1 Trichechus manatus latirostris | reverse complement strand
CTGAGTTCTTTATCTCTTCATTTGATGTTTTAGGGTTTCAGGATTGTTGTATTCTCTGTTCGGCTTAGTTTTTTGGATCTTTGCTGTGGAGGGATGGCGTGGTCCTTCTGCCTAGCGCGACATTTTGCCGGAACTCCTGTATATTCTTGATATGAGTTTTTTTAAACAAATATATGCTTTTCAAAGATTATTTTTCCCAGTCTTTGATTTGCCTTTTCATTCTCTTAACAGTGTCATTTGAAAAGTACATCTTAATTTTGATGACATCTACTTTGTCATTTTTGTTTCTTGTATGGGTCATGCTATTGGATTCAAAGGAGCCCCAGTGGCACAGTAGTTACGCACTCTGGTGCTAACCACAAGGTTGGCAGTTCGAACCCACCAGCCATTCTATGGGAGAAAGATGTTGCAATCTGTTTCCATAAAGATTACAGATCAGGAAATCTATGCGTCAGTTGTACTCTGTCCGATAGGGTTGTAAGAGTCAGAACTGAATTGACAGCAATGGGTTTTATTGGTGGCAAAACTAAGAAATCTTTGCCTATTAAATGTCACGAAGATTTTCCCTTTCTTCTTTTCTAGAAGTGTTAAAACTAAGCTTTACATTTAGATCTATGAATCATTTTTGAAAACTTTCGCATATGATGCATGTATTGCTACACGTTCATTTATTTTGTATATGGATATCCAATTGTTCTAGGATAATTTGTTGAAAATACTATCATTTTCCCATTAAATTGTCTTTGCATTCTTGCTAATAATCGGTTGACTCTATATGTATGGGCTTATTTGTGGACTACGTGATCTGTTCCATTGGTTTATTTGTTTATAGAGGTGTCACTGACCTTTGATTATTTTACTTTTATAACATCTTGAAATCAGGTAGTTTTAGTCCTCCTACTTTATTCCTCCAACTTCTTTTTAAAAGCTTTTTTGCATTTCTATGTGGATTTTAAATTCAGTTTATCAGTTTCTACAAAACAGCCTGCTGGGATTTTGACTGAAATTCCATTGAATGTGTAGATAAATTTGGGATGAATTGACATGAAATCAGTATGTCACTTCTTTCATTTTGATTTTTTTTTCATTTGTCTCAGCAATCTTTGATAGTTTTCAGTATGTAGGTCTTTCACATTTTTCTCAGATTTATTTCTACACATTTTATATTTTTATGCCATTCTAAGTAGTATCTTTAAAATTTCACTTTCTGGTTGTTGCTAGTATTTAGAAAAATAATTTATTTTTTGTATATTCATATCATATCTTTGTTTTCCACAGAAGGATAACATTGCTTTGCATTAATGTTTATTTTTTTTAATATTTTATTGTGTTTTAGGTGAATGTTTACACAGCAAATTAGGGTCCCATTTTACAATTTTTATACAAATTGTTCCATGTCATTGGTTATGATTTTCCCAATGTGTCAGCTTTCTCATGATTTACATTCTGTTTGCTCTGTTTCCATTGATCTAGCTTCCCTTTCCCTCCTTGCCTTCTCATGTTTGCTTTTGAGTAAATGTTGACTGTTTTGTCTCATATAGTTGAGTGTTTAAGGGACACATTATTCACAGGTGACATTGTTTATTTTATAAACTAATCTATTATTTGGCTAAAAGGTGACCACCAGGAGTGGCTTCAGGGCCAAATTCAAAGGGTATTTTAGGATGATAGTCTCGGGGGTTCCTCTAGTCTCATATTAAATCTTGAAATCTTATTAAGCTCACTTATTAATTCTAATATATGTCTGTAGATAACATCAGATTTTTATATAGACAACCATGTTCTCTGTAAATGTCGATCTTTTTACTACTATCGTTCTAGTCTGGATGCCTTTTTTTCCCCCTTAGCATCATTGCACTGGCAAGAAACTCCAGTACAATGCTAAATAAAAGGATTGCTTCCAGTATGGGGCTATTACAAGTAAAGTCTCTATTTCTTATCTTATAAGATCATTAAGTATTTTTGGTAGATGGAAAATCCTTCAAGTTATTAGGTTGAGGAACCACCCTTCTCTTCCTAGTTTCTCATGAATCTGAAGTGAAAGTTAGTCAAATGCTTTTTCTGAATTTATTAAGATGATCATATAGTTTTTCTTTTGTATTTCAGTAATACGGTAGATTACACTTACTGATTTTTGAATGTTGAATCAGCTTTGTATTTCTAGGATAAAACTTATCTGGTAACAATATATTATCTTTGTATATAGTTCAACTGTTAAAATTTTGTTAAGATTTTTTGCATCTATGATAATGGGGGGTATTGGTCTGTAATTTATTTTTCTTGTAACATATTTGTTTTTGTATCAGACTAATTCTCCCCTCATACTATACTATAAAGTGAATGTATACACTCCTCTTCAATTATCTGGAAATTTTGTGTAAAATTGTTATTATTTCTTCTTTAAATATTAGGTAGAATTCTCAATAGAAGCTATGTTGGGTTTTGTCGGGGGCAGGGGCAGGGAGGATTTTTAACTACAAATTCAATTTCATTGATAGATAATAGGACTGTTCCAGTTATCTAACTCTTCTTCAGTGAGTTTTAGAAGTTTATGTTTTTAAGGAATTTTCTCATTTCCCATAAATTATCAAATATATGTATATATATCTTTATGTATTTATATATATATATATAATCTGTGGAATCTACGTCGATATCATCTCTTATTTCTGATGTTTGTAATTTTGTCTTTTTTCATGACCAGTCCACTAACATTTATAAATTTTATTGATCTCAAAGAATCTGCTTTTGATTAAATTAATTTTTCTGCATTATTTTCCTGATTTCTATTGATTCCTGCACTGACCCTCATTAATTTCCTCTTCTGTTTACCTTTTTTTTTTTGGTTTGTTTCTTTGTTTTTAGTTTCTAAAGGTAGAGCTGAGATCTCTTTCTTTCGCTCTTTCTCTCTCTCTCTCTTTCTTTCCCATAGGCATTTAGTGGTATATGTTTCCTTTTAAGTACTCCATTGTCTGCATCCCATATATTTTTATATCTTCTGTTTTTATTTTCATTTAGTTTAGAATACTTTCTAACTTCCCTCATAATTTATTCTTTGACTCATGGGTTATTTACAGATGTGTTGTTTAATTTTGAAATATTTATGTATTTCTCTAACATTTTATACTCTATTTTTGATATTTAAATTAATTCAATTGTGATTGGACAATATACTTTGCATTATTAGAATTCTTTTAAAAGTGTTAAGATTTGTTTTGTGACTGAGTACATGGTCTTCTTTGTTAAATGTCTTGTATGCACTTGAAAGAATATGTATTCTGCTATTTTTGGATGAAGTGCTCAATAAGTATTTGTTAGAGAGAGTTGATTGATAGTCTTGTTCAAGTTCTCTATTTCTTTACTGATTTTCTGTTTGCATTCTTTCATTAAAATCTCTGACCATAATGATGAATATGTGTATTTCTCCTTACAGTTATATCAGTTTTTGCTGCACGTATTTTTAAGCTATATTATAAGGTATATAAGCATTTAAAAGAGTTAAATCTTCTTGCTGAATTGATCCTTTAACATCATTAATGACCTTTTTTATGAATCATAATATCCTTCGCTCTAAAATCTACTATGTCTGCAATTAATATAGACACATCAGCTTTTTAAAACATCGTAATTGTTATCACGGAGCATCTTTTTCCACCCTTTACTTTTAATCTATTTGTGTTTTTATTTTTAAAGTAGGTTTCTTCTAGGCAGCATATATTTAGGTGTTGCTTTCTAAAAATCCCAATAGTTAGGTATTGCTTTTTCATTCAGTATTCAAATCTCTGCTTCTTAATTGGGTGTTTGGATTATTTACATTTAATATGATTATTAATATTCTTGTGTTTAAATTTACCATTTTGTTGCTTGTTTTCTATTTACCCCCTTTGATCTTTTTCATCTTTTGCCTCCATTTCTGCCTTCTTTTGTATTAAACATGTATTCTTATTTTATGATTTTGTCTTTTGTTAACTACTAGATGTCACTCTTTTTTGTTGTGTTATTTTAAACACACACACATATACACACATGAAAACAGAAGAGAAGCAGAGAGAGAAATTGAGAAATTTGAAAACTAAAGGGGATATTTGATGATATTAAGGAATTACTGTAAATTTGTTTTTAGGTGAGATAATACAATTGTGATTATATTATAAAGAAGATCTAGTATTTTTTAGAGAACCATATTGAAATATTTGCAGTTGAAATGACAGAATATATGAGATTTTCTTCAAAATAATCTGAGGAGGGTAAGTGATTGGGTCTATGGATGAAAAAAGATTGGTCATGAGATAATAAATATGATGCATGCCTAGGGGTTCATTATACTATTCTGTCTATCTTATTTGCATTTGACATTATCCATAATAAAAATATTTTCAAATAGAAAATAATCTATTTTCTATACATATAACTGAATAGATTTCATTCAAATTAGTGTTTGGTATGAATTACACAGCCCGTAGCTGGCACATAGTGTGCACTTGATATGTTAGTTATTATAGGTAGTCCCTGACTTAGGATTTATTTGAGTTGTGATGAACCATACTTACAACCAACCATTTTTTTTGTACATTTTATCGTCAGTAATATGTATGTATGTATTAAAATATATCTCTAAGTTTATATGTAATGTTTCCAACCCCCAAAGACAAAGATTGGATATAAAGATACTGATAATAAAAGGCAATCGTAATGAACACTAAAAAAAATGAGGTATTCGACTTACATCAGAACTGACTTAATGACAGAGTCGTTGGAATGGAGCCCTGTCATAAGTCGGGGACTATTGGTATCGTAAATCACATTAACAGATCTGATGTCTTGTATTAGGACTCTGTAAGCACATGCTTCATTGCCTTATAGGGCTTTAGAAATTTTTCTCAGGCTTATCTGAATCCATGTATTAGAAGAATTTAGAAAATTGTGAACTTCCTCTCCAAAGGCATAGACCTCCACAAGTAGCTCAGGAGATGTGTTCAAATCTCTGGCATTTGGTCCTGGAGTCCCCTGTGTTCCTACATATAGCTTTCCCCTGACATCTTAATTCTCTCCCACCTGTTTTTGTTTTGTTTTCCACGAATTCCTCTCCCATTTTTGGCTTAATATCTTTGCTCTGCAACCCACTAACATCAAGTGGAAATTACTTTCTAATAGCTAACTGTCAAGTATAATATTTTTAGTATTCCAAAGGAGAGTTGACATCCCAGAGTAATTCTAACAAAAAAACCACCAAATTAAAATTCATTGCCTTTAGACTGACACAAATTACTTTTCCTAATTATGAACTTATTTACATGAAAATCTTGTAAATGTATAAAAATAAATATGTAATGATACAATTAATAATTGTCTTTAATAATTGTAATATTTATATTCATCTTATAGTGCACTAGAGATTTTTGTACACGTTTTTAGATATTATTTCTAATTCTCATAGAAATAGTAGAGATCCTTATGTAATCTTAAGTGTGAAAGAAAACTTTGAACTTCTAAGGAAGTTTTATAACATCCCCAAAGTCTCAAAAACAAGTGATTGGAGGGCTCACAAAGTGAACTCAGGTCTACCAAACTGCTAAACCCACAATTCTTCAGTGAGGACATAAAAATATCCAAATTATTATGTATTAAAACTAGTTAAAATTTTTTAATAGGATCTTCACACAGTTGAAGCTGTACTTTCACTTTGATTGGAAAAATATATATAAACCCATCTCAACAGATGAAAAATAATCATATAAAAAGAATCATATACAGATGTTTGCTTCTGAGAAGATGGCATAGACGTACTTTTCCCTATTCTTTCCACTAAACACAACTAAAAACCCTGAATATAAAATAAACATAAGGAGACTCTGAAAGGTGAGGGAAAAAAAGCAGACTGGCAAGGGACCTCAACCTCTAGACCCAAGAAAAGACACGGTGGTGACCCTGGGCTTTCTTTTCTTTATAAATCCCACATTTCAAGCAGAAGAAGCCAGTAACCCAGAAACACTAACAGGCACAGACAAAACTAGCCCCAACAAAGGTTTGCTGTCTCTAGTCAAAGAATCAGGAAAAGGGCAGCCTAGCTAGGCATAATACTTTTAGAAAAAGCTGTTCTGTTCCAGACAAAAGCACCACAGAACAAACTGTGGGCTATTCCCATCTATGTCAGCAAAGTTTGAGCAGGGAATCTAGTTTCCCACCCTTTTGAGGCTGTAATGAGTTTCTCCAATAACCCTGCTGCAGTGGTGTCAGAGAAGGCCAGGTAGTTAGAAGGTGCATTCATCCTTGCCGGCCGATAATGAGCTTCCCCAACTCCACAGAGTCATTGGAGACCATATGGAGAGATTGAGTTTCCACACCCTCCTGGCAGTAACAAGGTGCACCACCCTTTCCCCAGTGAGGTGGTATCAGAAAATGCTAGTGGAGAGTTGGGACTTTCATTATCAGC
This sequence comes from Trichechus manatus latirostris, assembly GCF_000243295.1. Taxonomy (NCBI): domain Eukaryota; kingdom Metazoa; phylum Chordata; class Mammalia; order Sirenia; family Trichechidae; genus Trichechus; species Trichechus manatus. The sequence continues at coordinate 7,178,932 of NW_004444072.1, read as the reverse complement.
CAGTAATAATAAGGCCACCCCACCACAGTGTCACTGGAGACCAAGCAGGAATCAGTACTCTCAACCCACCCAACTGTAATGAATATTCTCCCACCCCCACCTTCCACCCGCAGGTGTCAGTATAAACTGAGTGGAGAATTTAGACTCTATCTGTCCTAGACTGGGTTCTCTAGAGAAGCAAAACCAGTAAAGTGTATAAATATGTATATACAGAGAGAGATTTATATCAAGGAAATGGCTTATGCAGTTGTAGAGGCTGGAATGTTCCAAGTCCGTGGGTCAAGATAGAGGTGTCTCTTAATTCACGTAGCCGCAGGGACTGGCGAACCCCAAATCAGCAGATCAGAGGGCAGGGCTCTTGCTCACAGGCTGCAAAGACTGATGAATCCAAGATTGACAGGCAAGACATCAGGTAAGCTACTAGCTCAAGTTCCAAGAACTGTAGGTTAGACGAACAGGAGCCAGCTGCGGGTTCCAGAACGAGCAAAAGCCCTCAAGCCTTGCCAGAATATTCACTTATATTGAATGCAAGCCGCAGACCCAAGGAAACTCACTTTCAAATGATTGGCTACTCAAAGCAGATCCCATCATGGAAGTGATCACATGATATCAAATATCATCATGGAAGTGATTACAACATCATACAAATATCAAACCACTGAGAATCATGGCCCAGCCAAGTTGACACACAACCTTAACCAAAATACCATCCGACAGTGATAAGGCAGTAACCAGCCCCTGCTGAAGCAGCGTCAGAAAAGGCTAGCCAAAACAAACTGTTTAAGTAAGATTCAGAGTCTAAGCACGTAATACAAAAATATCCAGGTTTCAGGAATAAAACAACTTATCATGCCAAAAGCCAGGAAGATCTCAAACTGGATTTTTTTTAAAAAGACAATCAATAGATGCAAATACTGAGATGACAGAGATGTCAACATTATATGGCAAAGATTTCAAGCAGCCATAGAAAAATGTTCCAACAAGCAATAACAGACATGCTTGGAACGTGGAAAAATAGCATCAGCAAAGAAATAGAAGATATAAAGAAGAACCAAATTGAAATTTTGGAACTGACAAAAATAAACGAAAATAAAATCTCAGTGGATGAACTCCACAGCACAGTAGAGAATGAAAAGAATCAGTGACATAGGGTATACAACAACAGAAATTACCCAGTATGAAAAACAGAGAGAAGATAGGGTGAAAACAAGTGAATAGAGACATAGAGTCCTGTGGAACTATAACCAAAGATCCAACCTTTGTGTCACTGGAGACTGGAAAGAGGAGGAGAAATAGGGCCAGGGTGAAAAAATTATTCAGAGAAGTAATGTCTGAAAACTTCTCAAATTTGATGAGACCGAAACCTACAGATTCTAGAAGCTGAGCAAAACTCAAACAGAATAAATATAAATAAATCCATACCATTGATATCAGAATTAACCAGTTGCTGTTTAGTCACTTCTGACTCATAGCAACCCTATACAGCAGAGAAGAACTTCCTGATAGGATTTCCAAGGCTGTGTTATTTATAGGAGCAAATGGCCACATCTTTCTCCCATGGAGTAGCTGGCAGGTTTGAACTGCTAACCTTTCGGTTAGCAGCCAAGCACTTAACCACTTTGTCACCAGGGCTCTTTTACATCATGATTCAGCTTCTGAAAACTAAACACAAACAAGAGATATTGAAAGTAGCCAGACAAAAATGATACCTTAATGATAGAAGAAAAACAATTCCGAAGACAGCAGATTTGTCATCAGAATCCATGGAGGTCAGACGAAAGTGGCATAATATTTTTCACGTACTGAAAAAAAAAGACATGTCAACAAAAAATCCTATACCCAGTAAAAAATAATTCAGAAATGAAGAGGGAAACAAGACAATCTCAGATGAAGGAAATTTAAGAGAATTTGTCAACAGCAAAAGACTCAAAAATAATCACTTAAGAAATTTTTCAAAACTGAAAGCAAATGATAAAAGAAGGAAATGTAAAACATCAAGACGAAAGAAAGAATATGGTAAGCAAAAATATGGGATAATACAATAGGCTTTCTTTCTCTTTTTAAGTTTCCTAAATCAAGTTTGACAGTTGAAGCAAAAATTATAACACTGTCTGATGTGGTTCTAAATGTGTGAAAAGAAATTATTCTAAATGGGAGAGGTAAAAGGGACATAAATGGAGGTAAGTTTTCTAAACTTCAGTTAAACTGGTAAAATGATGACAACAGTAGACTGATAAATTATTTATATATAATGTAATACTTAGAACAACCACAAAAAAGCTGAACAAGAGAATCCGGGAAAATGGCGCTCTAGGCAGAAGCACCACGCCATCCCTCCACAGCAAAGATCCAAAAAACTAAGCCGAACAGAGAATACAACAATCCTGAAACCCTAAAACATCAAATGAAGAGATAAAGAACTCAGCCAAGAACCAAATGG
>NW_004444072.1:7173957-7175150 GCF_000243295.1 Trichechus manatus latirostris | reverse complement strand
CTAGCATTCTTTTTTGTTTGTTTGTATGTTTTTGGCTCCTGTTCCTCTCTCCTCTCTCCCATATCCATCTTAGCTCTACACATAACAATCTCACTGCTGCATCCTCTCTACCTGCACCATACACTTGACATCACACCACCAAGCAGAACAGGCATGGCCTACTGGAACCTGCCCTGCACTGATTACCGACCCGCTCTGATGGCTGTGGTATGTGCCATAAACAACCCAACCCAGTAACTCCTCTTCAGCTAGACCTGCCCTACTGTACCATATCTGAGTGACTGACCCTGTCAATTGGAGAAGGAGGCCAAAAGTATTGTGCCCATAGACGAGCAAACAACAAAGAACACACAGTACGCCTGCTCAGACATAGTCAAATTTAAAAAAAAAAGGGATGAAACAAACAAATCTACAGTCAATAAACGAGAAAAATAACTACTGAATGCCCCAAAGACAGCAGATAATATCAAAACATTTACAAAAACAGGACAGGATGGTTTCAGTAGGCGTCCAAAATAAAACACCAGGTGACTCTCCTGTGGAAGAAAATGCACTAGAACTATCTGATAGGGAATTCAAATCTCTACTACTCAGAATTCTCCAAGAACTGAGGCAAAAAGCTGACAAACATGAGGAAAAAATAGACAAAGTCATGGAGAATACACACAAAAAATTGGAAGAATTCAGGACAATAATGCAGGAACACAATGCCAAAATAAATTCACAACTAGAAATTATACAAATACAACAATTAGAAACCAGAAAGATAAAGAACAAGATTTCAGAAATGGACGATGTCATAGAAGGGTTGAGAAGCAGATTTGAAATGGTGGAAGACAGGGTTAGTGGAATTGAAGACAAACACATGGATACAACTCTGTTTGAGGAAAACTCAGAAAAAAAAAAAACAAAGAAAAAAGAAGAGACCCTGAGAGTTATGTGGGATACAATCAAAAGCAAAAATCTTCAAGTGATTGGAATTCCAGAACAGGGGGAGAAAACAGAAAACACGGAGAGGATCATTGAGGAACTGCTGACGGAAAACTTCCCCAATATCATGAAAGATGAAAAGCTGGCCATCCAAGAACCTCAACGAACCCCATACAGAAGAGACCCCAAAAGAAAATCACCAAGGCATATCATATTCACACTCGCCAGAACCAAAGACAAACAAAGAATCCTGAGAGCAGCTC
>NW_004444072.1:7122597-7168917 GCF_000243295.1 Trichechus manatus latirostris | reverse complement strand
GAACTGTGCATGTAGAAATTTTTGAAATGGTGTATCTTTGGCTATGTGTATTTTCACCAAAAAAAAGGTTGAGAAGTTAGAAGGTTGACATGTTGTGGGGTTGTTAACCAATGTCATAAAGCAACATGTGTACTACTGTTTCATGAGAAACTATTTGTTCTGTAAGCCTTCACCTGAAGTACAATAAAAAAAAAAAATGCTATACAAAAGCATACTCTAAAAAATACTACAGATAAAATGAATTTCTAAAGAATTTTCAAGTAACCCACAAAATATGAGAAAAAGAAACAAAAACAGAAAACGAAAAGTGAAAAAAATAAAGCTGTGTCCTATCAATAATTACATTAAATTTAAATAATTGAAATACACCAATTAAAAGACAGAGATTGGAAGATTGAATTCAAAAACTGACCCAACTAGGTGCTGTCTGTAAAGAAACTCACTTTGATCATAGGCAGGCTGAAAGTAAGAGGATGGAAGAAGATATATCATGCAAATATTCATCAAGGAATGCAACAGAAACATGGCTGGCTATATTAATGTCAGATAAACTAGACTTCAGAACAAAGAACATTACTAGAGATAAAGAAATTACATCATGATAGAAGGATCAATTCACTGAGAGGTTTTTGCAATCCTGATTGTGTATGCACCAAACAACACAGCAAACAGGGGAATTGAAAAATAATAGAACTAAAAGAAAAATCTAAAATTTGATTTGGCAGCTTTAGGACTCATCTCTCAACAACTGACAGAATAACTCAATTGAAAATCAGCCACGATATAGAAGACTTCAATTGCACCATCAACCAACTGGATCTAAATGACATTCACTGAACACTTCACCCAGCAACAGCAGAATACACATTCTTCTCAAGTGCCCATGGAACGTGTACCAAGATAGGCCGTATGCTGTGCCATAAAATGCACCTGAACAAATATAAAAGAATTCAAATCTTACAGAGTATGCTTGCTGAGTAACATGGAATCAAACTAGAAAACAATAACAGAAAGATAGCTGGAAATTTTCCAAATATTTGGAAACTACACAACATACTTCTGAATATTCCCTAAGTCAAAGAAGAAGTTTTCAGAGAAATAAAAAATACAATGAACTTGAATAAAAATGAAAACACAACATAAGAAAATTTGTGGGGCACAATTATAGCAGTACTGAGGGGGAAATTTATAGCACTGAATGAATATCAGTTGCAAATCAATAATCTAAGCTTAGACACCAAGGACCTAGAAAAAGAAGAGTGCTGTGAACCCAAAGCAAGCAGAGGGAAGAAATAACAAAGGTAAGAGCAGAAATAGATGAAATTAAAAACAATAGAGAAAATCAGTTAAATAAAAATCTGGTTCTTTGAAAAGGTCAATAAAATTGTCAAACCTCTAGCAAGACTGACAAGGAAAAAAAAATAGAAAACAAAAATTATCAGTATCAGAAATAAAACAGTAGATATCATTATAGACCCTTCATCAAAAGGATAATGAAGGAATATTATGAGCAACTCAACATACATGAATTTGACAAATGAAATTGACCAATTTCTCAAAAAGCACAAATTACTACAACTCATCCAATATTAAATAGATAATCTGAATAGTCCTATAACTATTAAGGAAATTGAATTTGTAATTAAAAAATCTACCTCCCCCCAAAAAAGAGATCTCTAGGTCCAGATGATTTTCATTGCAGAAATGTAACATGTTTAAAGAAGAATTAATACCAATTCTACACAATCTCTTTGAGACAATTTAAAAGGAGATAACACTTCACACTTTATTTTATTTTTTGAAGTTAGTATTACCCTAATATCAAAACTGGGGCCCTGGTGGTGTAGTGGTTAAGAGTTTGGCTGCTAACCAAAAGGTCAGTAGTTCAAATCCACCAGCCGCTCCTTGGAAAACCTATGGGGCGGTTCTACTCTGTCCTATAGGGTCGCTATGGGTTGGAACCAACCAGACGGCACCTAACAACAACAACAAAAGTATCAAAACTGACACCAAAAAAAAAAAAAAAAAAGAAAGGAAAAAGAAAACTATAGACCACCATCCCTTAAGAATATAGATTCAAAAGTCTTTAACAAAATATTAGAAAATAGAATTCAGTAGTATAAAAAAATCATTATACATTGTAACCAAGTGGAGTTTATTCCAAGGATGCAAAACAGACTCAATATTTGAAAATCAATCAATAGAATCCACCACAGTAACAGGAAAAATCACATAAATTAAAATTCAATCCCAAAAGGTTACATACTGCATGCTTCCATTTATGTCATTATGAAATGACAAAACTATAGACACGTTGAACAGATCAGTGGTTGCCAGGGACTAAGGGAGGGGTAGAGAGTGGGAGAGAATTGAGTGCGTCTATAAAAGGGCAATATGAGGCATAACTTCTGGTGATGAAAATGTTCTGTATATTGTCTGTATCAATATCCTAGCTATGATACTGTATTATAGTTTTGCCAGATGTTGGGTAAGGGTACATAGGATCTCTGTCTCATAATTTGTTACAACTACATGTGACTCTACAATTATGTCAAAATAAAAAAGTTTAATTAAATAAATAATAATCATATTAAAATAAAAATGCAGGAAGCAGCAAAGCAACACTGGAAGCAGAAAACGAAATGACAAAATAAGACACTAAATAAGAAATAAATGAAAATAGAACTATGTAATCTATAAACACAAAACTCACTATCTCAATTTACATTATAAAACAAAACTAACCTTGGCCTGCCTTTAAAAGACTCATGAAAAATTGATTTAGCAAGGATGACATATAAAAAGATAGGCAAAATTATAACACTAAAAAGCAAATAAGAGAATTGGGATTTCTATTAATATTAGATAAAGTACAGTTCAAGAACAAATAATTAAAGGACACATACTCAGGAAGTTTATATTGAAGAAATCACAGTGATAAACCTTTAGGGAACTTTTGGTCTAATATCTAAAGCAAAAACTTTCAGAAACACAACAATAAATTCAAAGAAATACACTAATATTGCAGTACTTTAATGTCTGTATCAGTCCTTGATCAAAGGATTGTGTTAGAATTCTTTTGGTTGTAAGTGATAGAAACTAGCTAAAACTGGGTACCCCAAGTAGGAGATGTATTGACAAAAGTCCACAGAAAGGATGTGATTCAGACATCTTCTTTCAAGGAGTTCTAAGGAGTTGTCATACTCCCACTCTATGCGTTCTGAAAACGATGACTAATCTGCAAATCAGCTGCAGGACCTTTAAACATTTATGTGTGGTGGTGGTTGATCTAGGCACACACAGCCTACAGGACTGTCCAAAGAGAATCAATAAGGGGAACACCCGGCTCACAGTTGGATTGGGTGTTCCATAGATGTTGAATAGACAGAATCAAAGAGCTTTCACACCCTGCAACCACTTAACAAGAAATTTTTAATTAAAGCACTAAAAAAAGGAAAAAAGGGAACAGAAAGTGGGGAAAGAGGAATAAAAGAAGACAGAAGGAGAGACAGAGAGAGAGGGAGAGGAGAGGAAGAAAGAGAGAAACAGCGAAAGAGAGAGATGGAACCTTGTATATATTTATGCATCTTCAAATGCCACATATTTTGGCATTTAAATATCACTAGAATGTACCTGCCTCTGACATCTGCTTTTGTATTATGTATTTATGTAAAATACACTTAGCTAGGAGGAGCCTTTGAAATTTTCATTTGTATTCCATGTGGGGCAATTATAAACTTGTTTCTGCTCCTACAGACTCAGAGGGAGTTGTCTGAGCTCCTCTGCCATTTATTTAACCTGAACCTAACCACAATATGTCTCTCATCTCTTCCCTGCCATCTGATTGATTGACATGAAATTATTCCAGTTATTAGATTTCATTAATACAGTTGGATCCTTTACTCTTATTTTATTGTGCCATCATTGATTTTCAACGCATTAGATATTTTCATTTTAATCCCAGCTATACTGCATTTAATAGTTTGCCACCTACAGAATTTTCAGGTATATTTTCGGTTTACAGAATAAAAATGGAACTGTGGGCCTCAGCCTGGACTGAAAATTGGAAATCTTCATTGGAATGTTGAAAACTGAAAGAACTGACTTTAAAAGGTGTGAGCTGTTTTTATTTTGCAAGAATTATAGATTTGGAGACAACATTGGGCAGATAGTTTATTGGATATTAAGAAACCACCTGAAAGAACCATTTCTTTTAATAGTTAAATATAAACATAGTATAAATATAAATTAAGTATGAATCAAAGTCTACCATTAATGTGTAATACTGGAGTAATTGTGATTTAAGATCTAAACAGTGTGATAATACTAAAGTGCAACTTAAAAGCAGTGTAATCATGAGTTTTAACAGTCTGACTTTGACTTTGGCTATGGATTAATGGCCCTACTTTGTACCAAGCTAGAGCGAATTTCATTTTTAACATTGTGAATGTTGTGATCCAGATATCACAGAACAAGAAAGCTAAATGTCTGTGTTAATGACAGATGGAAAGACACACAGAAATGGATTAAAAAGATAAAGAATCAAAACAACATATTATACAATATGCAGAAAAGAATTTAGGAATGGACATGGAGATAAGAAGGAGATAAGGAAGCACATGTTGTTGTTGTTAGGTGACATCGAGTCGGTACCAATTCATAGTGTCCCTGTGTACAACAGAACGAAACACTGCCCGGTCCTGTGCCATCCTCACATTCACTGTTATGTTTGAGCCCATTGTTGCAGCCACTGTGTCAATCCATCTCGTGGAGCGTCTTCTTCTTTTTTGCTGACCCTCTACTTTACCAAGCATGACGTTCTTCTCCAGGGACTGATCCCTCTTGATAAAATATCTGAAGTGTGTGAGACATAGTCTCGCCATCCTTGCTTCTAAGGACCATTCCGGTTGTACTTCTTCCAGGGCAGATTTGTTTGTTCTTTTGGCAGTTCGTGATATATTCAATATTCTTTACCAACACCACAATTCAGATGTCAATTCTTCAGTCTTCCTTATTCATCATTCAGCTTTCCCATGCATATGAGGCGATTGAAAACAGCATGGCTTGGGTCAGGTGCACCTTATTCTTCAAGGTGACATCTTTGCTTTTTAACACTTTAAAGAGGTCTTTTGCAGCAGATTTGCCCAATGCAAGTCCTCATTTGATTTCTTGACTGCTGCTTCCATGGGTGTTGATTGTGGATCCAAATAAATGAAATCCTTGACAACTTCAATTTTTTATCCATTTATCATGATGTTGCTTATTGGTCCAGTTGTGAGGATTTTGATTTTCTTTACATTGAGGTGTAATCCATACTGAAGGCTGTAGTCTTTGATCTTCATCAGTAAATGCTTCAAGTCCTCTTCACTTTCAGCAAACAAGGTTGTGTCATCTGCATAACACAAGTTGTTAATGAGTCTTCTTCCAACCCTGTTGCCCCATTCTTCTTTATAGAGTCCAGCTTCTCGGATTATTTGCTTAGAATACAGATCGAATAGGTATGGTGAAAGGATACAATCCTGACACTCACCTTTACTGACTTTAAACCACGCAGCATCCCCTTGTTCTGTTTGAAGGACCGCCTCTTCCTGATCTACTTACAGTTTCCTCATGAGCACAATTAAATGTTCTGGAATTCCCATTCTTCTCAATGTTATCCATAATTTGTTATGATCCACAGAGTTGAATGCCTTTGCATAGTCAATAAAACACAGGTAAACATCTTTCTGGTATTCTCTGCTTTCAGCCAGGATCCATCTGACATCAGCAATGATATCCCTAGTTCCATGTCCTCTTCTGAATCTGGCTTAAATTTCTCACAGTTCCGTGTCGATGTACTTCAGCAGCCACTTTTGAATGATCTTCAGCAAAATTTTACTTGCGTGTGATATTAATGATAATGTTTGATAATTTCTGCATTTGATTGGATTACCTTTCTTGGGAATAGGCATAAATATGGATCTTGTCCAGTCAGCTGGCCAGGTAGCTGTCTTCCCAATGTCTTGGAATAAATGAGTGAGCACTTCCAGCACTGCATCCGTTTGTTGAAACATCTCAGTTGGTATTCTGTCAATTCCTGGAGCCTTGTTCATTGCCAGTACCTTCAGTGCAGCTTGGACTTCTTCCTTCAGTACCATCGATTCCTGATCATATGCTACCTCCTGAAATGGTTGAATGTTGACCAATTCTTTTTGGTATAGTGACTCTGTATATTCCTTACATCTTCTTTGGATGCTTCCTATGTCATTTAATATTTTCCCAGTAGAATCCTTCAATATTGCAACTCGAGGCTTGAATTTTTCTTTAGTTCTCTCAGCTTGAGAAATGCTGAATGTGTTCTTCCCTTTTGGTTTTTCTATTTTCAGGGGTTTGCATGTGTCATTATGATACTTTACTTTGTCTTCTTGAGCCGCCCTTTGAAGTCTTCTGTTCAGCACATATGGGGACTGAATCTCACAAGTTTGGAATGAGATAGGCGAGTACTTCCACACCAATCAAAAGTTTTTTTTTATCTCTCCCAAAATTACTAATAGTCAAAAATTGTGGCCACTTAACTAGTTTGAATGTACCTCATGAATGAACATCCATTATTGTATCTTTTCCTTTATTGCTCTATGAAACTAAGTTATATTTCCTGATTCAGCGGTTAAAACTAAAATGTCCTTTGTGCGAACAAAGGGAGTAATTTTGAAAAGAGGTATGTCTGCTTACAGTGTATATGTTATTCTGTCAGACCTCATCAACAATCGTGCCTTCTGCACTGTATCAAGTGAAGAGTTGAATCATGGCAAAAACAAGATGGTATTCCTAGGTCTTATATACTTTGATTTGAAAAATGGAGTTGAAAGCAGCTTTTTTAAAATTTTTATGTAGATTTTTAATAATACCTCAGAAAACAAAACGATGAAAGATTGTGTTATCCTGTCCAAATACAAGCTGCTTATGTAGCTATATATTTGACAGCCAGGGAAAATGTAAATGTTAGCAAGTTCTATTCAGTCTATATATTTCTTATCACAGAAAATGAAAACACCTTACCTACTAAATACCTTACCTGCCTATCTTGTACACAACACTGCTAAAAAAGAGATGTGATTTGCTTACCTGTGATATCGAGACCTTCCTAAGGAAAGTTTTGGTCACTTTTTGGTTTCTTCAAAATGTGCGCAACTACTTACGTGATATTTTTGACTTTAATGAAGGAAATGTGTACATGATGACCATCATTGATGCCAGCCGTACAACATATATTAAAATGTTGGCCTACTGTAAAATTATATTTTCAAAATTTTGGGCAAGAAGAATGTCCTTCTCTAATCTGAAAATACACTAAGGATGAAAATGAGGAAATGTTCAAACAGGAAGTTACATGTTGATTCTCCAAAACTGTTTGATATTCTGTGAAAGGCAATAAGGAACTTAGAAAACGACAAACTGACTGCACCTGAATTATTTGATTTTATGTGTCGGTTGCAATACAATCTCATACAGTGAGAAAAAAGCCAATTTTTTTTGGAAATAAGAGTATTTCAGCAGCCAAAAATATGCCTCCAGAAAAGGGAGTCAAGTTAAATAGAGTTTTCTCAATTCCCTTACTAAAAGTGTAATTTATTCAGAATGCAACTTTGATTTTCACAAGTTCAAATTACCTCTATGTTTTAAAGCTACTTCCCCTTAGAAAAAGAGACTTAATCTAACATGCTTCTGAATTGTGAAAAGTCATTCACATTTTAGACATGAGTTGCCTATATGATGAATTTATAAATGCAAAAGACCTGATTGAAAAATAGCTGATCTATCAAAACAAGTCTATAGATACAAAGTGGTTGGACATTACTGGAAAACTGAGAAATAATTCCTATCAGTCTTAAAAACCTGCTGTTGCTAGTAAGTAAAATCTGAAGTATTCCATGCTCAAACACTTTTGATGAGAGGATAGTTAGCTTGATGTCATCGCATTGGATTGGCATCAGAAATCAGCGCAATGTGAGCTCGATAAGAGGAGAGTTGCAAGTCAAAGTGAATTACACATTTGACTGTATTCAGTTTTGCCACTGCATAAAAGAAAAGAAGGATGCCCTAAAGGATGCAAACAGTTCAGAGATGTACTATTGGAAAAGTAAAGAGAAAGAGTAAATATAGGTTACTCTATTAGAGACAGAAAAAAAACCATTTTTTTTCATTAAATATGGGTGATAATCTGTTTGTCTTATTCTGTTTATTTTCCCTTTTTAAAAGGACTTATGTTTATGTATCTTCAGAATAAACAAGAATGCAATCTACACAATTTAAATATCTAATAAAGGATTGAAAAAGAGTTAAATTTCCGTCAGAGGACAGGAAAAAAAAAAAACCATAAAAATATTGTAATATTTTTTGCACATATTATTTGTTTAATTAATCCTACTACGTATTATTACCAATCGCCACTGTTACTTAGTCCTTTTGTTTTGCTTAAATGATAGCATTTCTGTAACAAAAAAGTAGAAAACACAGAATAATACATAATTTCAAACACCTATGTTTAGTATTTTATATTAAAGTAATATCACATATATGTATACTTACTTACTCTATCTGATATCATGATTTTTTTCATTTGTTTTCTTGATATGACTGTATCCTGGACTGACTGTTCAAAAATTTGGTTACTATATTTGATCTTCACTCTAGGAAGTATAGGCTTTCTAAAGGCAAATTCTAACTACTGTGAGCAGGAGGGGCAACGCCATGGGCCGCATAGAATTGAGCCAGGAGCCAGTCAAGGAAGCACTCTGAGTAGACCCCCTGAGTATATGCCAAGAGCCTATTCAAGCCCACTAACTGTCTCTTACAGCCAGTTATCAGTCATTTATTCTTTAGTGTAATTTTCAAGTGTATAGTAAAATCCTGTTAAATATTATCAGTCTTCAGCAGTGCTACGGGAACTGACCGAAGGGGCAGTCTGCGTGCTTGGACAATGACGGTAAAGATGAGCTGACTACACACCAGCAGTGCCCCAGGCTGAAAATCCGGAGGAGGCATTTGTCAGCTCTGAGGCTCAGTGGGCATAAGAATAGGTTGCAGAAGAGAGCCTGGTATAGACTGGGAAGCCAATCATAGATAAGGCACGGAGTCTAGACTGTTTACCCACCCAGAAAGACAGAGAGAGGGCTCTGAATAGCTAGGGTGAGAGTAACAACAATAGCTTAAAATAACCTGTCAGAACATGTGAGACATTTAGGAATGCATAGAACTATTAAAAGCAATACAAAAACTTCAAGAATTTGCAGGGGTGGGGATAGGGTGTGCATATAGAGAATAGATCGCTATAAAGGTAGGGGCTGCAAATTAGCAAAATCATTATATTGATGTTAACCTTATTGCATATGGATCTTATTTGCACGTAGAGGTGATGCTTGCAGACACAGGACATCTTGTGAGGTCACTGGGAGTTGTGTCTCTACATCGTTGATATCTGAGACCCTGGCAGTATCTAGTGCCTAGCACAGTAGCTCCTCAGTAAAAGCTTGTGTAATTGAAATAAACCACAGTATAAGAACAGCGGCCATATGTGGTTGGTACATAGCAGGGTTCAATAAACATGTATCAATTTCAAAGGAAGAAAACGTAATGGGCTTTGCTAAAAGCTGAGTGAGCTGTCATCCGTTGTTTCTCTGTATGTTTACCAGAGGAGTCTGTGGAGTGCTTCCTTTGGAAACTCACAGCCACAATATGGATCAGTCTTCTTGGAAATCCAAAGGGACCAGGAGGTTCTCAGTTTTAAATGATAAGCTTCAAAAGCATCTAGGGGAGCCTCTGAAAGTATCCAGGACACAGAAGTCAGCCTAGAACATGCATATTGTACTCAGCACTAAAACACCTGGTTGGTGAAAAATTGTTTTTCCGTTATTCAAATATGAGTTGCACTTTACAACAAAAGGAAAAATACTCTCTGTATTGCAAGTTTATTATTAACGTTTTATAGATAAGGAATTTGAGGCTCAGGGTAATGAATTTGCTTAAGATCTTGTACTCCCAGAAAGAACTAGAATCAGAACTCGAGATTGTCTCCAAACTCATGCTCTTAGCTTTAGCGTCTTCATTCTCTTGTTTAATGATTTTTTGGCTTAAATTTAACTTTGTCTGGGTATAGCGTCTTTATTCTCTTGTTTAATACTTTTTTTGGCTTAAATTTAACTTTGGTATCAGGATGACAATCACTGTTTTCTTGGTGTTACCCTTTGCCTTTGCCCGTCTCTTTATTTTTAGCCCTGTTGGATCACTGTATTTTAAGTATGTCTCTTGTATACACAGAGGTAGATTTTGCTTCATGAGCCGATTTGAAAATGTTATTTCCCTAAAAAGACGAATTACTCAACAGTTATTATTATTTGATAACCAGTGTGTTTCTATATTTAGTGTGTCTTCCCTGCTTTAAAAATTCTTTTGATATTTATGAAGGTTAGTATTTTGTTATTGTTGTTGTTCTAGAGATTACCGTATGTCTTTTAAAGTGCCCTTAATCCTCTTTTCTCTTATTTTTTACTAACCTTGTACTATGTAGTTGGTCTGTCTTAATTGGTATTCTTCTACAGCAGCCTATGACTTATTCTACTTTCCTCTTATCTCTTTTCCTCCCATTTTTAGATTGCATTCTTTTTATTTTGTTAGAACATATACTGTATACATATTATTTCTGTACCTTTTGTTTTATAGTCAGTTCTATAATTAAGTATATGAATTGCTTACCATCTGTCTGTCAAAGTGTTCCAAGTCATCTCTTGGTTGAATAAAGTTCAACTTCTGATGAAATGCTTAATAAGGATATAAGTGTGTAGTATTCTTGAGTTCCTGCATGATTAAAACTGTTGAATAGCCTTGATACTTGTTGAAAATGCTTGGTTCAAATTTTAAGTTTTCCAGAAAGTGCTGCTCCATTTTTGCACCGATTTGCATTTTGTTTTTGAAAAATCTGATGCCGGTGTAATTATCATGATTTTGTTAAGACAGTTCATCTTTATCGCCTGGAGATACTGAGGATATTTTCTTCACCCTTGAAGTCTAATCATTGGAGATGCTAGCAAATGTCTTAAAATCAATCATTGCCAGTCAATTTTTGGGGGGAACTCGGTGGACCCTTTCAATGTATAGATTCTGGTCTTTTATTATATCTAAAAATTTCCATTGAATAATAATTTTAAACATTTATTTGGTTCCATTGTTTTGATTTTGTTTTTCAGGACGTGTTCTGTTACTTCCTTTCTTTTTTTCCATTTCAATTGCTTTCTCTCTGACCCTTTTTACTTTTTTTTTATCTTATTTTTATTGTTTGTGTACAATGTTCCTTATTTAATTTTCTTTTAAATTTATTCTCCCTTGGGTGCCTTATAAATTTATCTTGATTTCAGATATGATTTTGTATTTTTCTGCTTCTGTATCTTTTTTTAAAATTAAATCAACTCATTTGATTTTTTCCAGTTTTGTTCATTTTTGTGTTTCAGTTTTGAGGATTAAATTCAAATTGTTTTATATACCCCAGAGGCTTGTTTTAGAATATTTAATTTCATGTAGAGGGTGTGTAGTAAAGAATTTGGCCCTGCCCAAAGAGAGGTATGGCCTTTGCCCTCAGCTTCTAGCAGGTTACTTGTGTCATACTTGACAGGAGTGTCTTTGTCTTGGATGGCCACACTGGATCTTTAGACTGGGGTTGGCCACATCCAACCACGTTAGGATGAGTATTGGCCATACCAGAAAGACCAAACAAGTGATTTTGTGTGGAGGGCTTTGGATCATGTAGTATCAGTCTACTTGGAGACTGAATTCAACCATGTGGGCAATCATTACATCAATCATGTCTATTGAATGAGGCCCCTGTAAAAGCTCTGGACATCATAGCTTGGATTGCTTCTCTGGTTGGCAAGATTTCATGTATATTGTCATACATCAATACCAGAAGGGTAATATGTCATGAGTAGAGCAGAAGCTTTGTAGTTAATGTTTCTTTTCCCTGAAATAAACCGTAACAAATAGTATAATAGCTTTCAGTGAGTTTTGTGAGTCTTTCTAGTGAATTATCAAAACGAAGGGTGGTTTGGGGGAACCCTTAAACTTGCAATTGATATCAGAAGTGAGGGTGGTCTTGTGTGTGCCCTAATTTCTAACTTTGTAGTTGGACCCTAACTCCTTCTAGTTGGTATCAGAAGTCTCAGGCAGACTTGGCCGTCTGGAGGACTATGCCTTCAGACTTTGCAGTGTGGCTAACTCTGGATAGACAGTGACTGTGGTAGGCTGAATAATGGCCCCAGAGATATCCATGTCCTAACTCCTGAAACCTTTGAATGTTACCTTATATGGCAAAAGGAACTTTGCAGATGTAATAGTTCAAAAAAACTTGCTGCTGTCGAGTCAGTTCCGACTCACAGCAACCCTACAGGACAGGGTAGAACTGCCCCACAGAGTTTCAAAGGAGCAGCTGGTGGATTTGAACTGATGACCTTTTGGTTCGCAGCCAATCTCTTAACCACTGAGCCACCAGGACTCAGATGTAATAGTTAAGAATCGTAAAATGGAGTGATCAGCCTGGATTATCTTGGTGAACCTTAAATATAATCATAAGATAACTTATAAAAGAGAGAAGAATATTTAACTACAGAGCAGGAAGTAGGAAATATGATAACCGAAGCAAGAGTTTGGAGTGATGAGATGAAGAATTCACAAAGCCAAGAAATATAGGCAGCCTCCAGAGGTTATAAAAGACACGGAAACTGATTCTTCCCTAGAGATTCCAGAAGGAACCAGCTCACTGACACCTTGATGACAGCCCAGGGAAGTTGATTTTGAACTCCTGGCCTCCAGGACTGTAATGAATAAATTTGTGCTCTTTTAAGTGACCAAGTTTGTGATAATTTGTTACAGAAGCCACAGGAAACTAATATAGTGATGTGATAGCTTTCTTCTGTTTTGTGGTTGATTTTGTGAGGAAATTTTTTGTTACCTGAAATGTTTTTATTCATATTTTTTTGTTTTTTTTCTTAGAGATATTTAATATAGAAGTCTACTGTTTTCTTTTACTATTCATTTTATGGACAGGGTTTAATATTTAAATTTAACTTTTAATTTTTAGTTAATATTTAAATATTAATTCTGATCCACTGTTTTGATTTTCTTATTTAGAGACTTCAATTATATGTATGTTAGATCTTCTCTAGTAAGAATATGCCCTAGTTATCTTTATATGGTTGCTGTGGTGGTTCAGTGGTAGAATTCTCTCCTTCCATGTGGAAGACATGGGTTTGATTCTAAGTCAATGCACCTCATGTGCAGCCACCACGTGTCACTGGTGACTTGTGTGTTGCTATGATGCTGAACAGGTTTCAGCAGAGTTTCCAGACTAAGACAGACTGGGAAGAAAGACCTGATGATCTACTTCCTAGAATCAGCCAGTGAAAACTCTGTGGACCAGAATGGTCTGATCTGCAACTGATCACAGGGATGGCACAGAACTGGGCAATGTTTCATTCCATTGTGTATGGAGTTGCTATAAGTCAAGGGCCAACTTGATGGCAGCTAACAACAACAGCAACAGCATTCATATACGGGTTTAGCATACCACAGTGATCATTTGGCATTATTGCCATAGTATAGTTTGAAAATGATTTTGTTTTTTTCTTTTTCTCCTCTTCCTCCCATGTTCCTCATCCTACTACACCTCCTCTTTATTTTTCTTATTTACTTGGCTCCACAAGTTCTTTTCTTCTTCCCTTTACACAATACTGTGATTGTGCTTTGTTGTTGGTAGGTGTCATCGAGTAGGTTCCGACTCATAGCAACCCTGTGTACAACAGAATGAAACACTGCCTGGTCCTGCGCCATCATCACAATCGTTGCTGTGTTTGAGACCATTGGCGTAACTACTGTGACAATGATTGTGTTTACATAATACAAAATTTCACAAGGGCAAACTTTATTACTTGATAAATGTCAGTTGGTTGTATTGAGATGCTATTAGGTCATTTCTCGTTTAAATTTACCAAACGTTCTTTTCTGGCACCTCAGCTTATGCCATATATTCTAAAATATATGCATACTTCTTTCTGGAAAAAAAAAAACTCTTCCATTTGGCATAATGATAAAGTCAGACAAATCTGAGTTTGAGCTGGATCTATCACACTTACTACCTAAGGAATCTTGCTCAACTGATTCAACCTCTCTTACTGTCAGTTTTCTCATTTCCAAAAAAAAGGGAATAATAATATCCATGTTTGAAGTTTGTTGTGAGGATTCAATGTGAAAATGTTTATAAAGCATTTAGCTCATCAATGAAATGACAGTAATGTCTACTTCACTGGCAATTCTGTGATGATTGAGATAATATATGTAAAGCCATTAGCATAGTGCTAGGCACAGAGTACTTGACACATTGATGTCTGCTTCCATATGACTTACAATAGTCAACCTTGCACACAACCAGACACAATAGGAGCTCAACCAATTTTTTTAAACTCCGTGGACCACTGAGTATAGTAGGAGCCATACGATAACATTTTGTTAGATATCTTCATGACTTTTCTGTACTGCATGAATCTATAGGCACATTTACAAAATTGCAATTACAAATTCATACAATCAAGTCATGTAGCAGAAAAACCAGACAGACAAGCATCTATCTATTGCATAGTGTCATTGTGTGTGGGATTTGAAAATGAAAATTAGGAGCTATGACTGTCTTTTTTCTTATTGCAGTAATATCTGATTGACAATTCCCTTCAGGATAAGCCCTTCAGGAATACAGAGTGCTTTTACATTTTTATCTCATTTCAGTACTCACGACAACCTTGTGATGAAAGCATTCTTAGTCCTCTCTTACAGATAACACGTTATCTGTAAAGGTTAAGTGGCTTGTACAAGGGCACTGTGTAGAAGAGGGATAGAACTCATGTCCTCTGGGATTTACTGTTGGAATTCACTGTTGGCTCTTCAGGGAGTTTTGAAGTTCCTTGAGCAGGCCCCTTCCTAGTATATGAAAATTTTATTTAATAGCCTAATGTGTGGGGTTATACTCAAAAACAATTACGTGCCGTGAGTTGGGGAGGAGGATTAAACTTCTAGGTGATGTTGTTGTTTTGTGCCGCTGAGTTGATTCTGACTCATGGAGACCTCATGTGTTACAGAGTAGAACTGCTCCATAGGGTTTTTCATGGCTGTAATCTTTATGGAAGCAGATCACCAGGATTTTCCTTCTTCAGTGCCGTTGGGTGGGTTTGAACCACCAACCTTCTGGCTACCAGCCAATGTAAACTGTTTGCGCCACCCAGGGGCCTTGATAGAATAATAAAATCGGTGAGATAATTTGGCATAAGCATGGAAAATCTTCAGTTATTTCCTGCCTCATCACCAAGATGTGCCTTCACTCTCCTCCTGCACTCACAGCCTCCTACCTCCTCCTCCTATGGCCCTAGACATCCACTGAAGTTGCAAAGCCTTGGTGGTTTCTAGCTTCTCCTCATTTTAAGATTCCCCATGCCAGCCTGCAAATATGGTCACATTTTTCCATCCACATTTTCCTTGTCTATGTTGTTGTTGTTGTGTGCTGTTAAGTCGATTCCAGCTCAAAGTGACCCTGTTGGACAATGGAGAACTGCCCCAGAAGATTTCCTAGGCTGTAATCTTTATGGGAGAAGATTGCCAGGGTTTTTTTTCCCACAGAGCTTCTGGTGAGATTGAACCACTGACCTTTCAGTTAGCAGCCAAGGGCTCAACCATTGCAACATCAGGGCTCCTTTTTCCTTTTCTATGGAACCCAGAAATAATACTTGAACTGTGATAACCTCCTACTTGATTAGGTCATGGTTGAAGAATCAAGTATATTTACCCAATTAGTGCTTAGTCAAAAATGAAACAAAAAAGTTTCCCTTTTGAATTTCTTCTCAAAAGCATTATATGATCACTGAAGGCTAAAATAATTTAGTTGCTTAAACATACTCCTTTGAGATGTAGGCAGTTGTGTAACTCTTAGTCTGTCTTGGGAATTAATTTCTTTATAAGAAAAATAAAACTTAACTTTAAATTTTTTGAATTAAAACCTTTTTCTTTCCAAAGCAACTGGAGTATCTATCCAATATCTACTACTAATAAACTAACGTACTCTTGATCTTAAAATATTTCTTTTGTGAATTTATAGTTGATTGTTGTACGTGTTGTTGTCAGTGTTGTTTCAAACTTCAACCAACAATGTTTATAAAAATAATTTCTTTGATTTGCACAGTAACATGTATTACCACGTAACTGTGTTTTTCCCTCTAAAGAATGAATAACAAATCAAAACACACCTACATATAATTTCATTTCCTTATTTTATCCTCTCAACACCTATCTGATGTACAATTTCCCAGTCTACTGGTAGGTAAATTGAGACTGAGTGAGTTTCCATGACTTTCCCAGTCTTATATTAGGAGAGAGGAGGAAGAACATAGCTAAGATGTCACAGCTGGGCTACTTTTCACCCTGGTGGTTACCGAGCCTTTGGAAGCTTCAGCGTGTGGTTTCTGAACAGTGCTCATGTAGAGATAGCATGTCCTTTCTAGCTGGTAGCAGGGTGAAGTAGGATTTTTCCACACAACTATGTATTTTATGCCCAGCTGAATGCTTATATTCATTTTTATGGAAATAATTATTCCATCAGGGAGAAGTCAGGGCTGGTGAGAGCATGGACAGGCAGGAGGTAGAGGGTAGCCCAGCTGGCATCAATACAGATCTCACACAGCAGGTGGATAATTTTTGCCCAAGCTGATAGTTGATAGAGGGATTAATATACTATGGCCCTCATGTTCTACTAAAGGCAGAAATGCAGCCAACATGATGTGGAGCTAAATTCGTGAATTAAAAGACTCAAATACTTGAAGACTGATAAATTTCTTGCTGTTCCTGGAAGTTAAGGTCAATTTGGATGAAAAACTATAAACCAGCAAATGAATATTAATATTACTGTACAAATGCTATGAGCTTTGGACTGTACATCTTGCTTTTTAGAAAAAAAAATTCTTCATTTGGTGAATTTAATTTTTCAGAAAGAGCCAAACTTACAATTTTCCACACTATTTGCTATTCTTATGAATTTCCACTGACACCATAGAAATGGCATGACATTGACATTTAAAGTAAACAAATAGAAGATAATTTACTCCACATCATGCCCAAACCCTCACATTATTGTGTATTGGAAAATACTGCTTATATCCAGAGACACATTGAATTTTGACTCAGAAAGTGGGGCAGAGATTTTAGCAACATTTCTATGGAAAAATCAAGTTGAAACATATCACCTTTGCTTTCACACATACAGCAGCCTTGGCCCTTTAGCTAAGTGATCAAAAATGTTCCCGGATTCCCTTAAGTCCATTAGGGTGATATATCTGGGGTCTCAGTTCTGGCTGTTGGCTAGTTTCCTCAGAGCATGCTCATTCAACAGGGAGTGTTTTATACACTAAGCCTCAAATGCTTACCAAGCCTCTGCTCATCTCACGCTTGCTAATGTCTCATTGGCCAAAGCAAGTCCCATGGCCAGGGCCAGAATCAGTGTGGAAGGGGACTACACAAGGGGCTAAGTATGGGAGACATGGTTCATTGAGGGCCACCAATGTAACAGTCTACCTCACCTTTGGGTTAGAACAGTGTCTTTCAATCTAGAAAATAGCAGAATATACATACATACAAATATATATATATATATTAATTTTTTCAAATTATAGGTTACTTGAAAACCCTAATATATACATTGAGTACCACAGAGCAGCTGTGGCAGAGGAGAAGCATGGGTTGGGAAGCCCGTAGTTATGTTCCATCCTCTCCCCAATGTATCTTGATAAATGTATTACCTTGATGTACCTTGATGAAACCCCTAGGACTGGTGAGAAGAGCTGGATTATCCCCTATTACAGGCAATGTAAATAATTCAAACATACCCTAACTTACTAATCATTTCCTTTTGATGTACAATTACTGCTCCTTGGAGCACCCCACATTTATTTCTGTACCTGTACTTTTATACTTTGCCTTTATGGCAAGTCTCTAGAATACCTGGCAGTATTTTTTTTACTTTTTTTTTTTTAAAGCTTTCTATATTTGGTGTTGGGCATAGTCTCTCAATCCGCAGAGAAGATTCTTATTCTATCCCTACTTCAGCACAATCTACCCTCCCTATGTCACTGACATTGGAAATTGCTCCCTCTTTATGCCCTGTTGGGGCTACTAGGCCTTTCAGCCAACCTGGAGTTTAGACAATGTACATGCAATTTGATGTCATTCTAGGAGACTGAATAGGAGTCCCTGGGTGGCACAAACAATTAAGTACTCAACGACTAACTGAAAGGTTGGCAGTTCAAACCCACCCAGATAGCCTCAAAAGAAGGCTATCTGCTTCCGAAAGGTGACAGCCTTGAAAACCTTATGGAGTAGTTCTACTCTGCAACACCTGGGGTCTTCACAAGTCAAAGTCGACTCAACAGCAACCACTGGTTTGTAGGGGACTAAACATAAAAATCCAGATAATCCCTAACAGTTGCTTGAGGTTATCTTTTGCATCTACCAGTTTTCATGGTATTAAGTTTTCGACAAATAGCGATGCCATTAGAATTGAATAAGAGCCCTCTCTATTCGAGTGTCCGGGACCTAAAACCTTCACATAGTCTAGTTCAGTGGTTCCCCAAGCTATCAGCATCACTGCTCCCTTTAGATGACAAGTACTTGATAATGCTTCTGTACTGTCCTGAAATGAATATCAAATATTTACTCAGCTGTCTATACACATTGAAAAATGAATATAATTCCCTACTCATAAGACAAAATTAAAATAAAATGAATATAATTTATAACAAATTAATGTTTTCAATATACAAATCCTGTGGCACTATAATAATAGAGAATACGTGAAGTAGTCAGATTCTAGAATCCCTGTAAATGTGACCACTACAAATGTACGGTAATATAGGTATGTGTATTAAATAATACCCCAAATATAATGAACAACATTGCTTTTGGGATGCGATTTTCTGAAAAGGTTAACAACTCTACATAAAACTCTTTACAAAACAAAGCAAAAGCTTCACTCTCTATACATCGTAGTTACATTTCTGGAGCATTCGGTGTACACTAAAACTGTGTTAAAATACTTTGGATTTTTATGAAGAGTAGTTGTTTCTAGCCTCAGGTGAACACCAACACACTTTTCAACCTCTTGACTATCCAGTGGGGTATGCTTCCAATGTCGTGCTCAATGCAGGACATTTCCGATTTTGCAAGATGGTTGCAAGAATGACAAGATATCCCTTGTCCCAAGCTTCTACCCAGTAAATGCCTATAAACCAGTTGCTCTCAAGTTGATTCTAACTCATGGTGACCCCATGTTCTTCAGAGTAGAAGTGTGCTCCATAGAGTTTTCAATGGCTGATTTTCAGAAGTAGATCACTAGGTATTTCTTTTGAGGTGCTCCTGGGTAGATTCAAACCTTCAACATTTTGGTTAGCAGCAGAGCACCAATAAGTGTTTACATCATACAGGGACTCCCAAATGCCTATTGGCCCTTTTCCACTGAATCAATTCTGACTCATAGTGACCCTGTAGGACAGAGTAGAACTGCCCAATAAGGTTTCCAAGAATGTACATCTTTACGGAAGCAGATTGCCACATCTTTTTCCCACAGAGCAGCTGGTAGGTTCAAACTGCAGACCTTTCAGTTAGCAGCTGACTGATTAACCACTTTGCCACTAGGGCTCCTAGGAGTCAGAATTGACTCAAAGGCAATGGGTAAATACCTATTCCAAAAAACCAAACCTGTTGCTGTCGAGTTGATTCTGACTCATAGCGATCCTGTAGGACAGAGTAGAACTGCCCCATAAGGTTTCCAAGGAGCAACTGGTGGATTTGAACTGTTGACCTTTTGATTAGCAGCTGAACTCTTAACCACTGCACCACCAGGGCTCCAAAAGCCTATTCCAAAAAACCAAACCTGTTGCTGTGGAGTCAATTCCGACTCATAGCGATCCTGTAGGACAGAGTAGAACTGCCCCATAGGGTTTCCAAGGAGTGGCTGGTAGACTCAAACTGCTGATCTTTTTGTTAGCAGCCGTAGCTCTTAACCACTGCTCCAATTAGTACCCACTAAAAAAAAAAAAAAGAGAAAGAATTTCCATATTTCCCTCTAGAGGGCGGTACCACCTCCACTACGAGCTACCCATGTAATTAAACAGTTTTGCAGATACAGATTGCTGTTTCTAAGGGAGGTTAAGTCTAGCATAGGTAGAAAGGATTTATCTCTTGGACTGATTTAACCAGTTCTTGAATAGCCAAATCTCCTTATTTGGAATCATGTAAATATTTTGTGAACATCCTATTTCAATGTTTAACCACACTCAAACAAGAATTTCTTCTTTATGTCTAGCCTAAATCTCTCTAGCTTTTGCTAAAGAACAATTCCTCCTGCAGTACTAAAAATGATCAGTGGCATCTTAAAATATGCATGTCCATGTTAGAAGACAATTGCATTTCTTAGCTTCCACTTCACCAGAGAAACAGTATGACTATATGATACCAAGCCATCTTAACAGTTAAAAAACCAAAACCAAACCCATTGCCATCGAGTCGATTCTGACTCATAGCGATCCTACAGGACAGAGTAGAACTGCCCCATAGGGTTTCCAAAACTGTAATCTTTACGGAAGGAGATTGCCACATCTTTCTTTCATGGAGCAGCTGGTGAGTTTGAACTGCCAACCTATCAGTTACCAGCCAAGTGCTTAAACATTGTGCCACCAGGGCTCTCTTAACAGGTCATCTTTATCAATATCACCAGCTTGACAAACAACAAGTGTGTTAATTTATTACAGTATTTACAAAATCCATTTGTTGGAGTAGTGTCGCGTCATCCCTTTAATATTCCTGTATTCTATCTCTTTTTCTATGCTATTGAGGATGAGAACGGGATGATACTCCACATTCCAAAGACAGCTGACAATTATTGGGAACATATACCCCCTCAGGGCGTTTCTGAGTGGCGCTAAGAGTTAAGCACTTGACTACTACCTGAAAGACTGGTAATTCAAACCCACCCAGAGGCACCTCAGAAGACAGGACAGGTTATGTGCTTCCAAAAGTTCACAGCCTTGAAGAGTCTACGGAGTGCAGTTCTACTGTGCACACACAGGGTCACTATGAGTCGGAATCAACTTGACAGCATCAAAACCAACAATAACCATAACACATCTCCTCAGGACTTATCCGAGGGGGCCTACTTGCTTTACTACCCTAACCATCCCTATGGCAAAGGCTATGTAAGTAGATAACTATGGTAAGGGGAAATTTGAAGACATTGTTGAGTCCTGACAGACTTTGTCTAGATAGAGAGATTGTGACCTTTCTCTCCCCCTTCACAATGGAGCACCTTATACTTTGCTATATGGCAAGAATGCACAGATTTCTTAGGGGTTAAATGAGTACCTTGAAGGTTGACATGTCTTGCTGTAACCAGGCAGAGCACTCCAGAATTGCGGGATTGTCGGGTGTAGCACCAGTAGCGGGTGGTCCCAGAGGATGGCAGGAGGTGGAAAAGGCTCACCCAGAGTGATGGGAAAGGTCTAGAATCAAAAAACAGAAGTTCAAGAAAAGTCAATTTTGGAGAACAATAAATTTTTTTCATGTTGGGTACATCCCTGAGTTGTTGGTTGGCTTATTACATTTTTCTTAATCTTATTATTTATTTATTACGCTATACATTTATTAATCCATTCATCTAAATATATATATTTAGACATTGGTATAAAGTTGATAGCAAATTTTTGCTTCAATTAAAATATTTCTGTTATATACCCATCTTCACTGAAATATTGAACATTATTCTATTTTTTAAACTAAAATTGATGGACTCTTTATTGCAGAATATCATGCCTGTCAATAATTACATTGTTGACCAGTGATAAATAAAAAAAACCTTAAATCAACCTGCCATGTCCTGTGGAAAGTTCAATACCATCCCTAGTTTTCTGTTAAATTTCATGGTACTTTCTGTCTCTGACGTCCTGTGTCCACTAAAAAATTGTTTTTTAAAACTCCATATTACTGTTATTTCTTTATCTTCAATATGACACTGACCGAAAGAGACTCGGCTTCTTTTTATTTATACACACACACACACCACTCACACAAAGTTGTTCTGTGTGTAACAGATTTTATTGAAAGTTTTGGGAGGAGAGGAGTTTAATATTGATAAATGCAAGTAATTCAAAATTGAGTATTTGAAATCTGTTTCTAAATATCATTTAAATATTATGCCAAGTTGTTCTTCATTCACTGTTATGCCATTGATTCCTTCATTTCAAAACCCAAAAGAGACAACCAGACAAAAAGAGTGTCATATTTATATATAAAACATTCAAGTTCACTCTAGAACTTTCCCTTTGTTACGGATTGAATTGTGTCCCCAAAAAGTGTGTGTTGTAAATTCTAACCCCTATACCTGTGGTTATAATTTCATTTGGGAATGAGTTTTCTTTGTTATGTTAATAAGGCAGTATTAGTGTAGGGTGTGTCTTAAATTCATCTCTGAGATATAAAAGAGCAGATGAAGCAAACAAAGAAATCAAGCACAAATGAAGGGGAAGGTAATGCAACATGATTGCCAAGGAGCCTAGGAATGAAAGCTAAAAAGAGACAAAGATCTACCCCCAGAGCAGACAGAGAGAGAGCCTTCCCCTAGAGCCTTTACCCTGAATTCTGACTTCTACCCTACTAACCACCATTCATCTATCAGTTTGTCATGCTGTGGTGGTTTGCGTGTTGCTGTGAAGCTGGAAACTATGGCACCAGTATTTCAAATACCAGGAAGGTCACCCAGGGTGGACAGGTTTCAGAGACACTTCCAGAATAAGACAGATTAGGAAGGACCTAGCAATCTACTTCTAAAAAAACTGGCCAGTGAAAACCTGATGAATAGCAGCGGAACATTGTCTGATGTAGAGCCGGAAAATGAGTCCCTCAGGTTGGAAGGTACTCAAAATATGAAAGAGGAAGAGCTGACCTCTCAAAGTAGAGTCAACCTTAATGAAGTGGAAGGAGTCAAGCTTTTGGGACCTTCATTTACTGATGTGGCAGGACATAAAATGAGAAGAAAGAGCTACAGACACCCATTAATAAGTGAAACATGGAATATGCAAGGTATGAACCTAGGAAAATTGTAAGTTGTCAAAAATGAAATGGAATGCTTGAAGACAGATATCCTAGGCATTGGTGAGCTGAAATACAATAGTATTGGCCAATTTGAATAGGACAATCATATGGTGTACTATACCGGGAATGACAAATTCAGGAGGAATGGTGTCACATTCATTGTCGAAAAGAGCATTTCGAGATCTATCCTGAAGTACAATGCTATCAGTAATAAGATGATATCCATATGCCTACAAGGAAAATGAGTTAATGCAACTATTATTCAAATTTACATGCCAATCACTAATGCCAAAAATGAGGAAATTGAAGATTTTTACCAACTACTGCAGTCTGAAATTGATCAAACATGCAATCAAGACACATTTATAATTACTAGGGATTGAAATGCAAAAGTTGGAAACAAAGAAGAAGGATCAGTAGATGGAAAATATGCCCTTCATGGCATTGCATGATAGAATTTTGCAAGACCAATAACTATTCTTTGGAAATACAGTTTTTCAACAATATAAACAATGGCTGTACATGTGGACCTCACTGCATGGCATAAACAGGAACTAAATCAACTATATCTGTGGAAAGAGATGATGGAGAAGCTCAATATTATCAGTCAGAACAAGTCGACTGCAGAACAGACCATCAATTGCGCCAGTGTAAGTTCAAGTTGAAACTGAAGAAGATTAAAACAAGTCCACAAGAGCCAAAGTGTGACCTTGAGTATATCCCAACTGAATTTAGAGACCATCTCAAGATGAAATTTGACACATTGAACACTAATGACCAAAGACCAGAGGAGTTGTGAGATGACATCAAGGACATCATACATGATGAAAACAAAAGATCATTAAAAAGACAAAAAAGAAATAAAAAGCCAAAATGGATGTCAGAAGAGACTCTGAAACTTGCTATTGAATGTAGAGTGCTAAAGCGAATGGAAGAAATGATGAAGTAAAAGAGCTGAACAGAAGTTGTCAAAGGGCAGCTCGAGAAGACAAAGTAAAGTATTATAATGAAATGTGCAAAGTCCTGGAGTTAGAAAACCGAAAGGGAAGAACACATTCAGCATTTCTCAAGCTGAAAGAACTGAATTAAAAATTCAAGCCTCAAGTTGCAATATTGAAGGATTCTATGGGCGAAATGTTAAATGACACAGGAAGAATCAAAAGAAGATGGAAGGAGTACACAGTCACTGTATCAAAAAGAATTGGTCGATGTTCAACCATTTCATGAGGTAGCATATGATCAAGAGCCGATGATATTGAAGGAAGAAGTCCAACTGCACTGAAGGCATTGGTGAAAAACAAGACTTCAGGAACGGATGGAATACCAACTGAGATGTTTCAACAAATGGATGCAACACTGGAAGCACTCTTTCATTTATGCCAAAAAATTTGGAAGATAGCTACTTGGCCAACCCACTGGAAGAGATCCATATTTGTGTTCATTCCAAAGAAAGGTGATCCAACACAATACAGAAATTATCGAACAATATTATTAACATCACACGCAAGTAAAATTTTGCTGAAGATAATTAAAAAATAGTTTCTGCAGCACATCAATAGAGAACTGCCAGAAATTCAAGCTGGATTCAGAAGAGAATGTGGAATGAGGGGTATCACTGCTGATATCAGATGGATCTTGGCTGAAAGCAGAGAATACCAGAAAGATGTTGTCTTAGGCTGGGTCCTCTAGAGAAGTAAAACCAGTGAAGTATATATATATATGTGTGTGTGTGTGTGTGTGTGTGTGTGTATATACATATATATAGAGAGAGAGAAAGAGAGAGAGAGATTTATCTCAAGGAAATGGCTTACACAGTTGGAGATGCAGGCAAGTCCCAAATCCATGGATCAGGCACCAGGCTAGAAGCTTCTCCTGACTCACGTAGTTACAGGGGATGATGAACTCAAATCGGTAGGCTACTGGCCCATGAGCTATGGCAACTGGCAAATCAGGTAATAAGGGAGTGACTCAAGACACACCCTACATTAATCCTGCCTCATTAACGTATAGAGGTTTAGGATTTACAACACATAAAACGGAAGACAATTACACAATACCACAAAATGGAGGACAATTTCACAGTACTGGGAAAAATAGCCTAGCCAAGTTGACATATAACATTAATCATCACAGAGGTTTACCTGTGTTTTACTGGCAGTGTGGCATTCGACTGTGTGGACCATGACAAATTATGGATAACACTGGGAAGAATGGAAATTCCAGAACACTTGACTGTGCTTATGAGGAACCTGTAAATAAATCAAGAGTCATTTGAACAGAAAAATGAGATTATTCACTGTTTAAAATCAGGAAAGGTGTGCATCAGGGTTGTATCCTTTCACTATACTTATTCAATCTGTATGCTGAGCAAATAATCCAAGAAGCTGGGCTATATGAAGGGGAACATGGCATCGGGATTGGAGAAAGACTCTTTAAATACCTGTGATACGCAGATGACACAACCTTGCTTCCTGAAAGCAAAGAATGAAGATCAAAGACTACTGATGAAGCTCAAAGACTACAGCCTTCAGTCTGGATTATACCTCAACATATATGGATGACACCTCAACCTAGAGAAAACAAAAATCCTCACAACTGAACCAATAAGAACCATCATGATAAATGGAGATAAGTTTGACTTCAAGGATTTCGTTTTCATACACAATCAACACCCATGGTAGCAGCAGTTGGGAAATCAAATGACGTATTGCATTAGGCAAATCTGCTGCAAAAGACCTCTTTAAAGTGTTAAAAAGCAAAGATGTCACTTTAAGGAGTAAGGTGTGCCTGACCCAAGCCATGGCATTTTCAATGGCCTCACATGCACGTGAAAGCTGGACAGTGAATATGGAAGAACGAAGAAGAATTGATGCCTTTGAATTATGGTGTTGGTGAAGAATATTGAATATACCATGGACTTCCAGAAGAATGAAAAAATCTGTCTTGGAAGAGGTACAGCCAGAATGCTCCTTAGAAGCAAGGGTGGCGAGACTACATCTCACATACTTCAGACATTTTATCAAGAGGGATCAGTCCCTGGAGAAGGACGTCATGCTTGGTAAAGTAGAGGGTCAGTGAAAAAGAGGAAGATTCTGAATAAGACAGATTGACATAGTGGCTGCAACAATGGGCTCAAACATAGCAACAATTGTGAGGATGTTGTAGGACCAGGCAGTGTTTCATTCTGTTGTACATAGTGTTGCTATGAGTTGGAACCGACTTGATGGCACCTAACAACAACAACAAGCCTCCTAAAGTGTAATGAAATGAATTTCTGTTCATTAATGCCACCCATTTGTATTTCTGTTATAGCTACACTAGATAACTAAGACAGAGGACTTTGGAAGCAGATCATTTGTACTCTAGATTTCACAGGTTCATAAAGATAATGAGGAATTTTGCCCCAGAATAGAATACACCTAAAGTTTCATCCATATTTGATTTACATGATTCAGAAAATGAGATTTTGGACTTGACGTTGATTTAAGATGTTTGGGATGATGCGATGGAGTGAATGTGTTTTCCATGTGGAAAGGACACGAATTTTGGGGGGCCAAAAGGTAGAATGTTACAGATTGAATTGTGTCCCCCCAAAATATGTATTATAAATCCTAACCCCTATACAATGGTTATACTTCCATTCGAGAATGGGTTTCTTTTGTTATATTAATGATGCAGGGTTAGTGTAGAATGTGTCTTGAATCAATCTCTTTTTAGATATAAAAGAGCAGATTAAGCAAGCAAAACAAGCAAGCACAAATGAAGGGGAGAATGCACACCACATGATCACCAAGGCTCCTAAGAATTAAAGAGACAAGGAGCTTCCCCCAGAGTGAACAGAGAGAGACTTCCCCTTGATCCAGCACCCTGAATTTAGACTTCTAGCCTCCTAAACTGTGAGAAAATAAACTTCTGTTCGTTAAAAGCCACTCATTTGTGGTATTTCTGTTACAGCAGCACTCGATAACTAAGACCATCCTAAAACTCCTTCTCTGGAGTTTTTTGCGTAACATCCAGTTATTTACTTTGGATATTATCCTGTGTTTCCCCCCATACCACCAGCAGTATTGGAAAAAGGCATAAGAGCAGTATATTTTATTTCATCACTGATACATATTAGGCCAGCAGCCTATCCCTAAAGCAGAAATCAATTTTGGTCTAAATAACTTTTTTATATTATTATTGTTGTTATTATTATTACTATTATTTTATTTAAAAAGGGAAGAATCTTTGAAAGTTGAATTAGTCAGGATTCTTTTCATCGTAAGTGACAAAATCAAACTACTTTATTACAAAATAGAAATTTCTTGGTATTTTCCTTTGTATATGACATCATGTATTTTGACCCTAACAGTTCTCCATCACATTTGCTTGTTCCAAAAAAATGCCTAAAAAATGACTATAGCATTTGTTGTCCTTAGTTTCCTCATCTACAAAATGAAAATTTGACTCTGCAAGGGTTCTTCTGCTTCTGTCTGTGATACAGTTAAAGAAGAGGAAGAAGTGCCAGCCCAGTATCACAGACAGACAGAAGTATTCTTAGAATGTCTTCATGTTTTTCATTATGATTGTGACAATGGATTCCTCTCCTTTCCCTATTTAATTAACGCATCCTTCAAAATGCCAGGCATTTCCCCTCATTCACCACACCGAGAACCATAAACATCATGTAGGCTAGCATGTAATAATTATCATTTCCTTTATTTGTGTTAATTAGGTTAAACATCATGGCATAAAACAAACTTACAAACATTATTTTGAAAATGTGTTGCATTTTATGACCAGGTTGAAATAGTTAATCCTTTATATCTAAAGCCAAGCGAAGACAAAATTAATCATTACCCTTTTCCACTCCATTTCTATTGCTCTTCTGCATTTATTTGTCAATGCCTTCATTTAATAAATACTGCTTACTGTATATCTACTTATTTTCAAAAATCATTTTATGCAGCTTAAATATAGATACTTTTTTCTTTCTGACTGAGTAGTATTCTACTCTATGTATGTACCAGCCAGAAAGTGAAATGAACTCCTGATAGATGCTACAGCATGGATGGAGCTTGAAGACATTAGGCGGAGTGAAATAAATCAGTGACAAAAGGACAAATATTATATGACCTAACATATAAAAAGACAAGTAAAGGCAAATGTATAGAGATCAAAGTTTATTAGTGGTTACCAGGGGAAGGAGTAAAGGAGAAAGGAGAGGAAGGTTATTGCTTATAGAACACTGAATTTCTGTTTATGGTGATGGATAATTCACATTTATTAAGAGTAGTGGTTGCACAGCTGATAAGTATAATCGATGTCAATAAGTTATACATCTGTAAAAAGTTGAATTGGCAGGTGTGTGATATACATATATTTACAACAACAACAAAGAGCAGCTGCTGAGGCTCCATATGTACAATCAAACATTTCATGAGATGTGGTTTTTTGGTTTGGAGGTTTAGAGTCATGATTTCATGGGACATCCCAGTTAATTGGCTTAATATCATGTTTAGTGCTTCTGTTCTACTTCCTAGTTCCTTGTGTTGTGCCTGGGGTCTTAAAAGCTTGCAAGTGGCCATCCAAGGTACAACAATTGGTCTCTATTCTGGAGCAACAGAGGAAGAAGAAGAGCCAGGGATAGGAGGAGAAAATGGAATGTGTGGCTAATTGCTTCCATGAACAATTACCTCCTACACCATGAGACCTGGAGAACTGGATGGTGCCTGGCTACCATTGCTGAATATTTTGATCGAAGATTCTATAGAAGAGTCTTGGTCAAAAGTGGGAAAATGTGGAACAGAATTTAAAATTCTTATGTAATCCAGACTTTCTGGAGGCATATGGGCTATATGAACCCCTGAGACTATTGCCCTGAAATAATCTTTAAAGATTAAAGCAAAATTATCCCCTGAAGTCTTCTTTAAACCAAACAATAGTTTAATTAATAAAGAATGTCTGCTTTAAGCATTGTGCTCTTTTAAATAACTATGTGGGATCAGATGGACAACAGCAACTTGAAAGGTCAGATAGGAAGCTTAGAGGGCAGTGAGTTTATGTTAAAGGGGAGGAACAATTTGGAAAAGGAGGGTGAGAATAGTTGCACAACTTGAAGAATATAATCAATGTTACTGAATTGTACATGTAGAAATTGTTGAATTAGTGTATGTTCTACTTTGTATATTTTCAACAATAAAAATAAAGTATTTTAAAAATAGACATATACATTTGGAAAGTGCTTAAAATAATAAAATAAGAATTAAATTTTAAAAGCCTACATTTGGTTTGCGCAATAGCAGTTTGGACATTGTTTGGTAATTCATAAAACTATGGCTTTTTATATGGGATTTTCTTATTTTCCCAGTCTCATTGTAACAGGCTGTCTATCTTCTACTTTGGTGTTAGTTTTATGATGGCCTCATCTTCCATGAATGCCAATATGCTATGTGTCTTAGTTTCTTAGTGTTGTTATAACAGAAATAGCGTAAGCGGGCAGTTTAACAAACAGAAATTTATTTTCTCACAGTTTAAGAGGCTAGAAATCTGAATTCAGGGCACTAGCTCTAGGGGTTGGCTTTCTCTCTTTGTTGGCTCTGGGAGAAGGTCCTTGTCTCATCTTAGTTTCTGTTCCTTAGTTTCTTGGTGATCGTCATGTGGCATGGCATCTGGCTTCCCCCATCTATGCTTGCTTGCTTCTGTGCCTGATCAGTTCCTTTTATATCTCCAAAGTGGTTGGCTTAAAACATACCCTATACTGATATGACCTCATTAATGTAACAAAAAACTATTCCCAAATGGGATTACATGCTCAGGTATAGGGGTTAGGATTTATAACACATATTTTTGGGAGATACAACTGAAGCCATAACACCATGGATATGAAATAAACATTCCTTGTAGGTATTTCTCTCTTCTCAGTAACTTGATCAAAACATAGAGCTCAGAATGCAAAAACACTTATGGTTGGCACTAAATAGTTGACTCCTCATTAATACTATTTTCTGACATCTCTGTTGTCTTTCTCTGTTGTTCAAATCCTATTACGATTTTAGTTTTTAGGTAGGTAAGAATTCTCTTTAACTTAGATGAAAGGAACTAATTTCTATAACATATTCAGGGATGATTTTCAAAACCAGCTCAACCCTGATATGGAACAAGTTCTGACAAAATGGAACTCTCTGTAATCAAGTAGGAAGACTGTGCCACAAGTGTTTCAGGCTCAGTGGGATTTCTGCTATGCACACCATTGCTATGTATAAGCAGTTTTACAGACTTTATGCCTCTCAATTGAAAATCCCACAAAGTGGATACTATTATTTTAAAGCTGAAGAGAGGGAAGGTCAGAGAAAATAAGAGGCTCACCAATATTATACATTTTATGAATTAGAAATTGTTATTAATATACTCATGATTTATATATAATATAAATTAATTTCACTCAAAAGTTTAAAAAAAAATTGAGAAGTAGGCAGCCCATGGTTTTTATGGACGCTCCATAAATCATCTTAGACTCATGTTGTTTCTCTTCCTGCTCTGCCAACCAGTGTGTTTGACATCCATCCTCAAATAGGCCTCACTGCCCAAGATGCCTTTTGGAGCATGGAAATCACATTCCAGGCAGGAAGCAGGAGAAAGTATAGGGGAAGGCAGCAAAGGTCCACTGCAGTATCTGTCCCAATCTTAAGGACTTTTCTTAGAAATGCCACACAGCAACTCTCTCTTACTGACGTTGGCCAATCGTAACATCATAGGAATGAGTACAGTGCAGCTTGGGATGGGGGAATGGAAGTTCAGTTTCTAAAGAAAAAGTTGAAGATTAATTTTCGGTAGGCAATAAATAATCTCTAGGACCCACAGCCAGTAAGTGGCATAGTCAGGATCTTAACCCAGGTCGCACTGACTTCCTAGCTACTACATCACACAGCGTATCACATGTGGTGTAAGCACCTAGAATCCAAAACAGAATTTTGCCTATTTCTTTTTGTAATTATCACAGTGTAAGTATAATATAGGGAATGATAAACATTTGTCAAATGGATGAATGAATTAATACATGAAAAGAGAGAAGAATGCATGAGTGGAGTTTTGCTTGTTAGTAAGTCAGATGGTATAGATTACTATATACCACTGTTTTCATTTTGTATATAATTGGGGGAGAACTTAGGATGGATTTGGGGCAGTGGTAAGTGAAGACACAAACTGAATTCTCAAATATGGATTACTAACTGTATCTTATTGTTATTTATTGACACTTAAAGCATATGTGTAAAAACCTTTGAAACCAAGAAACACTAAATAGCTATCAGCATCATTCATTCATATTCATTCTTTTACTTTTTTTTAATTCATGTCGCTTATACATATCAAATCTATTCCTCCTTGTAATGATTATGTGTTTAATAAATTTTTGATAGCTGAGATCTTAAAATCTCTATTTTGGAGTACAAAATGAGATAGAAAAGTAAGACAACTCTCTGAGTATTTTGAGAATAATCTTGTCTCAATTGCCATACAGGGAATTATCAAGATAATCCCCTCAGTTTTCATTTCAAACATCTATGTTTATCAATAAAATTAAATCAGTCATGAAACTCATGATTATTTTGTATTCTCTTTTGTGTTAAACACACATACACACCCCTACACACACACACACGCACACACTACCATATAGTTAACCTAATCTAATTACGCATCAGTCTTTCATTGTCTAGTGAGTTCATTTACTCTTATTAAAGATGCCTGATTTGGCCTTTTTGGCAAATAATGCTTAAATGCGCGGTGAATCTGCTACTTTTTATTTGAGGCAAAACGTGTGATGGTACACCTAAATTTGGCACATAGGGGAGAAAGCAGTTGGTTATTTCAAGAATACTCAACTCTAAATCGTTTGCACTGGAAGCAATGATTCCAGAATAAACCTAAACCATTACTTATTCAAATCCACCAGTCAGGAATGCTGTTAAGTCTGCCCTTATGCCTTTGATGTTGTGGCATTAAGTTGTGTCAAATATTGCTGAAAATAGATGAGTCACTGATTAGACCTTGGACATGATTTCGTAATGCATAACCTCAGGCTAAATGACATTTGTTGTTTGATAATCTGCCCCCTTAATTCATTGGCAGGTTTTCTGTTAAGATTCAGGTTTCTTTGATGTATGCCATGAAAGTTATTAGGGCAGGTTTAAAGGTTCAAGTTGTTTCAAAATAATAAGTAAAGCTAAATGTGGACGTACAAAGGTAGAAGAAGCGAATTACCAAAAGCAAGGCATATTTTCATTTCTGATAACAAATGTCACATGCCTCATATTCTATTAGCTGGAAAAAAATGATTTTGCTGGCAGAGACTATAAAAAGGGAAATGAACAAAAGGACTGGAATGCACGTGCCTGATTTGGGTAGCGTGACACTTGCAGAAATCACATGAGTTTTAGGAAATATATAACAGGAGTGAGATTTAACTCCAAAATGCAGAGACGTCTCACCTTAAAATGGTAACAAGAATAGAAAGATAGTTAATACCTCTGTCTCCCTGCTCCTGTTAACTGCTGTGTTGCTATATTCTCACTCCTGAGACTACAGTTGTAGGATATTTTAATCCTCCTCTTTCCTTGGTTCATTTAACAACAGCTGGCAGTGGATGCCTATTGAGGTTACCTGGGCCTGTCAACCTGTATCAGTTACTAGAGCCAGCACTCAGAAGGGAATCACTTAACCAGACATCACATCAGCCAGTCAGTCAAAAGAAGGGATCTTTCCAATTTAGAAGAAATCAGCTCTTGAGGGAATTGGTTGTTAAAAGAGACAGTACTTTGCTCCTTAAGCTTGAGCTCATGAACCTGTGTGCATGCGTGCCTGTGTGTGCTCACACATGTGCATGCGCGCGCGCACACACACACATACACACACTCCTCTTTCTCAGCTATCTGTATTGCTTTTGAGCCTAAGGTTAAATGGAAGTGTTGGGGAGTCAGAGGGGACAATAAATTCATCAGAAGAGAAGTGAGTTATGAGGAGTATAGGTTGAAAGCAGTAATTAGACAACGTCCCTGGTAACCATCTTTAGAAAGCCTGGGTCCTAATGGCCAGAGAGTTGATGCCTATGAATTAGATGCTTTGTCACTGTCCAAGCACAGTAGGCTGCACACATCCCCATTCTCTATATCTGAGTACTACAAGAAGTGTGCTGTGCCCAGCTATGGCTCCTGTTCTAAGGCAGACAAGCCAGATGTTAACCTGGGAAGCTTTCTTTCGGGGTGTACATTTGAAAATAACAACTATTCAATATTTCGTTTCAAGGGAAGAGAGAAAACGCAGTTTTACCATAAAAAGAAGTGCTGCATTGACCAGCATGATGCAGTTCATAACTCCCTTAAAATGATAAACAGGAAAAAGTCACCGTAGCTATGTGTGAAAATCTCATTAACGTCAATGTACATCCTGAAATCTACCCTGCTATCAGATCAAACTATGTGATGTCCATTAAAATATTTCTTTCCAGTGAAAAAGAAATACATACTATTTGTGGAGGACTCAGAAAACACAGAAAAGTACAAAGGGAAAAAATTCTTAAACCTAGATAACCTGGACCATTTTCTTTCAGATCTCTCTCTCTCTCTCACACACACACACACTTTTCTTTATGATCATATTCTATATCTTGCATTTTTTCATTCAACATTACATCATGAAATTTGATGTACACTATTAAACATTCTTCAAAACCATGATAATGTATGACTATAGACAATTTATTCCATCTGAAGGATAGAAACCACTTCATTAACCATCTCTTGTCCTTGGACAATGTTGTACGTTAAATTCCCCAGGGAGTCAACCTTAAGGCAGAGATAAGCATTGAGGAAGTTAACAAGGGAAAACTCTCTGGATTTATACCTGTGAAGGAAGGGAATGAAGCAAGACTGGGCAGAGCCAAAGTTGGTCCATGATACAAACATAACAAAAGCCACAGATGACTCCACAGAGGACTGTGGATATGGAATTGGACCTTCAGAGTTATCTCAAGGTTAGCTAAAGGGTCCAGGCCTTTGTACTATCATTTCACCAGATGTAGCCTGGCCCAGAAAGATGGTGAGATCCTGGGTGAAGCAACTCTATTTTGCTGAAGGCAACTAGATAGGATTCCTTATAGCCAACTTTAGAAATCCCTGGTTATGACAACTAGATAGTTAGTGCCTGTTGATTAGATGCTTTGCCATAGATCGAGCCCAGGTCTGTAAGTCACTAATACTCCAAGCAGCTAGGGGACTAGATCCATCAGTTTTGAAGGAAGTTTCCAATACAGTCCACCCCTTGCATTCCTCAAGTATGCTTCTCTGTGTAAGTTCAAGAAGCAACTCTTTCAGGACTTTTGTGGTCTTCTTTTCTTGGGGTGAATTTATAAGAGGAATGTTAGTGGAGTAAATGATAGTTCCTGCAACTTAAGCTGGTTTCCCATGATTGGTATTTATTATTTCCCTCCTCTTAGTGGAGGAATTATTCTAGTTTCCCCTTACCCTTAGCTACCACGTCTGCTCATTATGGTGACTGAGATTCTCATTCCTCAAGTGTCTGAGTCTCTTATCACCATGGTCTTCTTCTCTGCCCTAGGTTGTTGCATTTGTCCCTTTGCTAACAAAATTTGGGAAGGATTCAGAACCAAGAGTTGCCTAATAGGATCACCTGGATGCTAAGTAGTCCTCCATACTCCCTAAGAGCAGCGCTACTTCCTCCTGTTGATCAGGGTCAATTACTCATCTTATTGCTTACTGGCCCCTTAGCACAAGGAGTCTGATGTACCTGGTGACAGGTATAGCTTAAAGTTCAATGAGACTCTGTGTCTCAAAGCATTCCCATTTGAGAACTAGGACCTGTAAACTTTCAGAGCTTGGATTTATGAATATGAGAAGAACAAATTCCCCAAGAAGGTTTCTCAAAGTGATGGTAAGTG
This sequence comes from Trichechus manatus latirostris, assembly GCF_000243295.1. NCBI lineage: Eukaryota > Metazoa > Chordata > Mammalia > Sirenia > Trichechidae > Trichechus > Trichechus manatus. Next base: position 7,133,783 of record NW_004444072.1, on the reverse strand, counting down.
GGGCTGCCCCTATTTTCTCCTTCTGGTTTGCAGCTCTGCATTCTATCTTTGGGGGAGAAGCACAATATATGTTGATTTAGAGTGTATTCTGCATCTTGGAGGATAAAATCTCATCCTTACAGGATATTATTGGAAGCTGGTGCTTCAGCAATGCCTTCATAATGGGGTAAGGAAAGGAAGCATCTATGGGGAAAGAGAAAGAAGAAAGATTGCCTAGAGGGAGATGATCATCTGCAATGTTATCATGTTAGAGTCCTAACGAAGGATACAGAGGGCTCCACTGGAAAACTAAAGCTGAGATAACCTTTCAGAGTTGTCTCAAGGAGGGGCAAAGAGGTTCAGTCTTTATATCTTCCACATAAACCAGTCAGTGGATACAGGTTGGCCCAGGGAAGGGAGTGTGATCTTGGGCAAGGAACTCTTTTTAGATGCAGAATATTTCTAGAGGGAGCTGAACGCTGAGGGCTGCTAGCTGGTGACACTCCAAACAGCTGGGAGAATAAGTCCTTCTGTCCCAAAGACAGCATCTGGGTGGTCAGCACAGTGTCTGCTACATATAACTAAGCCATGCTCAATTCTATAAATATTTACAAACAATCTAGTAACATTATAATTTTTATTTAAATAGCTTTTCTTTGCTAGTTTTCATTTCTTTAGTTAAAAGAAAACCTGTTATTATCCCTGTATATATGGAATATTGTTATCAGAAAACATTCCTATATTTAGACACTGCACTTCTGCTTCTACCTGGAATGGGCCATACATTTTGATTGGTTCCCATCCTACAAGAAAATAAGTTTCTGAATAAGTAAGAAATGACTTCTGCTTCAAAAACAAAACAAAAAACAATACAAAACAAAAAATGATTGTTGGTACCTGTGTTTGGTTTCAGATGATTTCCCTGGTTTTTGTCCCACCAATTACAGACTAAGAGCATGTGTGTTTACCTACCTCCATCTAGCATGCCCAGTGCCTCACTTTGACGTCTAACATCTGTAGACTCTTTGATTTCTCACTTTTCATATAAGTTCTTACCATATTATACTCTAACTCACATCTTTCAAGTCTTTCTCAGATAAGTGCTGTTCTTAGCTTAACATGAATTTAATACGACCTGAAGAAAACATATGTCATTATGGGTTAATTGCTTTTTACTCAGGCAAGGTAGTCTCCCATTTCCAGCAGAATTTTAGAATTAATCAGAGACTGAAGCATAACCTACTGGAACATGGCAAAAAGGAACTTTTGTGTTGTCTCTTACTTTCTGCCTTTCAAAATCCTCCCAGGGAATCGAGGACAATGGAAGAGATCAAAAGAGCCTTCTTCACCAAGTTCATTTTGCATAATGTAAAAATTTAAAACCAATTTATGAATCCTGAAATTTCTTTTTATATGGTAGACAAAATTATTATAATTATTATATACAGTAATACCTCATATAAGAAATGACATATATATAATTATATGTACTCAGAAGTACATCTTCTGTGGTCAAGGCATGCATATTCAACTGCCTACTCAACATCTCCTCTATTCTATCACACAGGAACCTCATTCTATCTCAACAGTGTCAATGTCAGTGTCTCTTGTAGTGTTTTCTACTTTAGAGCAAGTTTACACCGTTTTCAAGTGTGCAGACCTCTTAGATGCCCTTACTACCTCCCTTACCTTACATATTTATCAGTCTACCACTAATTTTTGTCATAAATGATCTTTCAAATCCATCCACTTATTATTCCACAACCAGAACTCTAGTTCAACTTTTCATCATCTCTCACCTGAGCAATTGGAACAGCCTCCTAATTGGTTCTCTGCATCTCTCCAACTAATCATTTCTTCGTACAGCAAACCAAATCCTTTTTTACAAATGCAAATTTGATCACATTTATTTGATGCTTAAAGTTCTGTATTGTCTTTGCTTTTTTTTGGATAAGAATCAAAATCCCGTCCTTAATAAGACTTGCAGTGCTTTGCAAGATGAGGTCTCTGGTCTCTCATACTGCCATTTTTTCCCCCTACATCTCTCTTAATGGCTAAGGAGCCCTGGTAGTGCAATGGTTAAAGCGATGAACTGCTAACCGAAAAGTTGGCGGTTTGAAACCACCAGCGGCTCCATGGGAGAAAGATGTGGCAGTCAGCTTCCATAGAGATTTACAGCTTTGGAAACACTATGGGGTCACTATGAGTCGGAATCGATTCTATCGCAGTGGGTTTTTTAGTTTTCTCTTAATGGCTACCATGCTGGACTTCTACTCTTTCATTAAATGTGCCATCCTCTTTCCTGCTTCAGAGAAATTGCATTTGCTGTTTCCGCCCCCTGGAAATCTCTTTCTCCTCACCCACTTCCATTCCTGTAACTCTCAGATCAAACATCACTGTCTCTGGTAACCTTCCCTGGTTCCTCACATTAGATCAGTTCTCATTGTTACATGTCCTCTTTGAAACTTCTAGTTTGTAAAATTTACCATAGCTTGTGATGATTTAATTCAAGTCAGCTACTTCACAAGGCTGTAAACTCCATGAGGGCAAGGATCGTGTCTGTTTTGCTCATCCTTGTTACCTTATTACTTAGCGCTATGCCTGAAATGTAAAAGCTTTTTAAGACACTTGGTGGACTGAATGAATACATGAAAATGTGGAGTTAACTGACCTCCTCCAAGTGCTGAAATGAGAGCAGCTTTGGGCTAATTCCACTAAAATTTCTCCCTAGATTTCAGATATCATGGGATTAGATGATTTGATCTTTGGAGAGTGGCTATATGAATCTGCCTATGTATGACTCCATGAAACAGCTATTCTTACCAAAAAACAAAAAAGCTGTTTTCCTATAAAACTGACCTACATAAAATAGTGAATTACACTGAGGTATTTTCAAGAAGGGATGATCTTATATATTCTTGTGATGAAATATTGTTCAACCATTAATAAATTAATACTGGAAATATTGCTTCTGGTCTCTTGTGACATTGAAAGTGACCATGGGGAGATCTATAGACAAACTAAAATTTTGCAACTTCTGTGCACCTTATTTTGTCTGCCTGTAGACCACTTTGATTCTTTGTTTTTCTCACCTCTGCCTTTTTTTTGATCTGGATAGTCAATATAGTTTTCTTCTTTTATATTTATAATATTTTTCTGATTACTTATTTCTGATCTTCAGAAATTTTTCTCTTTTTTGTTTTCCATATCTATTATTTTCCCTAATATGCCCAACATATCACGGGTTGTATTTTAATTTGTATTTATTTTGTTGTCACCTACATTGTAAACTGCAGCTCTATAATGTTTATGATTTCTCACAATTTTTATATTCTGTGGTCTTGAAATAGCTTCTTTGAATATTTGTATCTTTTTATTGAGCTATTTGTTTAGAGAGATTATATTTTCAGAGTTTTCTTTGAGTAAATGAGGAAATATTTGCTAGAATTTCTTCCTTTTCCCATAGGTAAGTCTTCTTGAGGCGTGTGCTCTTTTTTATACCTTGCATATTTTTGTTAACTCTTTTTATTTTTTCCCATTTTTCTTTCATATTTCTGAAGCCAGAAAGTCTGTGTGATTTCACTTCTCAAGTAGTTCCCATCATGAGGCAGAACTTTACCCAATAAATATTTCCAATACTTCTCTCTCTTTTTTACATCTTTTATTTTCCCTCTCTTGTGTATATGGAAATAAGCTTTCGAAAGGGTATCACTGAAGCCCTCAGAGGTTCTGTCACCAAGGAATAAAAATGATTTTCTTAGTTACTTTCATTGCAGTAGTTCATCTATCTCCTTTGCAAAAGAAGTAGCCTTAAACTGGATCATGTAATGGAAGACTTCCCTGGAAATCATAACTCAAAAATGGCCACATCATTGCCACATCACTGCAATTATAATTATAGACAAGAAACCCCACTGTATATCAGTGCAGGCCGTGGTTTGTAGCAGTTAGGCTGTGCCTGGAAAATGTGATGGCACATCTGTCTGGAGTGTGTAACACACCGTGTGCTTTGGTCTATAATTGCAGGTGTAAATATCAATCTGGTTTTATAGTTTAGCATCTGAACATGCAATTTGCCATTTTATGCTTCTGCTCGTGTTTGTGTTCAGAAGTAAATGTGCCTCCAAAAGACAGGCACACTGAGTCTCACTAGGTTTTCACCATTCACTCAACTGCAAACCACCATTTGGAGCATGGGGGAAACTAGCAAGGCTGATGAATTTCTAGTATTAAATATACTTTTGTTGATTTTTTAAAAAGATCTAACGTTATACATCGGCATGTTAAAGCTACTTTATAGCTCTGTTTTAAAGCCTTAGTAACTTTTATTTTCAATGTGTTGCTAAAAGCTAAATCTAATGGATGAAAACCAGTTCTCCTTAAGAGAAAGCAGTTTGAGTCTGATTGACAGTTGTCAGAGCAAAACTGTAGTCTTCTTCAAAAGAAAAACAAATTTGAGAAATTAATTAAAATTGTGCACATCTATCTAAAGGCATGTTAGACAGCCTTAGCATACAGGGAAATAGCCTTTTTGTAGGATAATAGACAGAAGGCCCTATAATATTTATGTTGTTGGTGATAAATTAATTGTACATATTTAAAAAAGAAAAAAAAAAACTTTGCTGTCAAGTAGGTTCTGACTCATAGCCATCCTAGAGGACAGAGTAAGACTACCCTATAGGGTATCCAAGGAGTGGCTGGTGGGTTCGAACTGCCAACCTTTTGGTTAGCAGCCGAGCTGTTAACCACTGAGTTACCAGGGCTCCACATACATATATATGTATATGTGTGTATATGTATACGTATATATACACATATCCATATGTATATGGATATACATATACATCCATCTGATATATATATATGTACGTGTGTGTGTGTATATATATGTATAAATATGTATATATATTTGTTTTTGTTGTTAGGTGCCGTCAGGTTGGTTCTGACTCATAGCAACTCTATGTACAACACAACAAAACACTGCCCTGTCCTGCATCATCCTCACAATCATTTTAATGCTTGAGCCTATTGTTGTAGCCATTGTGTCAATCCATCTTGTTCTGGGTCTTCCTCTTTTTCGCTGACCCTCTACTTTACCAAGAATGATGTCCTTCTCCAGGAACTGATCCCTCCTGATAAAGTGTCCAAAGTATATGAGAAGACGTCTCACCATCCTTGCTTCTAAGGAACATTCTGTCTGTACTTCTTCCAAGACAGATTTGTTTGTTCTTTTGGTAGTCGATGGTATATTCAGTATTCATAGCCAACATCATATTTCAAAGGCATCAATTCTTCTTCAGTCTTCCTTATTCATTGTCTAGCTTTCACATGTATATGAGGTGATTGAAAATACCACGGCTTGGATCAGGTGCACCCTAGTCTTCAGGGTGACATCTTTGATTTTTAACACTTCAAAGAGGTATTTTGCAGCAGGTTTGCTCAATGCAATGTGTCGTTTGATTTCTTGACTGCTGCTTCCATGGGCGTTGATTGTGGATCCAAGTAAAATGAAATCCTTGACAACGTCAGTCTTTTCTCCATTTATCATGATGTTGCATATTGGTCCAGTTGTGAGGATTTTTGTTTTCTTTATGTTGGGTGTAATCCATATATGTTGAGGTATAATCCATACCGAAGGCTGTGGTCTTGATCTTCATCAGTAAGTGCTTCAAGTCCTCTTCACTTTCAGGAAGCAAGGTAGTGTCATCTGTATATCACAGGTTTTTAATGAGTCTTCCTCCAATCCTGATGCCCTGTTCTTCTTCATATAGTTCAGCTTCTCAGATTATTTGCTCAGCATACAGATAGAATAAGTATGGTGAAAGGATACAACCCTGACACACAACTTTCTTGACTTTAAACCATGACTTTTATCCCCTTGTTCTGTTCAAATGACTGCCCTTGATTTATGTACAGTTCCTCAAAAGCACCATTAAGTGTTCATGAATTCCCATTCTTCTTAATGTTGTCTATAATTTGTTATGATCCACACAGTCGAATATCTTTGCATAGTCAATAAAACACAGGTAAACATCTTTCTGGAATTCTCTGCTTTTAGCCAGGATCCATCGGACATCAACAATGATATCCCTTGTTCCACATCCTTTTGTGTATCTAGCTTGAATTTTTGGCAGTTCCCTGTTGATGTACTACTGCAGATGCTTTTGAATGATCTTCAGCAAAATTTTATTTGCCTATGATATTAATGTTATTTTTTGATAGTTTCCAGATTCAGTTGGATCACCTTTCTTTGGAATAGGCATAAATTAGGATCGCTTCCAGTCGGTTAGCCAGGTAGCTGTCTTCCAAATTTCTTGGCATAGAGGAGTGAGCACTTCCAGCACTGCATCAGTTTATTGAAACATCTCATTTGGTATTCCATCAATTGCTGGAGACTTGTTTTGCGCCAGTGCCTTCAGTGTAGCTTGGATCTCTTCCTTCAGTACCATTGGTTTCTGATCATATGCTACCTCCTGAAATGGTTGAACATTGACCAATTCTTTTTGGTATAGTGATTCTGTGTATTCATCCCATCTTCTTTTGATGATTCCTGTGTCATTCAATATTTTCCCTGTAGAATCCTTCAGTATTGCAACTCAAGGCTTGAATGTTTTCTTCAATTCTTCCAGCTTGACAAATACCAAGCACGCTCTTCCCTTTTGGTTTTCTAACTCCAGGTCTTTGCACGTATCATTAAAATACTTTACTTCATGTTCTTGAGCTGCCTTTTGAAATCTTCTATTCAGTTCTTTTACTTCATCATTTCTTCCTTTCTCCTTGGCTACTCTACATTCAAGAGCAAGTTTCAGAGCCTCTTCTGACATCCATTTTGGTCTTTTCTTTCTTTTTAAAGACCTCTTGCTTTCTTCATATATGATGTCCTTGATGTCATTCTACAACTTGTCTGGTCTTGGATCATTATCAATGAGTCATATCAATTCTTGAGATGGTCTCTAAATTCAGGTGGGATATACTCAAGGTTGTACTTTGGCTCTCGTGGACTTGTTCTGATTTTCTTCAGCTTCAACTTGAACTTGACTATGATCGATTGATGGTCTTTTCTGTAGTCAGCCCCTGGCCTTGTTCTGACTGATGATGTTGAGCTTTTCCATGGTCTCTTTCCACAGCTGTAGTTGATTTGATTCCTGTGTATTCCATCTGGTGAGGTTCACTTGTATCGTTGGCATTTATGTTGTTTCAAAAAGGTATTTGTAATGAAGAAGTTGTTCGTCTTGCAAAATTCTATCGTTCCATCTCCACCATCATTTCTATCACCACGCCATATTTTCCAACTACAGATCCTTCTTCTTTGTTTCCAACTTTTGCATTCCAATTACCCGTAATTATCAATGCATCCTGATTGCATGTTCGATCAATTTCAGACCACAGAAGCTGGTAAAAATCTTCAATTTCTTCATCTTTGGCCTTAGTGGTTGGTCGGTAAATTTGAATAATAGTCATATTATCTGGTCTTCCTTGAAGGCATATGGATATTATCCTATCACCGACAGCGTTGTACTTCAGAATAGACCTTGAAATGTTCTTTTTGACTATGAATGCAACACCATTCCTCTTCAATTTGTCATTCTCGGCATAGTAGACCACATGATTGTCCGATTCAAAATTGCTAGTACCAGTCCATTTCAGCTCACTAATGCCTAGGATATTGATGTTTATGCATTCCCTTTCATTTCTATTTCCAGTTTTCCTAGATTCAAACTTCATACTTCGTACATTCCATGTTCCAATTATTAATGGATGTTTGCAGCTACTTCTTCTCATTTTGAGTTGTGCCACATCAGCAAATGAAGGTCCCGAAAACTTGACTCCATCCACATCACTAAAGCTCACTCTACTTTGAGGAGGCAGCCTTTCCCCATCATCTCTTGAATGTCTCCCAACCTAAGGGGCTCATCTTCTGGTACTATATCAGACAGTGTTCTGCTGCTATTAATAAGGTTTTCACTGGTTAATTTTTTTCAGACATAGACCACCAAGTCGTTCCTAGTCTGTCTTAGTCTGAAGCTCAGCTGAAACCTGTCTGCCATGGGTGGCCCTGCTAGTATTTGAATACCAGTGGCATAGCTTCCTGCATCAAAGCAACACACAATCCCCCACATTAGGGCAAACTGAGATATATAGATAGATAGATAGTGACTAATAAAGAGAGAAACTAGGTGTGGAGAAGCAGGTGAAAAAATAAGCCTTTAACAGATATAACAGTCTAGCAAGAGAGATTATTTATAACTTTGAAACAGGCAGACATTGGCTAATGATTAAAATGCTGTGTAAAATTAAAAAAAAAAACTTTTTGTTTTAGATGTACAGGAAAATTGTGAAGGTTGTACAGAATTTCTGTATGACCCACACCCAGTTTACGGAGCCCCGGTGGAGCAGTGGTTAAGACCTCACTGCCAACCAAAAGGTTGGCAGTTGGAACCCATCAGCCTTGGAAACCCTATGGGGCAGTTCTACTCTGTCCTATAGGGTCACTATGAGTTGGAATCAACTTGACAGAAACGGGTTTGGATTTTTTGGTTTATTAACTAAAGTCCATAATTTATTCAGATTTCCTTTGTTTTTACTTAATATCATTTTTCTCTTCCAGGATCCCAGCCATGATATCACACTAAGTTTAGTTGTCATGTTTCCTTAGGCTCCTCTTGGCTGTGACAGTTTTTTAGACTTTCCTTGTTTTGATGACCTTCAGAGTTTTGAAGAGTACTGGTCAGGTATTTTGCAGAACATCCTTCAACTGAGATTTTTCTGATTTTTTTTCTAATGAGTACACTAGATTTATGGGGTTTTGGAAGAAAGAGCACAGAAGAAAGTGCTAGTCTCATTATATCATATCAAGGGTACATATTGTTAATATGACTCATCCCTGCTGTTAACTGTAATCACCTAGCTGAGGTAGTGTTTGTCAGATTTTTTTCACTGTGAAGTTACTTTTTTGGTTTTTTTCCCTGCTTTCTATACTGTACTCTGTGGAAGGATGTACTTTGTGTAGCCCACATTAAAGGAGTGGGAAGTTGTGTTCCACCACCTTAAGGGTTGAGTAACCTGCATAAATTATTTGAGATTCTTCTGCAAGGGAGATTTGTCTATTTTTTCCCATTTATTTAGTAAATTATATATTTATATAAGCCTGGACTCATGGATATTTAGTTTTTACTCTAGGTTATAATCTAACATTACTTTTTTTTTTTTTCCTCAATTTTTTCCAGCTTTGTCCATTGGGAGATCTTTCAGTTGCCTCTGGTGTCTCTTTGACATACCCCATAATTGTGTTTTTTTTGTTTTGTGTTTTGAGCACTTCCTTACTTTCTGGCACTACCCAATTCTCTAGTCTCATTTTATATTTTTCTTTCCCAGTCCTAGAATCAGTTATTTCTTCAAGAAACCATGGTTCCTCCAATTGCACAATGGTATTGAGAAACCACAGTCTAGGTGCTGTGTGTGCTTGTTTCTACTGGGCTGTCATTGTTTCTAGGCCCTATCAGCTGACAAAGAAGAAAATCTTTGCATATATACTAACCCATGTATAAACATGTATCTTTAAATAGTTTTATATATAACCATTTGTATCTTAGTAAGCTAAACATGAGTTTATACAGATGTCTCCAACTCTATTATCACATGGATCATTCTAACCTCTTCCCCTTGCTGCTCTGTAATTTACCACTTCAACAGTGAGAAACCTGAGTCCTATTATCTATCATCCATTTACTTAATTACTCAATTCCACTATACAAGTATAGTTGTTTCAGAATTGTTAACCCATACCACCATCGGAAATAACTTTATCAAGTAGACTACAATGCATGTGTACCTTTTGCCTTTGTTCTTACTAATTTGACTACTTTCTAAAGTAGTTTAGGTCAGAACTTTGTTCCCCCACCACCTTCAGTGAGGTTATTTCATACATTTTTAATACAATTAGATTCTTTTGTCACATTCTGCATTCTATACTGGAATACCTTAACCTCCTAAATGGTTTTTATTTTTTTTTAATCTGTATACATTAAGGTTCACTCTTTGGACTGTAAAGTTCTATGGGATTCACAAATGCATTGTGTTATGTATCCACCATTATAGTATGATCCAGAATAGTTTCACCACCTTCCTCCACCTTGACCCCCACGCAAACATTGATCTATATTCTGTCTCTGTAGGTTTGCCTTTGCCAAACATTGCATAATTGTAATCATACAGTATGTTGCTTTTTCAAAATGCCTTCATTCTCTTAGAAATCTCATTTAAGTTTCATCTGTATCTTAAGTCACTTGATAGCTCTTTCTTTTTTATTGTTGAATATTAATTCATTGTATAGATGTACCACAGTTTGTTTATCCATTCACTTATTGAAGAACATCTTGGCTACTTCCATTTCTTGGTGATTATGCATAAAGTCACTATAAATATTCACACGCAGGTATTTTTTGCTAACATAAGTTTTCAGGTCATTTAATACCTATGAGGGCAGTTGCTGTATTATATGTTAATATGTTTAGCTTTGTAAAAAACTTCCAATATGCCCACAAACAATAATAAGTGTGCTCATTGTTCTACATCCTTGCCAGAAATTGGCATTCTCATTTGTTATTAATCTATCTTCAAGCTCATTGGTTCTTTCCTTGGCGGTGTCCAGTCTACTGATGAGCCCATTGAAGGCATTCTTCATTTCTGTTACAGTGGTTTTAATTTTTAGAATTTACTTTAGACTCTTTCTTAGAGTTTCCATCTCTCTGTTTATATTACCCATTTGTTCTTGCATGCTGTCTACAGTTTCTATTAGAGTCCCTAATGTATTATTCATAGTCATTTCATATCTCCTGTCTGGTAATTCCAACATCTGTGTCATATATGAATCTGGTTCTGATGATCGCTTTGTCCCTTTAGATTATGTTTTTTCTTGCCTTATGACATGCCTTGTAATTTTTCTCTTGAGAGCCAAACATGTTTTGGGTAATAATAGGAACTAAACATACATAGGTCTTTAGAATGAGGATTTATGTTAATCTGGCTAGGAATGAATTGCATTATTGTTTGCTGTAGCTATAGGTGCTAGAACTTCGAATTTCTCAAGTGTCCTTATTTTTTTTTTTTTAATTGTACTTCAGGTGAAGGCTTGCAGAACAAATAGTTTCTCATGAAACAGTAGTACACATATTGTTTTATGGCATTGGTTAACAACCCCACAACAT
>NW_004444072.1:7080070-7122497 GCF_000243295.1 Trichechus manatus latirostris | reverse complement strand
TTTTTTTTATTACCTTTTCAATCTCTTCTCTTCTTGTACGTCTGTTCAGATTTTCAGCATCACTTTGTTGTAGTTTGGGTAGGCCGTGTGTTTCTAGAAATTTATCCATTTCCTCTAGGTTTTCAACTTTGTTGGAGTATACAATTGTCCTTATTTTTCTCTCCTCTCTTGATTTTGGGTTTTCAAAGGATTCCTCAGAGGGTGTCCCCTTTGGTAAGGCAAGAAGGTAGAGGGGTTGCGGTGAGAGAAACACCATTTTTCCAACTGGGATAAGGCTCTGGCAAAATCTTTTGACCTGTAGACTACGCCTTTACATGGAGAAGACTCTGTATATATTTTACAATGATTTCTCCTCCCCTTACCAGAGGCACAAGAAGATCTTTCTTAGATCTTCACTGTCAGAATCTAGTGAGGTCCCTGGAGGTAAAGCCCACAAAAGTGTGAGGTATCTCCATAAACTATGATCCCCAGGAATTTCTAATTCTCAAGCTAGTCGAAATAGTCTCCAGCAATACACCAAAATTGCCATTTAAGTGTTCCTACCAATTTATAAAGAGCCCTGTGGTGTGGTGGTTGAACACTCAGCTGCTAACTAAAAGGTCAGTGATTCAAACCCATCAGCCACCCCCCAGGAGAAAGATGTGGCAGTCTGCTTCCAGAAAAATTTCAGCACTAGAAACCCCATTGGGCGGTTGTGCTCTGTTCTATAGGGCTGCTACAAGTCGGAATTGACTCAACAGCAATGGGTTTTGGGACCAGTTTATATCTCCGTTGACTTCTGTTCCACATAAGCAGATCTTGTTTGCTCAAGTTCTGTCCATGTGCCTGTTTCTCCAGCTTTTGGAGTAGTAGTTTGCCCTGCAACCTCAGTTCACTGATGGGTCCAAGAATAGTCACTGGTTTTCAGTTTTTTGAGTTTTTCTTGTTGTAAGGATGAGAATGTTGACTTCCAAGCTTGTTACAAAAGAGAACTGAAACCAGAAGTCAATTATGTGCAATTTTTTTAAATATAATTTGTTTTATTTTTGTTGTTATTGAGAATATACATAGCAGAACATACACAAATTCAACAATTTCTACATGTACAATTCAGTGATATTGATTACATTCTCTGAGTTGTGCAACCATCCTCACCCTCCTTTTTGGATTTGTTCCTCCCTATTAGTATAAACTCACTGCCTCACTGTTGTCAGTTTGATCCCATATATGCAGATCTTAAAGGGCACAGTGCTCAAGGCAGAATTCTTTACTAGTTAAGCTAAACTATTGTTTGGTTTTAAGAAGACGTAAGGAGATATTTTTGGTTTAAGGTGTAAGGTTTAAAGATAATCTCAAGACAATTGTTTCAGGAGTTTATCCAGCCTCCATGGCTCTAGAAAGACTGAATTCCATGAGAAGTTTAAATTCCATTCTGCATTTTCCCCCTTTTGATCAAGATTCTTCTATAGAATCTTTGATCAAAATGTTCAGTAATGATAGGTAGGCACCATCCAGTTCTTCTGCCCTTGTGGCAAAGGAGACAGTTGTTCAAAGTTTTGATATTGAGTTCACTTAACAATTCAATTAACAATTAACCAAATGACTGAAAACTTTTAAAATGTTTCTGACTCTACTCTCTTTTAATTTACACTTTTCACTTTCTCTTCTGATATCACGTTGTTTTCTGGGATTTATGTATTTGTTTACTTGCTTGATTCCACATTCATTCATTAATTCATTCTTAAACTAGTGTTGGCAGAGTAACTTTTGAACAGAAAGTCCAAAAAATTTAAGTCATTTTGTGTTTAGTATCGAGTACAGAATTTTCCCTAACATGTCTCCAAATTAGGAAGAGTCATCAACATTAAAAAAATAAAAAAGTCTGCCCTGCAGGACAATATAAGTATTCTTAATCAACAATCTATTACTTTCTAGCTAATAATACTCTAAAAAAATTCTCTCACCAAAAGAAAGACAACAATAATGATGCCAGACTCTAAAACTTTCCCCTGCTATCTTACCAGCACACTATTTCTTATATTCAACCAGTGAGGGGTGACAGACTTTGATAAATATCTTTTTCCTTCAAGCTGGTCTGACTCTCAGAAGCCATTTTAGACAAACACACAACCCAAGAACTCCCTCACGCAGGAAGCAAATATAAACGTTGGCAGCTGAGCTGAGCACATGTTGTTACATTATTGGGTCAGATGCAGAGACTGACAAGCTAAACACCTTATGTTTGGCTCACTTATCCCACACTGAAAGCAAATTATATTCCTATCTATTAGAAGGGAGCGATGATAAACCACCTCCATATTTTTTTCTTTTTAAATCAAGAGTGATATAATGGCTACAACAGAATCAATTGCTTTGAAGGTAATGGGGTGAGGCTGTCCACACCATTACTTTCAGCTCCGGCTTCTTGCCAATTCCATCAACAGATGTTGTAACAGAGTTCAGTGATTTGTACTTTTTGTATTTGCAAGTTTACAGAGATTTTGGAATCTCCCCTCTCAGTCCCAACACGCACACACTCCAGGGAAATAAGGGCTGGATTTCAGCAGTTTCTGGAGAGGAATTCATACTTGTCTCTAGCTTTTGGAGCTCACCAGTATTAGTTTTAATATCCCACAGTCTCTGTGCGTTTTCATGAAAATCCTCATTTCACAAACAACTACCTGGTAGAAAGGCTAGTAGAGAGCTGTGTTTTAGAAAATGGCTTTCTTACGGAGCTAGTGGGTCATTCATCATGGCTGAGACTTAATTATCACTCTACAGAAAATACCACCAATAGAAAAAAAAGCATCCTATTAATTTGATTTAATCAGGAATGGGACTGAAGAATGCAAATTAGGAGGATAGTGTCTAATTGTTTTTCCATATTTTTCTCCATCAAACACATTAATCGTGAAAAATATTTTTAAAGATAAACACTGATTTTCAAATTGGGACCTGGAATGTGCATTGGCTTTTACTTTTCCCAGGAATGTACCTTGAAGGGAACTCCTGTATTGTGGGAAGACAGGTGTTCATGCTTTTATCTAACTTAAATCTCTCTATATACTTTTATCTGTATTTAAAAACAAAGATAATAAAATAAAATGCTCATTTATTTAGAGAAAAGATCTTCAATGTGGCAAACTTTTCAGAAACATCAGGGTTTCAGGGGACCCTGATATAAGAAAGATATGGGAAGAATGTAGGAAGAAGTGTTGTTCCCAGTCATTTCAGAAATCGGCCATCTTTGGAAAGCAAAATTTTGCAGGAGAATGAGGAGAGAATGCTGATTGCCCATGAGCTTATTGCAAACTTTAAGCAATGACTTCAAAACTTCTTTAGGCTTATGCTATAAAAATCCAAAGGCAATTAGTGTATTATATACGTATTTTGACTTACTTTTAATTTCTCCTTTCTTGAGAGTTCTTCCATATTCACACATCTTTAAAATCTCCTAGAAGATAAATTCTGCGGCAATTAGCTTTTCTTTTATTTCCTTCTTTCTCCTGGATCTAAGAGTATCTTAGCAAAAACAAACTAACAAATAAACAGGAACAAAAAACAAACAATAGAAAGGTGAGAGAAGTAAGCGAAAAATGGCTCTTGGAGGTTATCAGAGAAAAACAGAAGATCTTTACTTTAAATCCAGGCATTAGAGGTAGAGAACCTTGGGCTAAACGTTTACAAAGATAGTTAAGAGGTTGGGAGAAGCCCTTCATACTGAGTCAGGATTTCTCTTCTTCCTTAGAGTTGGGAGGGTCCTTAGAAAGCTTCTCAATCAATAGTACTCAAACTTCAGACAATCTGGAATTCATTTATTTTGAAAGAATTGATCTATCAAATTATATTCAACAATGGGTAACTATTTTATCATTTTCATTCATCAAATGACAAAGAATTCTTATTCGTCAAAGACATATGTATTATGCATTGGAGAAATGTATTTTCAACAATTCCTGTATTAGTTTTAAAAGGACCCAAAGGAAAACTTAAATAAGCTACGTAGGGTGGAAAGTGAGAACTCAAGGACATATTAAAGTTTAAAAAAGTGGTAGCTAAATGGCTTTGCATTTTGGTCCAGAGAGGGAGAATAGCAAAGAGAGAAACAGAGAGAGGGAGAAGATGGGGAGAGATGAGGGTGCCCAGGAGATGGTAGAAGTTTGGCCAATATGTTACCAAACATGATCTCCTATAGTCAAGATGACTAAGTTCATGAACTGCTTGATACGGGAGGAATTCATGAACTCAGTATCCAATCATGTTCAAAATGGTGGAGAGGGCATAGAGCAGTGAGACTGCCCTGGCTTTGGGGTAGAGATAGGCGAGATGGGCTGATTTTCTTGCAACTCCCAGTAAGTCAAAGGACCTGAAGCTCACGTTTGTCTTTCAACCAGCATATAACTGTCACACTTGTGTTTTAGAATGTTTTAAACACAGCTAAAGCGAAGAAAGGATGATTAGGTAGCTGGGCATTTTATTTCAGATAGAAAGCCAATTTCCATTAAACATTTGAAACATAGCAAATCCCTAGAAATTTAGGGTGTGCGGATGAGGAAATAGGGGACCTAGAGAAAGTTAATATCTTTGATTGACCTGAGACACATTGTCACAGAACTATACGGAGACTGATTTTCAAGTTTTAGCCTGTGTTTTTAGGTTTTAGGATTTTTTTCTTTTTTACTTTGTAGAGTTAGAAAAAAATTATTGGAGTTATATATATATATATATATACATATATATATATATATATACACACACACACATGTATAAAACCAAGCCCTTTGGCATCGAGTCTATTCCGACTCATAGTGACCCTATAGGACTGAGTAGAACTGCCCCATAGGGTTTCTAAGGAGCAGCTGGGAGATTCCAACTGCCAGCCTTTGGTTTGCAGCGGAGCTCTTAACCACTTCGCCACCAGGGCTCCAATATATATATATATATACAGTATAAAATTGCCATTTTAACTATTCTTACGAGTATGCTTTAGTGGTGTTAACTACATTCATGATGTTGTACAGCCGTCACCACTATTTTCCAAAAATTTTTATCATCCCAAACAGAAACTCTGTACCCATTAAGCAGTACCTCCCCATTCCTCCCTCCCCTAACCCCCATAACCTCTAATCTGTTTTCTATCTCTATGCATTTTCCTACTGTATATATTTCATGTAAGTGGAATCATACTATTTGTCTTTTGTGTCAGGTCTGTTTCATTCAGCATAATATTTTCAAGGTTTGTCCACGAGGTAGCAAGTATCAAAGCTTTATTTCTCTTAATTACTGAATAATATTCCATTATATGCATATACCACATATTGTTTATTGATTCATCAGTTGATGGACACTTGGGTCGTTTGTACGTTTTGGCTATTGTGAATAAGGCTGCTATGAACATTAGTGTATAAATAGGTGTTTGAATGCCTGCTTTCAATTCTTTTGGAAGTATACCATATTACCTATGAGGATATATACCCTCATAAGTGCAGCCCTGCCAATCCTCTTCCACATACTGCTGTAAAAAAGAATTAGCATAGTATGCTTAGGAAAATACTCGAGGGGGTGGGGGGTGGGAAGGGTGCTGCTGGCAAAAATTGCAGAAGGCTCATGTTATTTGCATAAAAATACAGTCCCTTGCTGTGGAATTGCTATAGAGTTTTTATACTCTGCCCCTAAGTAATGTCTCAGTGCCTAACGAGTAAATAAAGGTCCACAAGATTCAAATTTGATTTGCTTCCAGTTTTCCCATTTACTTGATCATAATTGCTTCGGGAATTTTCAAAATGGAAGATAAATTTTGCTTTAAAGTAAGCCCCCCACCCCATCGGTGCCGTTGAGTCTGTTCGTGGCTAGCAGAGACTTTTACATTACCGCCACCTGCCACATACAAGGTCAGCCAGCATGGTAGATTGGCATTGCCTTTCTCTGACTCTCCTTTCTGTTCCATGGGACTTGCTAACCAGGGATCAATTTCTTAGGAAGGAAGTATAAGGATGTGCCTCAGATTGAACCTTGTGGTTGAAACAACCAGCTTGCAGCCTTAGAGTGTGTAATTTGACCCTGAGATCAAAAGTGAAAAAGTTAATTATCTCATGATCCTTTTCTGCCCCTCTCTCCTTGAAAAACAACTCTAAGGCAATGCATTCATTTGGAAATTAGAGACAAGGCTGTGACTAAGACAATGGTTTAATCATGCAGCGAAGGATGGCCAGAACATTTATTTGTGTTCAATGAACTGAGATAATTTCACCTTTCTTACCAGATCTCTCAGAAAAAAGATTTTTTTTTATTTTTTTCCGGATCATTCAAAAATGCAATGTCTTTAACACTCACCCGTTATTTTAAGGACCTAGAAGGAATGTTTGAGTCATCCTAATTTTCACAGGAATTTTCCTGAAAGGGAAGGAATGCATCTCTTTGCTTCGTATGTCCTTGGCCTTAAATGTACTGAGTGGATAGGGAAATTTGACAGCCTTTGTTCTAAAGTTAGCCCTCATTTTCTATTTCAGACTCAATAGGGGACGAGCTGAACTTTGTAATTAATACTCAGGAAATTAGCAATCAGCAATGGCAAGAAGATAAAACGGGCATGTGGAAGAATCTCAATGGCCCCTGACAGGCAAGGGCCATTGAGGCCCCCACGACAGCAAAAATACCAACAGCAGCAGCAGAACCTCTTTTTAGCTGGTGTTGATTTTTTTTTTTAAGTCACTTTATTCAGAGTCCAAGAAGTATAAAAGTAGGTCTTATTTTTGCTACTGTGCCTCTGGTTATATACCGTTCAGTGTTTTGTTTTGTTGCTGTTGTTGGAAAGAGATGGTTGTTTCTGCTTTATTTCTAAGTGTTTTGATGAGTCAATGTTAGGTTCTTCATCAGTATTGAGGATTCTTTTTCCTTTTGCTTTGGATGGAAATGAGATTATGTGAGAACTGCCTTTTGAGGCCTCTGTGAGGGCATGAATTTAGGAGGGATCCTGAAGAGGAGTGGACAGAGACCCTGCTGCTCAATCACCCCTTAATGTTGACCTTTTGGAGAGTTGTACTTGTTGGAGAGAACAGTAAACTCTTGACTGACTTCTTCATTTACAGAAGTAACAAAGAGTGTTTACAGAATTACAAATTCTAAAGGAATTGTCTCTGTACAGTCATGGTGACGAAGGATTTTATTAGTGTGTGCATGTTCGCATATTTGGGTGTATATCTGTGTGTGTGTGTGTGTGTGTGTGTGTGTATGCAACGAGATAGGGAAAAAATTGAATGTGTATCCACCTTAAAATTCAGGGCAGTCAAACAAGTCAGAGTGAATCTTACAGTCACGATTACTCAGTTTCAGCTCCTTCCTGGAGACCCTTAAATCTGAGATCTCTCACCTAATCGTACTTTCATTCTATAAACGTTCTATTGCCCACCAAAAGGAGCCCTGGTGGCACAGTGGTTAAGTGCTTGGCTGCTAACAGAAAGGTTGGCAGTTTGAACCCACTAGCTGCTCCTTGGGAGAAAGATGTGGCAGTCTGCTTCCATAAAGATTACAGCCTTGGAAACCCCATGGGGCAAGTCTATTTTGTCCCATAGGGTCGCTATGAGTTGGCATCTACTCAATGGCAATGGGTTTTTAATGGGTATCTGCCCACCAAGCACTGTGTGAGACACTGGAGCCGTCTTTTGACCAAAGGCAATTTATGATCTTCATGGGATCATTTATTTCTCTGTCTTTATGTAGCTTTTTACTATACTGATCACGGCCTTTGCCTTATTACCCAGCCCAAGCAATCTGGATCCCATTTTGGCACTTTGATCATTCAATCTGTTTCTACTTGCTACTTTATCTTATACCAGGTCTGCCACACTCATTTACATCACCTTCTTGCCCCTCTGGGCACGTGAATTTTCAGTGCTCTTCCCCGGGCTTTCTCTTTATTGTGCCTTTCCATTATCCCTAAGAATTCAGTAGTAAGACATTCTTAAAGACAGGCTGATAATAGCATATTTAACTCTGTGTTCAAAAAAGTCATTTAACTTCTCCAGTTCTTATTTTCATTTTCATTCAGATCAGACCATTGAACTGGGCAAGTGATTGTCAAAAATTTGAGTGCATAAAACATATATAAATTTGTGAAGAATGTGCATTCCTAGTCCTTGACCTCAAAGTTTTAAATTACATAGTTCTTGACAGGTATCTAAGAATCAGCATTTTAACATGTACATCAAGTAGTTTTTGTGGAGAGCGAACTCAGATCATACTTTGAGAAACAATAATCTGGATGATATCTGTAGTAGATTGTATTTTTTAAAGTTGACTCCCACAATATAGCCCATCTCACATTTTCTTCTTGTAATATGGGGTTGAAGCACTTCCCACTGATAGATGAGGTTTATGTTCTTCCTTTGGAATCTGGGTGAGTTCGTGACTATGCAACTTCACTGCACGGTTAGAATAGATGATATAGCTAGCTTCCACCTGGTCATTTTGGGATACTTGCTATTGGAGTCCAGCAGCCATACACGTAAGGAAGCCATGACTAGCTCTTTCACAGAGGCCAATTGAAGGGGCCATGTGTAGGCGTTTTGGCCAACAGTCCCAGCTAAGCTCTCAGTTGACAGCAAGAGCCAACTTGCCAGCCATGTGATGAGCCATCTTGGAAGTGGTTCTTCCAGCTTCAGTGAAGCCATACCAGCTGATAATGCGTGAAACAGAGAAAGACCTTCTGGTGATCCCTGCCCAAATAATAGGTTTGTGAGTTAAATAAATGATCGCTGTTTTATACCAGTAATTTTTGGAGTGGATCGTTACATTGCAATAGATAACTCAAAAATGGCTAAAATGTTTATCGGGAAGTAGCCAAGTACAAGGATCAGATCATGAACTCTGAAATCAAACAAACCTGGTCTTAAGCAGTGTCTTCACAGTTAGTTACTGGGTGACTGTGGTCAAGTCAGGGAGTCCCTGTGTGGGTGAACAGTCAATGCGTTCAGCTGCTAAACGAAAGGCTGGAGGTTAGAGTCCACTCAGAGACACCTTAGAAGAAAGGTCTCATGATCTGCTTCCAAAAAATCAGACATTGAAAACCCTATGGAACCCATGTGGGTCACCATGAATTGGAAATGACTCGATGGCAACTAGTTTTCTGGTGGTCAAGTCATTAAAACTCTCCTAGCTTCAGAGCCTTCATTTAAAAAATGATAATATCACCTATTACTGTTTTGAGAATTACAGGAAGTAATGAATGGGAAATATTTTTATGCCCTTTTTTTTTTTCTAATTTTAAGAATTTCATTGAAGTACACAATCAGCTCACACACATATTCAACTTGCTTTTTTTTTTGATATATGACTTCTTTTCAGTGACTCTTCATCCTTTAAATACTAGTATGTGGATGTTTAAATACTCTTAAACACTGTTCCATTTTGGAAATTTTTATTTGTTGATATCTAATAAAAGACAATTAGATTAAATTTTGTTCATGGAGGGAGTCTGTGATTCTTCTGGCATTCAGCACAAAGCATATATTTTTTAAAGTGAAGCTGAGGTTAGCAAATCTATTAAGGACGTAGAATTGGAAAAAAAAAATATTTGTAGATGATATTATATGACATGCCCAAGACAATACATGACAGAACTAACATAAATGATAAAACAAGAAAGGAGAAAATATGAAATTAAAATATCCAAATCCAAGGACTTCCTACATTTTAACAGTAACCAGTTAAATGACATTTGCCTAAACTTTCTTCTAGGACTTGAATTCTTTTTTTTCTTTTTTCTCTCTGACCGATTAATAATTTATCCTGGTGTACATTATGAGGTGATAGATATAGAGATGAAGTTGAGACTACTCTGAGGTATGTACATATTTCTATATAGTTTTGATTTTTGAGCTATAAAAATTTTAAAAATTTGATTTCATTTAGTTTTTAATAGCTTTATTAAGGTATAGGAGCCCTGGTGGTGAAGTGGTTAAGAGCTCGGCTGCTAACCAATAGGTTGGCAGTTTGAATCTACCAGCTACTCCTGGGAAACCTTTTGGGGCTGTTCTACTCTGTCCTTTAGGCCACTATGAATTGGAATCAAATCGACAGCAATTGGTTTGGTTTTATTAAGGTGTAATTGGTATTAAATAAAATATTAAATAAAACCACGTATTTAATGTGTACAGTTTGATAAGTTTTGATTGTTACTGTAGATTACTTTGTAATTTCTATAATTATATATAAATGAAAGCATAGAGTTATACAGTATATATTCATTTTCTCTGGCTTATTTCACTCAGCATAATTATTTTCACTTTCATTCATGTTGTTGTGTACCAATAGCTCATTTCTTTTAATTGCTGAGTAATATTCCAGTGCATGTATATATAAACATTTGTTTATGCATTCCATTGTTAATGGACATTCAATTTACTTCTTGTTTTTGACTATAACAAATAACGCTACAATGAATACTCGTATCAGAGTTTTAAGGATATATGCTTTCATTTCTCTAGGATTGGAACTAGATGGCCCTGGTGCCATAGAGATTAAGAGCTATGACTGCTATTTAAATATTGGTAGTTTGAATCCACCAGCTGCTCCTTGGAAACCCTATGGGACAGTTCTTTTCTAGGTATAGGGTCACTACGAGTCGGAATCGACTTGACAGCAATGGGTTTGTTTGTTTGTTGTTTTCTGGTTTTTGTGACTATATCTTTAACTTTTTAAGAAATTACTATACTATTTTTCATAGTAGTTGTGCTACCAGCAGCTTATGAGAATTTCAGTTGCTTCACATTTTCACCAACACTTGGTATAGTCAGTCTTTTTAAATTTCCCAATATCTTTCTGTTATTTACTTCTGTCGTTGTTGTTAGGTGCTGTTGAGTCATTTCTGACTCACAGCGATCCTATGTACAACAGAAAGAAATGCTGCCAGGTCCTGCACCATCCACACAATCTTTGTTATGTTTGAGCCCATTGTTGCAGCCACTATGTCCATCTATCTCATTGAGGGTCTTCTTTTTTCTCTGACCCTCTACTTCACCAAGCACAATGTTCTTCTCCAGGGACTGTTCCCTCCTGATAATATGTCCAAAGTACGTGAGATGAAGTGTCACCATCCTTACTTCCAAGGAGCACTCTGACTGTACTTCTTCCAAGACAGATTTGTTTGTTCTTCTGGCAATCCATGGTATCTTCAATATTCTTCTCCAACGATATACTACTGATTTAATTCTGTTGTGCTCAGAGAACATGCTTTGCGTTACTTTCATCCTTTTAAATTTATTGAAACTTGTTTTATAGTCAGAGTATGGTTTATCTTGTTAAATACTCCGTGGGCACTTAAAAATAATGTGTGTTCTGCTGTTGTTGTGTGGAGTGTACCAAAAATGTCAGTTAGATCAAGTAGGTTGATAGCGTTTTTCGAATCTACCATATTCTTGATGATTTTCTATCTACTTGTTTTATCAGTTATTGAGAGTGGGATATTGAAATTTCCAACTGTAATTGTGGATTTGTCTGTTTTTCCTTGCAGTTCTATCAGTTTTTCCCTCAAGTATTTTGAAGCTCTGTTTTATGTACATAAGTGTTTAGGATTGTCATGTCGTCTTGATGAACTGATCCCTTCATACTTGTGAAATTGTCTTATTTTATCCCTGTTAATATTCTCTGCTATGAAATTTACTTTGTCTGTTATTAACACAGCCACTCCAGCTTTCTTTTGATTAGTATAAGCATTGTATATATATGTCCCATCCTTTGACATGTAACCTATGTGTTTCTTTATATTTGAATATCCTCCTTCATGCAATATATAGTTATGCTAGAATTTCAAAAATCATCATTTTGTAACTATCATGTAATATTATACTTTGTCAAGGAATAGCCAACAAATACTAAAACGTTTGGATGAAAGGTTGCTGGGAAACAGAATATTCAACTATCTTTAAGTTTTGCGTCATACTCCTTATTACTTATAAAGGGCAAAACGTTCTTTTATGAGGAAGAGAAGTGATAGAAACCGCCTACACTCAGAGATAAACTTAGCAACACCATTAAGGAGCAAACTGATATTATGTGCTTCCTGACATGATGTGCTGGAATGTAAACAACATCATCTATATGATGGCCTTGCCAAAAAATGTTTCCCCTGAATCAAATCAAGAAGAAATATTCATACAAACCCCTGATCATGAGATGTCTTAGTTACTTAGTGCTGCTATAACAAAATATACCACAAATGGGTGGCTTTAAAGATGAGAAATTTATTTCCTTACAGTTCTGTCAGCTAGAAGTTCAAATCAGAGCCTTGGCCATGTTAATCCCTTCTGTGGGCTTCTCTTTTAGTTTCAGGCATCTGCCTGCAATCTTTGGTGTTCCTTTGCTTATAGACAGGCCCTCATGCGGCATTTTCCCCCGTGTGTGTCTTTGTGTCTATTCTACTCTTTTTATAAGACATCACTCAGCAGTGGTTATGTTTAGGACCACCCTACTCTGGTGTGATCTCATTAACACAACAAGAGAAAACCCTTGTTTCCAAACAGGGTCATGTTTACAAGTATGGGGGTCAGGACTTCCATATTTCTTTTTGGAGGACACAATTCAATGCATAACATGGGACATTTTACAATACAACTAGATCGACCCTAAAAGTTTCAATGTTATGCAAGAAAAAGGAGAGGGAGAGGATGCAAAGAATGATAAAGCAAATGTGCCAAATTTTGACAATTGTCTAATCTAAATGGTGTACAAGTATTTAATATATTGCCATTGTTTCAAGTCATATAGATCTGAATTCTTTAAATCAAAAGTTTTTTGGGGGAGTAGGAGAGTCTAATTAGACCCTTGGAAGAATGTTCTTAACTCTGAACATTAGCCACTGTGTGTCTTGCAGTAGGTAAAGGGTTGAACGTTCCTTAAGAGTGTAATACTCTAGGGTGGCGGCATCTGCATAGTAAATACATAAAATTACCAACCAGCAACCTCATATTTTTCACTTAGGGTCTTGCTGAGCCCAAAGGACACAGCAACCATTTTGAAATATACAGATGTTTCAGTAAGTGACATTTACTGGAGGTAATTATATAATCTTTGGGGTCTCAGTTTACTCATCTGGGGTCATGCCTATGCCCCAAGATTGCTGTTAAAAGTAATTAAGAAAGGGTATATAAAGCACCCAAACAATTTGCACTTGGCTACCACCCGAAAGGTTGGTGGTTTGAACCCACCCAATGGCACTGCAGAAGAAATGCCTGGCTATCTGCTGCCATAAAGATTATAGCCAAGAAACCCCATGGAACTCATCTCTACTCTGTAACACATGGCATCATCATGACTCAGGTGCTGACTTGACAAAAGCTAACAACAATAACAACATAGTGCCTGGTACAAAATAGGTATTTAATCAATACTAGTTTCCTTTCCCCTGGGCTCTTTAGGTTCGTGTGGATGCAGCAACCTATTTGGGCACTGGGATATTAGTTATCTAGTGCTGCTGTAACAGAAATACCACAAGTGGATGGCTTTAAAAAAGAGAAATTTATTCTCTCACTGTCTAGGAGGCCGAAAGTCCGAATTTAGGGTACCAGCTTCAGGGGAAGGCTTTCTCTCTCCGTCAGCTCTTGGGGAAGGTCCTTATCATCCATCTTCCCTGGTTGAGGAGCTTCTCAGCACAGGGACCTTAGTCCAAAGGAGGCCCTATTCTCCTGGCTCTTGTTTCTTGGTGGTATGTGGTCCCCATGTGTTTCTGCTCGGTTCACTCTTTTGTATCTCAAAAGAGACTGACTTAAAACACAATCTAATCTTGTAGATTGAGTCTTGCCTCATTAACATAACTGCCTCTAATCTCCTCTCATTAACATCATAGAGGTAGGATTTATAACACAAAGGAAAATCACATCAGATGACAAAACGGTGGACAATCACACAATACTGGGAATCATGGACTAGCCAAGCTGACCCACAATTTGGGGGACACAATTCAATCCATAACAGATATTAATTGATAACATTGAAGCCTGATGCAGCCTTTTGCTCAATATGAACATCTAACCCAATTCCCTGCCCTCCACTCAGGCCCTTACACGGTCTGCACACATCTATGTCAATAGCAGGATACACTGGAATTTTTGGAAATGTATCCATCTCTGTATTCCCTATAGTGCCTAGAACAGTGTCTTTTAGTTAGCAAGAGCTCAGTGGATGTTTTAGATTAAATCTAACTGTGAGGTATGAGGAATTACCTTAGCATTTTGCCTTTTCCAACACTGGCAGCTCTTCATTTGGGATACCCAAAATTGCCACAATTTTTTACTTTATAATGAGCTTATACTGAAGCCTAGAAAGTCTTCTGACATCTAGCATAGACCGTGAAAGGAAAAGAAAAGCAAAACAAAGAAGGCCATTTATCAACACGCTTGTCATCTTTTTCGGAGTCTTAATTAAAATTAATCTCTGTTTTGGGCTAACTTTTAGACTTATTTTTTCTAACCATTTTCTCTTTGATGAAGACTAATGTGTTCAGGGCTGTTCAAATATAACATTTCATTTATTTTGTACTCTATCCTATCTTGGACAACTTTTCTCATATGTTGAAATCTTGACACAGCAAAAAATTGTCACCTGGAATTTAGCACTGTGTGTGCAGAAATTTCACCAAGAAAGGAGGGCATTCATTGCCTTACCAGGTTAGGCAAAAGTAAATGAACCAAAAGAGTAAGAAGATAAAATGAAAACAGACTCCCTCTCTCTCTTTTGGTTTCACAGAGTAAGATTTCACAGGCTTCTATAGAAGAAGCCCCCAACTTCATGCTGAAATTGTTGAAGAAGTTTATACAGCAGCAGAAACATACTTCACATGAAAGGGAAGTCACAATCTAAATATCTATTCAGCTCATTGTCAGGTTGAATTTTCAGTAATGGAACCGCGCCCAGAGATTGTCGGAGTGTTAGTTTGGAAACACAACTATAATAACTACATTGCACTTGTTTTTCTGTGTATTTTGGCCCTAAACAGTTGCAATGAATATTATAGCACAACCTTGAATTCTAATTAGGCTTTATATTTCTGATAGAGGGAGAAACTTCTGACTACCTTCAGACCAGGTCTTGAGTCCTCAAATTCCTCTGACTGAACATGGAAAAAGCAGCAATGACCAAAGGCTCTTTTGCTACCGTTGCTGGTATGAAGGTCAAGCGTGATTGACAGTGATGAGAAACCAACCGTTCTCTTGTTGTGGATGCGGAAGTCAGAGCGCTAAGGGCAGCCTTAACAGAACTGCCAAAACCAGAGTAGAACTGCCCCATAGGGTTTCCAGAGAGCGGTTGGTAGATTCGAACTGCCGACCTTTTGGGTAGCAGCTGGAGCTCTTAACCACTGTGCCACCAGCGCTCCTACAGAACTGCCACAGAAGACACTAAATCTATAGCGCCGATCCCTCCAGGGATTCAGAAGTACATCAGGTGAGATTCAATGACATGATTTATCAACTTAATGACAACAAACTTACATAGGAGAAACTTGTGCCTAACGAGAGTTACCAACAGTGAAATGTTCTCTCATTAATTGGACCTGGATTGTCAATCCCATCTTGCCGCACTTTTTCTGTGTTACAACTTCTCTTCAACAGAGGAATTTAGATATAAGTACTGTACACAACCACCTTTGAAATGTGGTTGGCCTGCAGCCTGCTACCTAATATTCCTCAAACAGACTGCCATTATTATTTTTTTTTTCTGGTTAATATGCAAATATCCTTAGAGGAAATAATGGTTGAAGTAATTTTAATTCATTTATTATTGCGTGTGAAAGTGCTTCAGATCTCTTTTGATAAAAAAGAGAGGATATTGAAAACATAAATATCTTCAGGAGTCAGCAAAAAGAAGTGGAGTGTAAGATAAGAAAAGCGGAAAACACCAAATGATGCCAGGTCACCACTGAAGAAGTGAGAAGACATACAGTTTACATCATGATTTTTCTAATATTTGTTTCTGTTGTCGTAAAATGACACTGGTTCTTCGTTCAAAACATACCATTGAAATCACTAGCAAGGACTTATCTTTCTACCTTCATAAAAATTGGATATTTGGGAGCTTTACTCCCAGGGAAGAATAGCTGTACCTGAGACCATACACACTTTGTAAGCAAGGACTTAGTCTTAATCACTTTTATGTTCTCAGGAGACACATAACAGAAGCTCAGTAAATATTGGTAAAATGAATGAATGAATGAAACAGCCCGTTGTTACTTGTTTATATGTTCAGCCGTAGGTCCCTCTGGTCCACATTTCCTTGAAAGTTCTTCCTTTAGTTGTTTGCCAGTTACCAGAGCAGACGCTTCATACCTGATCACTTCTTATGGTGGCTATGAAACTCTAAGGTCACTCTGAGTCGGAATCAACTTGACGGCAATGGGTTTTTGTTTGTTTTTTGGGTTATGAAACTCCTGGCATACTCAACTGTAAAAATGGGGGCATGATCTCCAGTTGTTTTAGACTGACTTTTTAACAGTTTTTCAAAGGCATCTTGTCCAAAAGAACCAAGATACAGCCGAGAGACGGGGCATGTTAGTTATTTTGCCTCCAAATAATGAAATTAAGGAAACTCAATATCATTAGGAGACAGTATTCTAAAACCATGATTGAAATCTTCATGCATAGTCCTTTTTCAAATGCTTTACAGAGCTTACAGAATATATAAGTCTTTGTACATTAGCATGAAATTTGCCTGGGATTTTCCTTATGAATGCAAATTTGGAATCAATGTGAGTTGTGAGAGGAAGCCAAGAAAAACAAGCTGTCATCTTACAGACAAAATCTTTCAATGATTTATGGGTTTGGCTGCAACGCTGGATTGTCATTACTAAAATATTTAAGCTACAACAAGGTGACTAAATTTAATGTCTGATCAAAAATTTGAATTATTAACTAAACTTGTAGCTAATTTACCAAATCATCAAAAATTATCTGGGAAAAGTGGGCAAGAGTAGTGGTGGTGGGGGGGGGGTGAATCTCTGAATCACTAACTCTGTTTTAAAAGGGGATAATGTTACAAATATATGGATTAAAAAGGTTAATTTTATGAACCTTGATTTGAATTTCAATTTCAGGAATATAATTATTCTCTGGTCCCTATGTGTAAGTTTTAATGATCATCTGTATCTCTATCAAATGGTTACAAGAGTCATAACAACCAAGCTTTCAAAGAGAAAATTATTTCAAAAATATAATTTTCTCTGTGCCTCTTGGATAGTGTTCTTTTACATGTATTACTATCAGTCTTTTTGTTGTGTGGATCATTATGATTGTACAATATCTGAACATAGATATTTATAAATATGCTCAACTATCTGCGTAAGGATAGA
Organism: Trichechus manatus latirostris; assembly: GCF_000243295.1. Classification (NCBI taxonomy): domain Eukaryota; kingdom Metazoa; phylum Chordata; class Mammalia; order Sirenia; family Trichechidae; genus Trichechus; species Trichechus manatus. The sequence goes on along the minus strand of NW_004444072.1, from coordinate 7,105,183 downwards.
ATATTGAATATGAACCACAGCAGTAAACAATACCATCCTCAACAGAAACCGTACTCACTATGGAGCTGTCATTATATGAAGGGCACTATGTTAGCTAATATATGTATCCCCTATATTGGCTTATGCAAGCAAAAAAAGTGGCTGAGAAAGCTTACTGATATAATAGCCTATAGATAGAACTTTTAAAAATCCAGAGAATGACTGATCTAAGCCTGGAGAGTGTAGATGTCTTGAAAATGGTCAAAGTTTCCATTAATGCATTCTTCCATTCATTTCTTCATCTTATATATCCTAAGGATTAGAAAAATACTGTCCTACTGTTCAATGGTACTAAAATGAAGCTTCCTCTTGGAAAAAAAATATATATATACATAACAGAGATGAACAAAACAAGAAGGCACAGATGCCAAGTAAATAATATGAAATACAACACACGGTTTCAGAATGATAGGCAGTAGGAAAGAATAGATAGAGGAAAAATAGAAAGAAGTCCTTCAAAAACTTTGAACTAAGTGCTAGGAGAGTGAGTGGACTCACAAAATCAGAGACAACACAAAAACACATTGTAATAGGAGTGTATAAAAGAACAGTCTGACTTGGATAAATGTTTTAACTTGTAGGAGAGTTGTGTGTAAAGTTTGTTACTTACAAACTTTAATTTCATTTGGATGGATTAGTATCTTTAGATGAAATAGAAGTTTGTATGTGCATACCTTGGAATTTGGAAATAAACATTTAAAATTGAGTGTGACCAGTAATTCAGAGAAAAGTAATTAAAGAAGAGCAAGTGGGCACAATTCTAGATGGAAGAAATGTCCAAGAAAAAAGAAATATCAAGTAAGTGCCAGGAGATTGGACCTGTGGTTTGAGTGCCTGTGATTCTTGTTGATTCAATGTCTGCAGCAACTTTCTTAAAAGTGAGTATCTTCTGTCATCTCTGCTGAGTGATATGATGAGGTGATCCCTTCAGTCTATGTGATGGAGCAAATTCTACTTATCTATATAAAGGCCTTTGAAGTTAACTATCCAACATGAAGAGATGGCCAATTGGGCCCCAAGACTTCCTTCTGTTACCTTCAGTCTACTATGTGTGGATACCTTTCCCTACGACTTTAGGGTTCCTATATACTCAAGCATGGGTCCTTGAAAACTAGAGATGTGCTGGGTGATAGCTGCTGATTTGTGTTTTTTTGGTTGTGTTTTGGGAGGATTTTGGTTGGGGAGATGTGTTAAGCAAACTTGATATTCCTCTGGCTGCAATGTTGAATTATGATGTTCTAATTGCATCAGTATGCTATTGCAAATTGTGGCAAGTGCTATGGCGGTAAGAAGTATAATGAGATTGTCAAAAAGGAGTGCCTGATTTAGATTGAGAGGGTCAGTGAGGCTTCTTTGAGAAAGGCATCTAATCTGAGTTGAGTGAGCAGAAGGAGTCAGATGAAGAATGTGCAAAAGAACCCTCTTGACATCCAGGCCAACATGGACAAGAGCCCTGGGGTGGTAAACACCTGGATGAGATACAGGTATAAGATGAGGCTGGAGAAGAAGATAGGGGCCAGATTATACAGACCTTTAAATAGAGCAGGATGAAGATATGAAATTTTATCTCAAATAAAATGAGATGCCACTCAAGGGTTTAAATGGGTGATTTTCATGTTCAGATATGTGATTTAAAATCTCTTTCTGTCTTCTGTGAGGATTAACAATGAAGGGAGGTGAGGAGCAGTTAAAAGGCTATTGCACAAATCCAGGTAGGAGATTGGCCTGGAGTGATATGTGATTAAAAATAGACATAATGATAGTCACAAGATTTTTCCTGGATGTGGCCATGACTAGGACTTGGACATGAATTTGATGTGTGTATGATGGGGGTTAAAACAATTATTTTCCAGTTACTGGCATAAGTGGCCAGAAAGATGAAGCTAACATTTTTATATTAGTCAAAACGGTTACTGTTTATCAGTTTCCATGGAAGATTTGCTCTGTTTCCAGCTTTATTCCATAGTTTATCTTAACATTCTATAGAGACCCACTGAAATAAATAATATGTAAAATTTTCTCCTTTTCCTTTGATAAACATACACACGTACACCATACATTGATACACTTTATGGAATTATATGAGCAATAGTAATAATATTAAAAAGATTAGTTTATTATTCCCCTTTCTCTCACTTCACATGCCACTCTATACACACCCCCTCATCTTAAGTTACCAGATTCTTTCAGAATATTATTTAGAGTTTTCAAAATGTCTAAATCAAGTTATTATACTGGATACATTACTAAAACTAAGGATCACAATTCCAGTAAGTAAAACATGCCTGTTTAGTAGATTGCCATCCTGCAGGGAATTGGAGTAACCAACTATCTAACTTTTAACTGTAAGTTTTATTAGAAAACAGCAGGAATAATTTATAACAGCGCTGATCTGGTAAGGTTCTTATTAAGTTTGACAATACTTAATCCAAAATTTAGGGAAAGGCTTCTCTTTAAACAAAAATAAATGATTCAATATGCTGAGCATACTGAATTTGATTTTGGCTTGAGAACAGTGCATATATAGATTTTACACTCAAGAAAAGAAATTTGAAGAATATGATGAAAGCCAAACAAATTCTTTAATAGCCTTGTGATAGTGCCTAGCCATATACTTCTCCCATTATTCAATCAACTATATCAAAAACTGAATAACTAAGTTAAATAGAAAATCATAAGCATCTAATGAATCAAGAGATAGCTTTCAGTGCTCCCGTGATAGAATAGCACATGGGATTGACCATTACATATACATACCCAAATAGAGTCAAACTCATTCTTTAAAGGATGCCGTGGGACTCTTTGAGGGCATGTGCTACTGTACAGTAGCATCAAGGGGACTAGATGTGGAAGTGAGTCATCCCTCCTGTATAAACTGGAAGTGTGATTTCGGTGTTATCAATTTATTTTTATTTCAGGATGATGAATAACATGCCCTAATATATTAGTCAGCATAGGCTGTGCTATATCACAGTAACAAATTATCCCTGAACACGTGATGACTTAAACAGCAAAGAGTTATATAATTTACACTACATTATGCCTAGCATAGAATGTTGGGGGATGGGGAGCTCTAATTCATATGGTCACACAATGACCTAAGCTGACAAAAACTCTGTCATCACAACATGACAGCTCCATGCAAAAAAGCTGGAGAGTTGCATGCTAATCCTTAAGTGCTTTTGTGTGTGATGAAAGTAAGAATATCCAATATCAATTTTTAGAATTATAAAGAAGTATTTATCACTAAAAATTTGTTATTAATAAAAAATAATAATTTCAAAAAAGCCAGGAAAATATCTCAGAAAAATTTACCTAATATACATTTAAAATTAAAAACGTGCCCCTGGGATTGGTGGCATGAGGAGCTCTGTGGACCAGGTCCCTGACAAAACAACTGTAACTGATTAACATTATTTAAAATGAACGTTTAAAGTCCTAAGGGCATACAACAAATGAAGAAGCACTTATTCATGAAAATTTACTATAGCTCGGTAAGAACAGTGAGAGTCTTTGGCACTTGAGCCAGGATCTGCTCCCTTCCTATCTGAGCTCAGTGTGATGGAAACTTCACTCCAGACAGTGTGGCCAAGAAGATATGGTTCCCTCTTCCCTCATTTACCAGTCAAGGGATACAATATCTCATTCGGAGGGGCAGGCTGCCAGCTCTCAGTTGCAGAGGCTAAATTTCTGGAGAATGTGGTCAAGAGGTTGGGAGCTCCCTTCCTCCACACAAAGCCCATTCATAGGGTGGAGTCGCTACACCAGGCACAGCAGGCTGAGAATACTGGGGCCTCAATCACCCTTGTCCCAGCTCACTATCACCCCATGCTAGGAGAGGCAGGCTGAGAAACCTAGAGAATACTCCCATATTCAGTACCCTACTCTTACGACAGCTGTGTCTCTCCCACTCCAGCTCCAATACAGCTCATAAGTGATTTTGCCCAGGGCAGAGGGCGTTCTAAGAACAAAAAGCTTCAAAGCGTTTCCAGCGTGAACTGACTATATATGAAACAGAGTTTGAGGAAGTTCAAAAACAATGGAGATTTTGATAGTAAGCAATTAAGAGGAAGATGGTAGCACTATGAGAATAACAAGCTAAATGATAGGCCAACTGGTATACCAGAGAGAATCAGGAAAAGAGATACCTAAGAGCCATTCTGGGGTCAGAACAAACCTCAAAGACTGGCTTCAAAACCTACCCCGACAAAGGGACCGAAGTTTAATTGGATAATACTGTGGGACAACTTATGCCCCAAGCATTGCTGAAAAAAATAAAGCAATCAGCAGGCAATTGGGGGAGTCTCATAGTCTAGTGTGTTACCAAACCAGGCAGACAACAAAGAGATCAAGAAAAAAGACAATCAAAGAGGGCCCTTTTAAAACTATTGCCATCTGTTGAAATGAATGAAAATGAACACACACGCCAAAGTTTACGAGATGTAGTTAAAACAGTACCTAGAGGAAAATTTATAGCTGTAAATGTCTATTTTTTTAAAAAAGAGAAAAATCTCCAGTTAATAGCTGATCCTTCTACATTGAGACACTGGAAAAAGAAGTGCAAACTAAACTAAAGCAAGCAGAAGGAAGGAAATAATAAATATTAGAGCAGAAACTAATGAAATAGAACAGAAAAACAACAGATAAAATCAGTAAAATCAATAATTGGTTCTTCAACGAGATTAACAAAACTGACAAAATTTTAGCCAGACTGACCAAGCAAAAATGAGAGAAGTATAAGTTACTAAAATCAGAAAAATAAGACAATGCATTTCTATTGAAATTACCGAGATACAAAGAATTATAAAGGAATGCTAAGAACAACTGTGTGCCAACAATTAGATGACTTAGGTGAAATGGAAAGGACCCTGGGTGGCACAAACAGTTTGCACTCAAGGTGAAATGGACAAATTACTAGAAAGATACTCACTATAGAAATGGACTCAAGCATAATAGAAAAATCTGAATATATTGCCAATAAAAATACTGAGTTAGCAATAAAAAAGTTAAAAACCCACAAAGAAAAATTCTAGGCTCAGGAGGCTTCACTGGTCAATTCTACCAAATATTTAGGGAAGGATTAATACCAATTTTTCACAAACTCTTCTAAAAAATAGAATTGTCCCCAACTCTTCCCGAGTTACTCTATGATGCCAACACTCCCTGATACAAAAATGAAACAAAGACACCACTAGGAAAGAAAACTACAGGCCAATATCTCTTATGAATATAAACACAAATATTCCCAATAAATTACAAGTAAACAAATCCAGCATCATACAAAAATATTATATAGTGTTACCAAGTGAGATTTAGCATAGGAATGCAAGACTAGTTTAACATCTGAAAATTAATTAATGTAATAAATCCTAGCAATAGACTAAAAAACACACGATTACCTCAATAAATGCAGAAAAAAAGTATATGACAAAATCACAAAACTTATCTAACAAAAACATTCAACAAACTAGGAATAAATCAAAACTGAACCCATTGCCGTAGAGTGGATTCTGACTTATAGCAACCCTATACAACAGAGTAGAACTGCCCCCCATAGGGTTCCCAAGGAGCAGCTGGTGGATTTGAATTGCTAACCTTTTGGTTAGCAACCTTAATGCTTAACCACTGTGCCACCAGGGCCGCAAACTAAGAATAGAAGGAAATTTTCTGAACCTGATAAAAATCATATATAAAAAACCTACATATCAACAACAAGCCAAGAGTGTCTTAAGGGAAAATAGTCCATATTTCATGGTTAAGTAAAAGATGTAAGTTTTAAGTATTATCTGTAGGTTCCCTTAAGATCAGGAACAAGACAAGAATGTCAGCTCTTGCTACTTCTGTGCAGCACTATACTGGATATTCTAGCCAAGGAGAAAGAAAGAGAGGAAGAAGAAAGAAAAAAGGAAGGAAGGAGGGAGGGAGAGAGGGAACATTCAGATTGGAAAATAAGAATAAATATTATCTCTGCTTGCAGATGGTATCATCTTTTATGAAGATGGGAGGAATGCACAGAATACCAAAAAGAATGAGTTGACGTTCAACCATTTCAGGAGGTAGCATATGATCAAGAACTGATGGTATTGAAGGAAGAAGTCCAAGCTGCACTGAAGGTATTGGCAAAAAAAAAAAAAAAAAAAAAGATTTCAGGATTGACAGAATACCAATCGAGAATTTTCAAAAATGGATGCAGTTCTGGAGGTGCTCATTCATCTATGCCAAGAAATTTGGAAGATGGCTATCTGGCCAAACAACTGGAAGAGATTCATATTTGTGCCCATTCCAAAGAAAGGTGATCCAACAGAATTTGGAAATTATTGAACAATATCATTAATATCACATATAAGTAAAATTTTGCTGAAGATAATTCAAAAACAGTTGCAGCAGTATATTGACAGGGAACTGCCAGAAATTCAAGCCGGATTCAGAAGAGGATGTTGAATGCGGGATATTATTACAGATGTCAGATGGATCCTGGCTGAAAGCAGAGAATACAAGAAAGATGTTTACCTGTGTTTTATTGACTATGCAAAGGCATTCAACTGTGTGGATCATAACAAATTATGGATAACATTGAGAAGAATGGGCATTCCAGAACACTTAATTGTGCTCACGAGGAAACTGTACATAGACCAAGAGACAGTTGTTTGCACAGAACAAAGGGATATTGCGTGGTTTAAAATCAGGAAAGATGTGCATCAAGGTTGTATCCTTTCACCATACTCATTCAATCTGTATGCTGAGCAAATAATATGAGAAGTTGGACTATATGAAGAAGAACGCAGCATCAGGATTGGAGGAAGACTCATTAACAACCTGTGATATGCAGATGACACAACCTTGCTTGCTGAAAGGGAAGAGGAATTGAAGCACTTATTGATGAAGATCAAAGACCACAGCCTTCAGTAAGGATTACGCCTCAACATAAAGAAAACAAAAATCTTCACAACTGGACCCATAGTGTCATGATAAACAGAGAAAATATTGAAGTTGACAAAGATTTAATTTTGCTTGGATCCACAATCAACACCCATGGAAGCAGCAGTCAAGAAAACAAACGACGTATTGCATAGGGCAACTCTGCTGCAAAAGACCTCTTTAAAGTTTTGAAAAGCAGATGTGTTACTGTGAGGACTAAGGTGCGCTTTACCCAACCGTGGTATTTTCAATCTCCTCATATGCATGCGAAAGCTGGACAATGAATAAGGAAGACCAAAGAAGAATTGATGCCTTTGAATTATGGTGTTGCCGAAGAATATTGAATATACTATGGACTGCCGTAAGAATGAACAAGTCTGTCTTGGAAGAAGTACAGCCAGAGTGTTCCTTGGAAGCGATGATGGCTAGACTTCAACTCACATACTTTGGACATGTTATCAGGAGGGACTAGAAGGACATCATGCTTGGTAAGGTAGAGGGGTCAGTGAAAAAGAGGAAGATCCTCAATGAGATGGATTGGCAAAGTGGCTGCAACAATGGGTTCAAACATAGCAATGATTGTGAGGATGGCGTAGGACCGGGCAGTATTTCGTTCTGTTGTACACAGAGTTGCTCTGAGTCGGAACCAACTAGACGGCACCTAACAATAATAACCACAACAATGTCATCTTTTATATAGAAAATCCTAAAGAATATGCCAAAAAACTCATACAACTAATAAACAAGTTCGGCAATGTTGCAGGATATGAGATCAATATACAGAAATCAAATGTATTTCTACATATTATGAATGAACAATCCAAAAAGAAGTTAAGAACACAATTATATTTACAATATTATGAAAAAGAATAAAATATTTAGAAACCCGTTGACACATAGTGGCTAACCTTTTACAATGCAAATTATAAAACTTTGTAAGCAATTAAACAAAATCTAAGTAATAAAAAGACAAGATAAACCTATGGATCAGAAAACTTACTATTATTAAGATGACAATGCTACCCACATTGATCTATAGGTTCAATGCAACCCTTATCAGTATGCCATCTGAATTTTGGTGCCAATTGACAACCTAATACTCAAATTCATATGGAAATGCAAGGGATCCATTATTGTCAAGTCAATCTTCAAAAAAAAATGAACATAGTTGGAAAACTTACACTTCTAATTTCAAAACTTCCTACAAAGTTACAGTTATTAAGATAGTGTGTTACTGGCATAGGGATAGACACATCAATAAATGCAACTGAATTGAGAGTCCAGAAATAAAACGTACAGTTATGGTCAATTAGCTTTCAGTGAGGGTGCTAACACAAGTAAATGGGGGGAAATCATCTTTTCAACCAGTGGCCCTGGTACTACTGATACCTACATGGAAAATAAAGTAGGACCATTTCCTTACAAAGCACACAAAAATTGACTCAAAATGGATCATAGACCTAAAACTATAAAACTCATTGAAGAAAACATAGGAGTAGATCTTTATGACCTTGGGTTAAGCTATTTCTTCTTAGATAACATGCCAAAAACACAAGTGACAAAAGAAAAAATAGATTAATTGTAGTTCATTAAAGCTAAAACTACACATTTGTACTTCAAACGACACCCTCAAGAAAGTGAAAAGGTCACTCACAGAATGGGAGGAAAGATTTTCAAAATACGTATCTCAGTATGTGACTTGTGTCTAGAATGTGTAAAGAACACTTGCAACTCAATAATGAAAAGACAAATAATCCAATATAAAAGACAAATTATCTGAATAAACATTTCTCAAAGAAGATACAAATGGTCAATAAACATATAAAAAGATGCTCCATGTCATTAGCCATTAGGGAAACGCAAATCAAAGCCATAATGAGATTCTACTGCATGACCACTAAAAAGAAGAGTTGCCCTCCAGTCAGCTGTGACTCATAGCAACCTCGTATGTGTCAGAATAGAACTAGGCTCCTAGGGTTTTCAGTGGCTGATTTTCCAGAAGTTGATTGCCAGGCCTTCCTTCCACGGCACTCGAACTTCCAACCTTTTGGTTAGCAGCTGAGTACATCAACTGTTTTCACCTTCGGGGACTCTTTCCACACCGACTAAGATGGTTAGAATAAAAAAGACAGACATTGACGAGAGTTGACTATGCTGTGGAGAAAATGAAATACTTAACACATTACAGCTGGGAATGAATGACAAAGAAGCCAGTTTGGAAAAAGTCTGGCATTTCCGCAAAATGTTGAGTACCATGTTGTGGTTGTTAGGTGCCATCGAGTTGACTTTGACCCACAGCAACCCCATGCGGCAGAGCCTAACTGCCCCAAAGTGTTTTCTTGACTGTAATCTTTGCAGAAGCAGATCTCCAGGTCTTTCTCTCACGGAGCCGCTGTGCGGGTTCAAACTGCCAACTTTTCAGTTAGCAGCCGAGCGCTTAACCGTGTTCACAGTTTAATGGATGAAATGTATGCTATGTGCATTATATTTCAAAGCTGTTTAAAAATTATTCTATTAAAGTGGCTCCATATTCTATTTTGTAGATATCCCATAATTTAATAAATGAGCCATTGATTTATATTTCAATGTTTTCTAGTTTTCCTCTGTTATAAAGAATGCATCACTAAGTCCCTTTGCATGTGGTAATAGACATTTGTATTTTGGGGATCAAGTTTTCCTGCTAATAAATTAAATCCATCAATCATCCAAGACAAATTTTTTTATTGTTTACCATACGTGGGTATCAACGAGAATTTCTATATTCACAGGTATAACTCAAAAGAAAACTTTGTATCACAATAACAGTACTACATACATCATTAAAAATACACAAGCAGCCTTGCAATATTCTAACACTTGACTGGTTAAAATATTGTGTTAACCAAAAAAGAGGTGTTACGTGTGTTGGAGGTATTGTGGCTCACTGTGACTATTTTTATTTCTTTTTAGTTATGTTTGAACTCTGAAAGGTCTCTTTGGAAAATTTTCTCTTTCTACCCAGAGAATATATTCTAAATTTGGAATATAGTGTAAATTTAGGAGGGCAAGCCTCTGCTTATTTTTGTTTAGTAGAAATAACTTTCTGGATAGTCAAGGTTAGAATAGTATCGTCAGTGTCATTTTGTCTGTCAACCACCAAAAAAAAAAAAAAAAAAAATCCCTTAGTAATTTAAAAAGTACTGTCATGTGTAAGTAGACCCTGGTGGCTTAGTGGTTAAGAGCTACGGCTGCTAACCAAAATTTTGGCAAGTCAGATCCACCAGGTGCTCCTTGGAAACCCTATGGAGCAGTTCTACTCTGTCCTATAGGGTTGCTATGACTCAGAATTGACTCAACAGTAACAGGTTTTTGGTTTTTTTGGCCGTGTATAAAATACTAAATCTTAATAAAAGCCAAGGAAGACCTTCCCATTTATTAAATATTTTTGATGCCCCTTAGTTGTATTTTTGTGACTTTTATGCATATTTCTTAATAATCTATTTTAATAACATCAGTAGGACCCAGAACCATGAGTCAAGCAGATGAGTAAACAGTATAAGTATTAATATGAATTATGGAGAGAGATAGGGAGAAGGGGCCTGGATTTCATCATATACACTAGATGTGGATTTTAAACTATAGCCAGATTGTTACACACACTGCAATAATAGATGTATTCTGTACATATTGACAGTTTGTTTTGAGAAGACAAATGCGTTGAGACAGCGTGACGTGATATGAAAACACTAACTCACGACTGAGGACTCAGCATTCTAGTTTGAGTTCTGCAAAGAATTGTGTTGCTCTGGGCAAGACCTTTGATTTTTCTGGATCTCACTTCTCTTACTGTAAAACAGGAAGGCTGGATATAATATTCTCCAATTTTTTACTAGCTACAATATCCCGTGATTCAGCTAATGGTTACTTCTATAAGATTTTCTTCCTGTCAGTTCTATGTTGTTTGTTAAGTTTTGGTTTACATTTCTAATAGGTACATAGTTTTAACATCTTACAAAATGTGGAAAAATGTGAATTTCAGAGAAATTCACCAAGTACAAATTCAATGCATAGGAATATTTTTTGAAACGTCCATTATTTTATTAAATTCTTGGCACATTAGAAAGAAATTCTCTGCAAAGAACATTGCTAAATGTGATCATGGTTTTGGCCTGAGAAAGATTTCTCTCAGTCATTCAAAATACTGGTTTCTGTTGTAAAAGATGGAAATATTGGAGATAAATATAGCGGTTAACATGGGAAGCAAAAAAGTGTGAGTTGATGGATTGGCCATCTGTACTAAATCAGTTTTTAAACATCTTTCATTTTTTTTTTCTCCTTTTACAATGAAACTGTTTTGGTTCAAGTTCTTTAATCTCTTGCCTATGTGTGCATTAGCTGTCTAACTGGACTTTCTGGCTGCTGTCACATTCTCCTCTAAGTGGTTGGGTCAAATCAGTGTTCCCACAAGTTCATGTTATTTGCTACCACACCTTATTGAACCACGATGGCTATCAGATGAAGTCAAACACTTTATCTTATGTATCCACGATCATTGCTCATGTTGCTTTATCAGACTGGTTCACCTGTATCTCAGAGCACTCCCTATTGCTCATACCGTGTCCCCATCTGTAATGTCTCTTGCCTCTTCAGTCGTGCATTTCTCACTTTTTATTTGAGATGTGTTTAATTATTCATTGAAAGCCTTCTGTACTAGCTTCATATATACCTTATGGCGATATAGTCTACCTTTTCTCACTTCATATGTATGAACGTATGCACACACATGGTGTATGTGTATGTGTGTATGTGTATTATTGAATATTTAAGTTTATTCATAATGTACATCTTTACAGCAATGGCTTTTAATATTTTTTGTACAGTTTTTTTTCATATAACATTTGTTTATTCCACAAATATTTATGGAGCCCCCATTGTGTGCCTGACACTAACCTACACGCTGAAAATGCAGTGGTGAAGAAGGTAGACCCAGTCTCTGTACCAGGCTGATAACCTAGTGGAGTCTGAAAAACTTCTGTGTCTTATCCTATGATATGTCACCCTGCTCTTGCCCTGTTTCACTCAAATTTGTTCTAGAGAGCTTTGCAGTGTTAAAACACAAAACGTACAGCTCTGAGCATCTGATTTCTCTAATTAAAAATCTTCAGTAGCTCCCTATATCTTAATGATTTAAGAATAATCCCAGCAAGCTGTCCACAGTATTTCCCAACCTGCCTTTCTAGGAATATCTCACAGGATATGAGTTTCCAGGCATATCTCATTACCCTGTGAGTTCTACAAGGATAAGAATTATGTCACCCACTCACTCTTTTTCATTTTTAAATCATACTTGGCTAGTGACAAACTGCTTCCTATCTCTCTATACATTTATTTCTAACCTGATGCTTCTCTACTGCTTCAAGACATAATAACCTTCTCCTTCTGGTTATATATTCTCTATCTTTTCTCACTCATATGCATGTATGTATGTATGTATGCACATACACGATGTATGTGTGTGTGTACGTGTATTATTGAATATTTCTTATGTTTCTCCAATTGGAAATGCCTCCTTCACAAACTTAAAGTGTCATGCTTTATATCAAATGCCAATTCATCTGTAAAACTTTTCCTGATCCCTGTCTCCAACCAAAAGTAGTCTTTCTTTCACCTAAATCTTGATAATACTTCTGTGGATCACCTTTATGGAATTTGCCTTACTCTAACAGATTATTTTTAAAAACTTATTGCATCACTTTCTTTCTTTCAAAATCTTTTTTTTTTTTTTAACATGAGATTGCCATCTTTTAGGTCAGAACAGTCCGATATTGGCAATTTCACATGATTCAATCTAACAGTACAGAGAATGAAGCTACTCAGCTCTGTATCTCCGTTTCAGATTAAAAGCTTTATACTCCGAGGAACTTTAAAATGATTAATCACAGTGAATAGTACAACAGTTTAAGACAAATAAATATAACAGTGCTAGGCAGGGATTAGCCAAAGACAAACTCCATAAATGAATCCAGACATGCTTGAGGAAAATATTATTTTCCTGGCCTTTTAAACTATCTAGAGTTGAAATAGAGAACCAAAAAACACTGGTGATATGGGTGATTTGAGCATGAGTAAGAGCATCAGAATCACTTTTAATTAAAATGGTTGATCCGAAAATGCTGTGTAGGAACATTCCTTTACCATGGCCCAGAAAAGGTACTGTTCAGCTGTAAATATGTTACCTATTATCTACATTAAAACTTCCATGGAGAGGTCCAAATGACGCTCATTCACCTCAGGGGGCAGTGAGTTTACATTAGTGGGTGAGGAACAACTCAGAAAAGGGGGGTAGGAGGGTCAGAATGGTTGCACAACTCGAAGAATGTAATTAATGTCACTGAATTGTGTATGTAGAAACTGTTGAATTGGTGTATGTTTTGCTGTGTGTCTTTTCAACAACAACAACAAAACAAATAAAAAAAATAAAGCTCATTCATTCATTCATTTCCTATTAGTAATCTGAGAAAATATGATCCTCAAGAATACCACAGTCCAGTATTATAGCACACTCTGGTACTTCCTGGGAGCTTTTCTTGCCTTTCCCCATGATTCGTCATTCCCACTCTATACCATCTCAGTTCTCCTTGAGTGCTTCAGAAGAAATTGTGGTGTGTTTACATGTATGTCTTTTGCATTAATATGTGAAAGTGTTATGGCTTTGTGTATCCTTATCCTTAGTAGTTAACACAAAGTCGGTGCCCAATAAATATTTGTTGAATGCATAAATGAATTAATGACAAACCAAATAAAGTTATGTGGTTCAGGAAAGCAAACAGCAGAAGAGCTGATGGAGGAACAGAGATCTGAGCTGATGCAGAAGGCCTTGGGCAGAAATAGAACATTACAAGAATGAGAACATCATCTTTTTAGTGCTTAACACAGGGTTTCATCATGTTGTTAGATGCCGTCAAGTCGATTCTGATCCATAGCAACCCCATGAGACAGAGCAGAACTGCCTCATAGGGTTTTCTAGGCTGGAATCTTTACAGAAGAAGAGCCCCAGGTTTTTTTTTCAGAGGAGCCACAGCTGAGTGCTTAACCATTGTACCACCAGGGTTCTCTCATTGTAGGCCCTCAAAATAGGAACACAACCTGAGGGAGAGTATCAAAGAACATGAGTTCTAAATCTCTTCCTACCACCATGCTATTGGTTTTTCTACCTACAAACTCCTCCAAAGTTTATATTTAGTCTATAAAGCTAAGTGAGATTATAGAGATAAAGGTACTTTGTGGGTCAAATTGCAGTTGGAATGAATGAATTTATGAAATGCTCCAAGTCACACTGTGTCTAAAGAGATTTGGCCATGGTTAAATGGGGTGGGGGGAGCTGTGGATATACACATCAGATGTAACAGCCTATTGGGCTAAGGAAAGTCATTGGCAGTCTGAACTGGCTGGGTGAGTTATTTCTTCCCTTGGCATCTATTATGCGGCTGGCTTTGAGTCATAGTTAAATATGGTTTTTCAAATAGTTGAAACCCATCTGACCCTGAACCAAATCTTTTTTCCAAACTGAAGGCATTTTAGAACACACTAAAGAGAACAAGAAACCTGTTTTAGAAATGAGGGATCAAGATGTATGTTGAAGGAGTCATTATATTCTTGAAGGAGGAAAATATTAACTCTATCATTTAATTAAGAGCTCAGAGATTACGTCTTCCTCGACGATTTTTTAGCTGAACATCTTCCTTTAGCTGAGAAAGACACTGCCTCAAAACAACTGCTTCAAAAAAAAGTGGGTTTTCTCACGTTTATAAGCAAACCCTTATTGGTATAAACGATTTTGTAAAAGCAGTTTTGTTTTACTTCATGAGTTTTTTGTTTCCTTTTTGGGATAATTTTAGAATTGTGGAAGAGTTGCAAAAATAGTACAGAGTTCCCTTATGCCCTTCGCTCAGGCTGTCCTAATGTTAACATCTTATATAACCGTAGTACAATCATGAAAACTAAGAAATTAGCATTGTTGCAATGCTATTGACTATGCTACAGATTTTATCCAGCTATCACCAGTTTTTCCACGAGTGTCCATTTTCCACCAATGTCCGTATTCTCTGCTGGGATCTAGTCCAGGTTGTCTCGTATGTAGTTTCATGTCTCCTTAGCATCCTCTGATCTGTGACAGTTTCTCTTTCATGACCTTGAGACTTTTTGAAGAGCACTCATTGGTTATTTTGTAGAATGTCCTTCAGTTTAGGTTTAGCTGAGGTTTTCTCATGATTATATTGGGTTAGGAGCCCTGGTGACACAGTGGTTAAGAGCTGAGCTGGTAACCAAAAGGTCGGCAGTTCAAATCCACCAGCTGCTTCTTGGAAGTCCTATGGGGCAATTCTGCTCTGTCCTATAGGGTCGCTATGAGTCGGAATTTACTCCATAGAGATGGATTTATATTGGGTTATGCATTATCTGGAAGAATACCACAAAGGTGATGTGCTCTTCTTGCATCTGGTACCTGATACTAAATGTCTTTTCACTGGTGATGTTAACCTTTATCCTTGGTTAAAATAGTGTCTGTAAAGTTAGTATATTTCCCTTTACAATAAATAAATATTTGTTGTGGAGTAGAGGCTTTGAGACTATGCAACTATCCTCTCCCTTAAACTTTTATCCACTAATTTTAACACCTAGAAGTGAATCATGCCTGTGATAACTATTACTGTGATATTCTAATAATAACTTTGTTTCTCTCATTCCTCCTACATTCATTCATTTATTTATTTATATCAGTATGAACTTAAGGGTATTTGTTTTATTTATTTTTAGAACCACTTTAGATGAATAGAAAAATTAAGAAAATAGTACAGAGAGTTTTCATATACCTCTAGTTCCCCCTATTATTAACACACTTCATTGGACTGGTACATTTGCCACAATTCTTACAATTAATAAACCAATATTGATAAATTATTATTAACTAATGTCCCTTTGTTTATTCAAATTTCTTTAATTTTTAACTAACGTCCTTTTTCTGTTCTAGAATCCCATCCAAGATACCACATTACATTTATTTGCTGTGTCTCCTTATTTAGACTCCTCTGGGCTGTGACAGTTTGATAGACATCTGTTGTTATTGATGGCCTTGACATTTTTGAGGAGTGCTGGTCAAGTGTTTTGTAGGATGGTCCTCTGTTAGAATTTTCCTGATGTTTTTCTCATAATTAGAGTTATGAGATTTTTGTGGAGGTAAAATGCCTTTTCATCACATCATATCAAGAGCGCATACTAGGAATATGATTCATAGCTGTTGATATTGACCTTCAACACCTGGCTGAGGTAGTTTGTCAGGTTTCTTCACTGTAAATCTACTCTTTTTTCCCTACATTTCCATACTTATTGGAAGAAAGTCATGATGCGCAGCTCATATGTGGAGAGTAAGGAGTTATATTCCCCTCCTTGAGGGTAGAGTTGCTACATAAATTATTTTGAATTCTTCTACATGGGAGATTTTTCTCTTCTCACCCGTTTATTTAATCATTTATGGACTCATGGACATTTAAACTTTGTGTTATAATACAATAATACTTCATTGTGTCCTCAAATTATTCCTGCTTTGGCTGTCGGGAGTTCTTTCAGTTGGCTCCTGTGTCCCTTTGACATAACCCCTCAGTGCAGTTTGTGTGTTTTATTTTAGCGCTTTCTTATTTTCTGGCATTTGTATATTTCCTGTTCCAGTGCCAGAATCAGCTATTTCTCCAAGGAGTAACTCTGGTTCCTTTTATTAGAAGCCAACAAGATTTTCTTAGAAACCAATAAGGCATTAGGTGTGCTCGTTGCTATGGAGTGTTGTTGCTTTTAGGCCTTCTCATCTGACAAAGCAAGGAAATACAAGAGTGTATACTAACCTTGGAGCCCTGGTGGCACAGTGGTTAAGAGCTTGTCTACTAACCAAAAGCTCAGCAGTTCGAATCTGCTAGCCACTCCTTGGAAACCCTGTGGGGCAGTTCTACTCTGTCCTATATGTTTGCTATAGTGTCACTATAAGTCAGAATCAACACTGGGTTTTTTTGGGTTTTATACTAACCCTTGTGTATGCACATATTTATAAATATATCTATATATAACCATCTGTATCTATATTAAGCTAAACATGAGTTCATGCTGATGTCTCCAACTCTAATTTATTACTACATGAATCATTCTAGGCTCCTTCCCTTGCTTACCTGTAGCCTTACACTCCAACAGTGAGAAACCTGGTTTCCACCATTTGCCATTCATTTACTTAATTGTTGAATTTCAGAATACATCAGAATTGTTGACTCATACCTGCATTAGAAATAACTTGATCAATGACAGTACAGTGCTTATGTGTAGTTTCTTTTGCTTTTAGTTTTACATACTTCACTCACTCCCCAAATTACTTAGGTTGGCGTTATTTCCCCTACCCCTTCAGTGGATTTGTTTCATATATTTGTCAAGATTGTTGTGTTCTCTTGCCACAGTTTGCATTCCTTCCGGAACTCCCAAGTGATCTCATTTAATTTGCATACACTAAGGTTCACTCTTTGTACTGAAAAATTTTATGGCTTATGACAAATGCATAGTGTCTTGTATCCATCACAACAGTTTCACCACCCTAAAAAAAAGTCCCTGTATTTCACTTATTCCGCTCTTCACCCCTCTCCCTTCCCACTGGCAACCACTGATCTTCAGACTGTGTTTATAATTTTGCCCTTTCTAGAATGTCATGTAGTTAGAATCATATAGTATGTAGGTTTTTCAGACTTGCTTCTTTCACTTACCAACATGCATTTAAGCAATATGCCTGAGTCTTTTTGTGGCCTTTTTACTACTGAGTAGTCCTCTATTATATGGAGGTACCACAGTTTGCTTATTTATTCACCTATTAAAGAGCATCTTTGTTGCTCCTAGTTTTGGAGCTTATGAATAAAGCTGCTATAAATATGCACATGCAGGTTTTTGTATGGACATATATTTTCAAATTTGTTGGGTAAATACCTAGGAGTGCCACTGCTGTATCATAAGGTAAGACCATGTTACCTTTGTAAGAAACTGCCAAGCTGTCTTCCAAAATGACTATACCGTTTTGTATCACCACCAGCAATGAATGAGCGTCTCTTCTTCTCTGTATTCTCTCCAGCATTTGGTACTGTCGGTTTATTTTGTCATTATTATTTATTTTTATTTTAGATTTTCTCATAGGAGTACAGTGGTGTCTCATTGATGTCGTATTTTACAATTAACTCATGACAAATGATGTTGAGCATCTTTTCATATGCTTATTTGCCATCCATATATCTTCTTTGATGAGGCGTGTCTTCAGATCTTTTGCCCACTTTTTATTGTGTTTTATTGTGGCATCTTAAGAGTATTTTGTATATTTTGGATACAAGTCCTTTATTAGATTAAGTGTTTTAAAAACATTTTCTCCTATTTTGTGGCCTGTCTTTTCATCCTTAACAGTGTTTTTCACGGAGCAGAAATTTTTAATTTTAATACTGTCCAACATCAGTTTTTTCTGTCATGGATTATGCTTTTGGTGTTTGAAGTTTTTCATTTTATATTTATTTTTATTATTTATTTTGAGTTAATTTTGTGAAAGGTGTAAAGTCCATGTCTAGATTCATTTTTTGCATGTGGCTGTGTAATTGTTCCATCACCATTTGTTGAAAAGATTATCACTTCCTCCACTGATTTGTCTTTGTTCCTTTGTTAATGACCAGTTGACTATATTTGTATGAGTCTGCGTCTGGGCTCTATGTTCTGTTCCATTGAGCTGTATCTATATTCTTTTTATCAGTACACACTGTATTGATAACTGTAGCTTTATAGTAGATCTTGAAGTTGAGTATTGTCAGTCCTCCTACTTTATTCTTTCTTCAGTATCATGTCAGTTATTCTGGGTCTTTTGCACTTCTGTATAAACTCTAGAATCACTTTGTTAATATCTACAAAATAGCTTGCTGGAATTTTGATTGGGGTCACTTTGAATCTATAGATCAAGTTGCGAAGAACTGACATTTAAAAAGTACTAAGTCTTTCAATCCATAAACACTGAATATTTCTCATTGATTTTTTTCATCAGAGTTTTGTGGTTTTCTGCATACAGATTCTGTACATATTTCGGTAGGTTTATACCAAGGATTTCATACTTGGTGCTATTATAAATGGTACCATAGTTTTAATTTCAAACTCCATTTGTTCTTTGCTGGTATATAAGAAAGCAATTGACTTTTGTGTATTAACCCTTTACCCTGTGTCCTAGATATAATTTACTATTAGTTCCAGGAGTAGGTTTTATGATTTTTGGGGATTTTCTATATGGACAACCACATTATCTGCAGAGATAGTTTTCTTAATCTCCCTTCCTATCATAGCTTCCTAGGGCTGACATAACAAAATACTATAAAGTAAGTGGCCTTAAAAGCAACAATTTGTTTCTTCATAGTTCCGGAGACTAGAAGACTGAATTCAGAGCACTGGCAGGGCTCTGCTCTTCTTTCTCTCTCTGTGTACTCTAGAGGAAGATAGTTTCTTGTCCCCTCTAGTGTATACAGCTCCGGGCATTTCCTGGTGCTCCTTGGCTTGTAGACTCATAGTCACATGCTGTCTTTTGCATCTGTGTGACTCTCTTTCCATATCTGTCCTTCTTTTTCATAAGATGCCTCTCGGAAGAGATTAGGACCCACAGGATGCCTTTCTTAACTTAATTGAGAACTTCTGCAAGGAAAAACCTTACTTTCCCAAGTAAGTGCACATTCACCAGTGCAGGGGTTAGGAATTCAACACATCTTTTTAGGGACACAATTCAATGTGTAACATTTCCCAATCTATATACCCTTTATTAGGTTCCTGGGTGGTGCAACTAGTCTGCATTCAACTACTAACCAGAAGGTTGGTGATTCAAACCCACCCAGCAGCACCACAAAAGAAAGGCCTGGCTATCTGCTTCTGTAAAGATTACAGTCAAGAAAAGCCTATGGAGTGGTTCTACTCTGTAATACATGGGGTCACCATGAGTTGGAATAAACTTGATGGCAATAGATTTGGTTTTTTGATTGTTACACCTTTCATTTCCTTTCCTTTCTTATTGCACTAGCTAGGACTTCCAATATGTTGAATAAGAGTGGTGGGAAGATAAATCCTTGCTTTGTTTCCTATCTTAGGTGGAAGGTGTTTAGTTTCTCACCATTAAGTACAGTGCTAATGATAGGTTTTAAGTAGATGCTCTTTATCAAAATGAATAAGTTTTCATTTAGGTACTTTGTTTTGAATGAAGGTTTAATTGTCATCTCTAAAAAATGACTAACTACAGCAAATTTCTCAGAATGACACTGACGGAAAGTTACTCCATTCCTATGAGAAGGAATCAAAAGAGTTTCCAAATTTTTGTCTCAAAACGCAGCTTACTGCCTTCTTGTATCGTGAAGCTCTTTCTGAAATGATGGGCCAATTGGCTGGCAGCTCCTCCAGTGAGTATCCCTGCTAGATCAGATGTCAATCACATCAACTATAGGCAAGTTTGGGCTCCACTTCTTTGATAGCCCCATAGAGGAAGCTTTCTTTCAGCTTCTTCTTTCTGCCCTGTAGATTCTAATACCTTTATACAGCATCCTGTAGGCCCAATCATGTCTCAGCATCTTGTTCCTTGAATTTACCTTTCCGCCCTCCCTTTCTCCTGAGACCCCAGGATAGTGAAGTTTTATATAAAAACCTGAGCTTAAAAATTTGTTATAACACTTACCAGCTCTGTGACTGTGACTATTTATTTTTCCTGATCTTAAGTCTCCTAAACCAAATCAAACCTATTGCTGTTGAGTCGATTATGACTCATAGCACCCCTACAGTGACCCTAAGGGGCGATAATTCTCTTTTAACCTTATTGGTAATTTTGAGTACTAAATACAGAACTGATAAAAAGCATCTGTCATATAGTAGTCATTCAACGAATGTTAGTGGCTTTTTCTTTTTCTTCTTTATTTTTGTGTATTTTAACATGCCTAAAATCAATCAACCAACCAGAAATGTCATCATGGGAATTTTTGTGGCAATTTTGTGGAGTAATTATTTTTAAGATTTCTCATATCCCATCATTCATTGACTAATTCATTTAAATATGACTTTAATGTTGATTTTGTGATATTGGGTACCCATTATAGAAAAAGATATCATTTCTATTGAAAATCATATTATTGCTCAAAAACATGTACTGAAATAACTATAATACAGTTTGATAAATATATACTAAGGCCATGAGGCCAGTGCGTGGGGCAGAGAACTTTTCATACAGAAATTGAAAAACAAGAAAATTAAATGATACTCTTTGAACTTTAAAATAAACATAGAGTAATGCATAGGCTTGCAAAATCATCCTAAAGAGATTGGCTCCCTTGTTACGGACACTAAAATGCAATGTGAATGAAGGTGTAAGCATGGCTGAATAGAGAATATGTTAGCCAACTTTGGAAGTGAGGGACATGAGCATTCAGGGAGGTGATGCGCAGAGCCCCTGAAATTCAGATATGGATCCAGTGCTACTCAGACAGAGGGAGTTATTGAACAGTGTGAGACATGTGTGGAGCGCTAGGCATGACTAGGAAAAAGAGTATGCATGACATTTTAAGTACGCTGAGGTGGGGTAGGAGGAAGGGCTGGAGGAGTGAAATATTGACGGAAAATGAGGCTGGAAAGGTAGGTTGGGGCCAGAGAATAAATGAACTTGCCTGTCAAGCCAAAGACTGTGAACAAGACGGAGTTCTTCAAGGGGGAGTTTATGCTGAGGAGTGGTATGTCCATGGTTTCAGTTAACTATTACTGGATAACAAACAACCATAAATACCAGCAGATGTGGTTAATTGGAACTATCACTATGGTTTGGAAAGAAATATGGTGGCAGGATAGAGAATGGGCTGGGTCAGAGAGAGTCCTGAGAATGGGAGACCAATTAAAAGACATATATTGCATAGACAGGAATCTGCATAAAAATTCTAAACCTGGACTGATGATTATTGTACTCAGAGAATCTTATACATGAGGAAAGTAATAATGAGTATATTTCTTTTGATCCATAGTCACCATGTAATCTCTTTTTTTTCTATCCATTAGAAATACTGGAATCAAGTTTACAAAGAGAATTGGGTAAGAGTAAGCAATATAGTTTATGTTGAAGTCTTTAAATTTTCCAAAATATTGGCTTTGTTTTTTGAGTGTTCATCACTTTGTATCCTTGCCACATTTTAGTTCCTCTTTTTGATCTAACCCACTAGGTTTTCCCTCCTTGACTCCCACCCCTAGCCAAGAAAGTACATATTGACCTAAAGTCTGAGAAATTCTTTAAAAGTAGATAGGAGGTATGGAGAATGATCAAAATTGTATTTTCTTCAATATTTTCATAGCAAGTGTTATCTGTGACTCTTCCTTGGTAATTGTTCAGTATCCTAGGTGGAAAGAAATTCATAACTCCTCCAAAGCTTCATATAAAAACTCTCTTAAACAATATGAGTAAGCAGAAAGAGCTCAGAATCGAACAAATTGAAACTCAGCTCTACTAGTAAGTAGCTTGGTGATTTGCAGCCAGTTATCTAACCTCTCTGGCTAAGTAGCTCTCTTCATCTACAGAATAAATGGGTTGGATTTGACGATATTTAAAATCTCTTCCAGCTCTTATATAAGCATTGACACTCCTTGGAAACTTAACTAATGTCTTTCCCTTTGCTCATTTCATGTATTTTGATTCATATACCTCCTAATATAAGGTCCTTGTATTGTTGGTATTAAAATAACCAGACCAAACCTATTGCTGTTGAGTCAACTCCGATTCATAGCGACCCTATAGGACAGAGTAGAACTGCCTTATAGGGTTTCCAAGGCCATAATCTTTACGGAAGCAGACTGTCATATCTTACTCCTGTGGAGCAGTTAGTGGATTTGAACTGCTGACCTTTTGGTTAGGAGCTGAGCACCAAACCACTGTGCCACTTAGAACCAATAAAATCTAGATTTCACAGGCTTGTGGGGCCAGAAACCAGAAATCAGGAAGAAATGAAAATCTCGTAAGATGCTCAGATTAGTGTTAAAGATGCTGTGGTTACCACTATCAGGGTAGGTTTTGGATGTATACCAAAGGGTCAATACTTACAGGATTTGAAATCCCTGCTATTATTCCAAATAAATGTTTCATAATAAATCTGTTATATCAAAGAATGACAGCACTTTGAGTTTGTATCACATATACCGCTTTATAAATAGTACTTGTTTTAAAACCTTAAAAGACTCATAAAGACTTCACGTAGGTGTGAATAGAACTAAGGTTTGCTATGATTAAAACACAAGGTATATGTTGAAGGATTTATGTATTCATATATTTACTCTTGTATTATTCACAAAGATTTTGAATGTTTACAATATGCCAGGCAACATGCTAATTGCTATGGATAGAAAAATGATTAAAGCAAAGTTCCTAACTTCAAAGTGGTAACATTCTAGAAGCAGATATAGAAAACTCATTGCCATCGTGTCGATCCCAACTCATAGCAATTACAAAATAATATAGTAACAACAGGTATTATGGGGCACCTAGAAAGAGTACCTAACTAGGACCTGGGTTGTTAGGAGAGCTGCCTAGAGAAGCTACATCTAAGCTGAAACCTGGAAGAAGAATAGGAGTTTTGTAGGCAAATTGGTGGGTAACCAAAGGTGTTCCAGGCACAGGGGAAATCATGGAAAAGTCCAGTAACCAAGAAGATGCTGGTAGGGAGCTAGACAGATTTCAGCCTAAGCTCGGTATAGAGTACAATGTGTGGAATAATGCAGGACTAAGCTGAAGATGTCAGCAAAGAAGACCCTGTATGGTTAGCCATGAGAAGGAGATATAATTTCATTCTGAAGACAATGAGAAACCATTGGAACTTCTTTGGGTTGTAATCAACATGAATTAGAACAGTCACTATGGCTCCAGTGTAGAATATAAAATGGAGATGGGACAAGACTTAAATGGGGAACAGACGACATGCATAGAGAGGAAGAAATCTACTAAGTTAAAGTGGCTTGATATTGGGTGGTAAAAAGTGATAGTCTAGAGAAGTGGAAATATTTGAGTCACAAAAAGACAAGACCTGGTGATGGATTTGATGTGGAGGTCAAGAGAAAGTTACCAAGTTTGATGTCCCATTTTCCATTAAGCAACTTTTTGAGCTAGGAACCCAGGAAAAGGTGCAAGCTGGGGCTGGTAGATGAGAACAGGGTTTCAGTTGTAGAAGTGTTAAGTTTTTGGAGTCTGTGTGACCTCTAAGTGGAAATGTCAAATAAGCAGTTGGGTGTATAGGTAGGGAAGAGGTCTGAGCTGAAGGATAGATTAATGAATCATCAACATAAAGACAATAATGACAACGACATCAAATGCCTATCTAATACTTACTATGTCCTGATAAGGAGTTCCTACATGACACAAATGGTTAAGTGTTTGACTATTCACTGAAAGGTTGGCTGTTCAAACCCACCCAGAGGCACCTCAGAAGAAAGGCCTGGTGATCTGTCTGAAATTTCACAGCCTTGAAAACCCTGTGGAGCACAGTTCTACTCTGCAACACATGCAGTCACCATTATTCTGAATTGGCTCCACAGCAACTTTTTTTTTTTTTTAAATGTCTTAGTTACTGTTCTAAATGGTTTATGCCTATTACCTCAACAAATCCTCACAATAAACCTTTAATGTAGATACTAAGGATATTCTCATTTCATAGATGAGAAGATAAAAGCATAGAAAGGTTAGTTTTCTAGTGCTGCTATAACAGAAATACCACAAGTGGATGGCTTTAATAAAGAGAAATTTAGTCTCTCACAGTCTAGTAGGCTAGAAGTCCAAATTCAGGGCATCAGCTCCAGGATAAGGCTTTCTCTCTCTGTCGGTTCTGTAGGAAGGTCCTTGTCGTTAAACTCCCCCTGGACTAGGAGCTTCTCAGTGCAGGGAACCCAGGTACAAAGGATGTGCTCTTCTCCCGGCACTACTTTCTTTTTTAATTTTTTTTTTTATTGTACTTTTGGTGAAGGTTTACAGAACAAATAGTTTCTCATTAAACAGTCAGTACACATATTGTTTTAGGACATTGGTTAACAACCTCATGGCATGTCAACATTCTCTTCTTGACCTTGGAGGACCTTTTTTTTTTT
>NW_004444072.1:7077044-7078928 GCF_000243295.1 Trichechus manatus latirostris | reverse complement strand
GATTGACTTATTTCACTCAGCATAATGTCCTCCAGTTTCATCCATGTTATGAGATGCTTCACAGATTCATCATTCTTTATCGTTGCATAATACTCTATTGTGTGTTTGTACCATAGTTTGTTTATCAATTCATCTGTTGATGGGCATCTAGGTTGTTTCCATCTTTTTGCTATTGTGAACAATGCTGCAGTGAACATGGGTGTGCAGATGTCTATTCGTGTGATAGCTCTTATTTCTCTAGGATATCCCCTAGGAGTGGGATTGCTGGATCGTATGGTATTTCTATATCTAGCTTTGAAAGGAAGTGCCATATCATTTTCCAAAATGGTTGTATCATTATGCATTCCCACCAGCAGTGCATAAGAGTTCTGATCTCCCCGCAGCCTCTCCAACATTTGTTATTTCCAGTGTTTCTGATTCGTGCCAGTAATGCCGGTGGGGGGGGGAGGGTGAGATGGTATCTCCTTGTGGTTTTAATTTGGATTTCTCTAATGGCTAGTGATCAGGAGCATTTCCTCATGTATCTGTTGGCCACTTGATGTCTTCTTTGGTCAAGTGTGTGTTCATTTCCTTTGCTCGTTTTTTAATTGGATTTTTTGTCTTTTTTTGTAGAGGTGTTGGATTTTCTTGCACATTTTAGAGATTAGAACTTCACCTGACTGGTAATGCCCAAATTTTTTTTCCCAGTCTGTAGGTTCTCTCTTTACTCTTTTGGTGAAGTCTTTTGATGAGCATAAGTGTTTAATTTTTAGACGATCCCAGTTATCTAGCTTATCTTCTGGAGTTTGTGTGTTGTTGGTTATGGTTTTGTATCCTGTTAATGCCATGCATTAGGGCCTTTAGCGTTGATCCTTTTCTTCTATGAACTTTATAGTTTTGGGCTTTATATTTAGGTCTTTGATCCATTTTGAATTAGTTTTTGTATATGGAGGGAGGTATGGGTCTTGTTTCATTTTTTTGCAGATGGACATCCAGTTTTGCCAGCACCATTTGTTAGAAAGACTGTCTGTTCCCAATTTGATGGATTTTGGGGCCTTGTCAAAGAGCAGGTGACCGTAGGTGGATGGATTTACATCTGGGTTCTCAATTCTGTTCCATTGGTCAATGTATCTGTTGTTGTACCAGGCTGTTTTGACTACCTTAGCTGTATAGTAGGTTCTGAGGTCAGGTAGTGGGAGTCCTTCTACTTTATTCTTCTTCTTCAATAGAGCTTTACTTACCCGGGGCTTCTTCCCTTTCCATATAGTGGTTAGTTTTTCCATCTCTTTAAAGAATGTTGTTGGTATTTGGATTGGGATTGCACTGTATTTGTAAATTGCTTTGGGTAGAATTGTCATTTTCACAATGTTGAGTCTACCTATCCATGAGCATGGTGTACTTTTCCATTTATGTAGATCCGTTTGGGTTTCTTGCAGTAGTGTTTTGTAGTTTTCTTTGTATAGGTCTTTTACAACCCTGGTGAGATTTATTCCTAAGTATTTTATTTTTTTATGGGCTATTATAAATAGTATTGTTTTCCTGATTTCCTTTTCGTCATTCTCTTTATTGGTGTATCAGAATCCAGAGGATTTTTGTATGTTTATCTTGTATCCTGCTACTCTGCTGAATCTTTCTATTAGTTCCAGTAGTTTTCTCATGGAGTCTTTAGGGTTTTCTAAGTATAATATCATATCATCTGCAAACAGGGGGAGTTTAACTGCTTCATTACCAGTTTGGAAGCCCTTTATTTCTTTTTCTTGCCTTATTGCTCTAGCTAGGACTTCCAACACAGTGTTAAATAGGAGTGATGATAAAGGGCATCCTTGTCTTGTTCCTGTCCTCAAGGAGAATGTTTTCAGCCTCTCTCCATTAAGAATGATGTTGGCTATTGGTTTTGCATAGATG
>NW_004444072.1:7012002-7076156 GCF_000243295.1 Trichechus manatus latirostris | reverse complement strand
CTTCTGTTTTGATGTGTGCATCTATTGCTATAAATTGTCCTCTGAGGACTGCCTTTGCTGTGTCCCAAAGGTTTTGGTATGATGTATTTTCATTCTCATTTGATTCTAGGAATTTTTTGATTCCATCTCTGATTTCTTCTATTACTCAGTGGTTTGTAAGCAGGGTGTTTTTCAGTTTCCATGTAATTGATTTTTTTTCCTTGCTCTTCCTGTTGTTAATTTCTACCTTGATGGCGTTGTGGTCAGAGAAGATACTTTGTAGTATCTCAATGTTTTGGATCTTGTTGAGGATTGCTCTGTGGCCTAAGATGTGGTCTATTCTGGAGAGTGTTACATGTGCATTGGAAAAGAATTTGTACTTTGCAGCTGCTGGGTGGAGTGTTCTATATATGTCTATGAGGTCAAGTTGGCTGATTGTGCCCTTTAGGTCTTCTGTATCTTTGCTGAGTTTCTTTCTAGATGTTCTGTCCTCTACTGATAGTGGTGTGTTGTAGTCTCCTACTAGTACTGTGGAACTATCAATTTCTCTTTTCAGTGATGTTAGAGTTTGTTTTATGTATTTGGGAGCCCCGTCATTGAGAATGTAGATGTTCATTATGGTTATCTCTTCATGATGGATCGTATCCTTAATCATATAGTGGCACTGCTTTCTTGATTGTATGAAGTCCCCCGTCACTCTGGTCGCTTCTCTCTTTTATATCTCAAAAGAAAGTGGCTTAAGACACAATCTAATCTTGTATATTAAGTCCTGCCACATTAACATAACTGCCATGAATCCCACTTGGGACATGTTTGTTGTCAGGAGGATCAGTCCCTAGAGGAGGACATCATGCTTGGTAAAGTGGAGGTTCAGAGAAAAAGAGGAAGACCCTCCATGGGATGGATTGACACAGTGGCTGCAACAATGGGCTCAAGCATAACAATGAATGTGAGGATGGCACAGGACCAGGCAGGGTTTCGTTCTATAGTGCATAGTGTTGCTATGAGTCAGAACTGACTAGATGGCACCTAACAACAAGAGCAACAATCCCAGCCCATTAACATCATAGAGATAGGATTTACACACATAGGAAAATCACATCTGATGACAAAACGGTGGACAATCACACAATGCTGGGAATCATGGCCTAGTCAAACTGATACACATATTTTTGGGGAACACAATTCAATCCATAACAGTTAATAAGTAACAGAGCCAGGACTGAACGCAAGCAATCTGGCTCAGATTCCATGCTCTTAACTACAAAGGTTGTTGAAGCAATAAGAAGATTGATATGTGACCAAAGGAGAATATATAGAGTGACAGGTGAAGCAGCCCCTGATAGAACCCTAGGAAACACCAACATTCCAGATATTTAAAGAATAAGGAAAACATGCAAAGGAGGTAGAAAGGGGATAGAGAATCAGGAGGAAAACAAAATCATCTTTCTTATAACAGTGCAAAGAGAAAAGCATTTCCTAGTTAATAAGGAGTACTTGATGGTATCAACATCAGTTTAGGAGTTAACGAAGATCATCCCTGAAATGTACTTACTGGGCTTGAAATATATAACGAGGGAAAGTGTGAAAAGTCCTATACATCATGCTGAAGGGTTTGACTCTAGTTCTAGGAACAAGTGATTGTCTACCCAGGTTTTGTGCATCAGAATCCCCCTGGATACTTTTTAGACCTGCAGATGCCTGTCTCCAACCCAGACCCAAAGACCTAGAAACTCTTGGGGTGGAGGGGAGAACGTACACACTTTCAAAGCTCTGTAGAAGATTTTGATGCCCATCCAAGGCTGAAAATCAGCACGTTTAGTCACTGGGGGTCACTGATCACATGGGGCAGTGACATTGTCACATTTGTGTTCTAGAAAGATTTCTTTGACAGTTGTGTACCAGCATGAGGGAGAAACGGAGGCCAAGCTATGAGATAAGGATCTAGATAGACAGTATTTTGGATAAGCTCCTAAAACTGGACTGAGAGTTATGGCTACTCTTTGAATTTCTCATGCTTTTTGTCTTCTTGAGGAAGATCCTTCCTTGTATACCTAGTCCCTGAATCACTGTTATGTTTGCAACATGTAAAAGCTTTTCATGGCTTTGAAAATGACTTAGTTTGGCAGTTATTAGGTTCAATAAGAAAGTTTAGCAAATCTGGGACGTAGCTGGAAGTACAGGGTTTCCCTATACTATGCTGTTTAGACTGAAATGCCCCCTTTTTTCTATCATTTTAGAAATGATACTTTAATATAGATCTACAATTCTAAAAGAATTGGGGGAGGAGCTCCACTGGAAAGTATTGGGTTATTCATTCATTCATTCGTTTATTGCAAAGAATTGTTATGGAGGAAAAAAGGCTTTGTTTTTGTTCTTTTCTGCTGCTTTTCAAAACGCCTAATTGAGCACAGCTGTGATATGGCGTAGACTAAAACAGGAAATGAGTGTTTCGATAATTCTACATTTCCAAGGCACTTCTTAAACGTTACGATGAAAATACCAATATCTTTTGAGATTAACCATGGAGGGCTGGATTTATTTTGCCAAATTGTTTCAGAAGACTCCGTTTTCAGAAAGGTTCAGAAAAAGATCCCTCTTTCTCTAAGCTGTCAGGGTTTACCAAAAATAAAAATAAAAGTGAAAAGCAAAATAAAATTAAAAAAAAAAAAAAAAAAAAGGGAGTGTACAAAATAGAGGAAAAGGCTGCTGTTCCAAGCAGAAATTTTCCTTCCTGCACTATGGCTGCCAAGCAAATTTCACATTTTTTGATTTAGGAGCAATCTTCTCTAGATCACTTCTTCAGAGGGAATGTAGCCAGTGATGAAGTGCCTGGACTCTTGGACAAAGTTCTTAAGCATTTTGCAATGATGCAGCTTGGAGAAGGGTGTGTGTTTTTTTGTGTGTGTGTGGTTTCTTTTTTTTTTTTAAGACTCCCAAATGTCAACAAATTTTAAAGCCAATAGCAGCCCTATGTCAAAAACACCCTCTCCCGCCCCCACTCCCAATTCCTCCCAGGATTTATTGGATTGCTGACAGATAACTCTGACCCAGTGACCTTGTTGCTTACAGCACAAGAAAATCCTTGCTTTAGATCATTTGACTATAATCTTGCTCACAGTCTGTTGGGCCTGGAGAAGCTGCAAAGTGTGCTCAAAATAGTAATATTTGTGTTCTGTAATTTTTAAACTGGCTTCTTTGAGAAAACAAAAGAAAATTGGGACAGTTTCATGCTGTGTTTTTTCTTAGTAAATTGATCAATCTTTTAATTCTGTTTGAAAAGAATTTGCGGGACACATAGAACGTCCCAAGGAATATGTTGCATGTCAGAACCAGAAGGATCGATCTCAAACGGATAATAGTTAAGTGAAGGAGTCTGCAAACTTTTTCCTGTATACATTTATAGGCTCAGCTATAAATATATTGGGCTTTGTGAGCCACAGACAGTCTCTGCCACATGTTCTTCTTTGTTCTTTTTTTTTCTTTACAACCAATTAAAATGTAAAATCTATTATTGGCTCAAGGGTCATAAAAAAGTAAGCCATAGTTTGCTGACCCCCAGTTTAATGGATAACCTAATATGCAAAAGATAGTTTCATTTATAAATTAAAAAAATTAGTTAGAACTATATGAAATTGCCAATAGTTGCCCATTTTTTGATGGTGATTTCATATGGGCTAACATATATGCGGAGCCCTGGTGGCAAAATGGTTAAGAGCTCAGCTGCTAACACAAAGGTCGGCAGTTCAAAACCACCAGCCACTCCTTGGGAACCCTATGGGGCAGTTCTACTCTTTCTATAGGTTCGCTATGAGTCAGAACTGACTCGACAGCAATGGGTAACGTATGTGCTAGGTCCAACCTCACACATAATTAATACTGGACAATTGTACACTTGCTATAATGTTATATATACATGCATACGTGAAGAAACTAAGCAATGCTCCCTAAAGAAGTCACATCAGAAAGATGAATTTTGACGAAAGTTTTTATAAGCATATAAAGAAAAGGAATGGAGAGATTCCGGGTAGATAGAACAGGGAGAGTAACGGCAACAAATCCCCACTGCAGGGCTGAAGCACACGGTGCATATCAAAAATGTACTTGAGTAGACTTTGTTCAGCGTGTTCAGGGTCTTCTATGGCTTTCTAAAGAGTTTAGACTCTATCCTAGAAGCAACAGAACAGGCATTGAAGAATTAACCAGGGGAATGGCATGACTCAATCTATGTTCTAGAAGGATAATTTTGTTCAGGGCCAGACATTCCACATGACCCTCACATGCAAGTTTGTAAAAGACACTTGTCTTCCATATATTGAAAAAAAAGTGTTGTAATATACTGATTTTGTTAGAATAAGGTGCTTTACTGTCATCCGCTGGAATGACAAATCTGTAATATTTGCCATGTGAACAGTGATTGTGAGATGTAGCATCTTGTGTACTAATTATATATATGCCAGTCATATCTCTGGAAGCAGTATAGGGTTAGATAGTAGTGAGGACTGAAGTAGGTTAGGAAGGCTTTTTAATAACCCAGGCTCTGGGCAAGAGATGATGAAGCACTGAGAAGCAGATGGCAATGAAGGTTAAGGTGATGAATGTTACAAACATAGACGTCTATGAAGTAGTGAATGAAGATTAAGGGAGAGAAGGAGGACATGTGGATGACTCTAGGAATTGTATCTGAGTATGTAGGTAAATAGCTTTGCCTCTACAAAAAGAAATGCATGCAGAGTGGTAGGTTTACAGAGAATCTGGACAGCTGATGTTGGAGATGTTATCTATGAAGTAAGCTGAAACATATATGCAATTGTCAATAGATGCCTAGAACTCAAGAGAGGGGTCAATTGTATACATGCAATTGTCCAGCATAAAAATAGGAGAAAATCTGAAAACAGAGGAAGGACTCTAGACGAGAAACAGAAATAAGAGAGAACAAAACATACAAAGTTTGAATAAAAATTCCAGAGGAAAATCAGTTGTAAATGTTTCATAGAGTTAGAAGGAAGAAACATTTGGGAAGGGATAAAACATCAAAATAGTGTCAGTCCATCTGCGGTTAAGTCTGAAGGTCAAGGATTTAGGAAGTCACTGGTTACTTTTGTAAAAGCAGTTTGTATAATGTGGCGAAGTTAGAATTCAGATTTCTGGATGCTGAGGAGAAATGAAAAATGAAGATTAAAGGGCAATGAGTATGAAATACTTTTTATAATTATTATTTCAAAAATCTGACTGCAGAGTAAAGGAGAGATAAATAAGAGTCAATGTGGAAGAAATGTTTTTATTATTTTGTATGGATTTGAGTGAAATAACAGGAAAAGAAGATTGACTATATAATAAATAATGACATGCCTACATGTTATATAAAAATGAATGAGAAAGAAAGAGAGGCAGTGAACTAACTTTAGATGTTTAAAGATCAACAGAACAATGTGTGATGGTATATGGTACACGAATAATTGCTAAATGAGTAGCTTGCACAGGAATGAGTTTAGAGAAAATTAGAAATTCCCTCAGTTTCTCCACCTGATCATCTCTTGCTCAGACTGTAAGGATTTGGAAAGTTAGAGGATAACATTTTCCATAGGGCTTGAAGATATTTGGAAGAGAAGCAAGTCATGTGAGAAAGAGGTTGAACCAGTGGTCTGCTGCAATTGGACTTTTCTAAAGATACCACTGTAAAAGAGGAAATAATACCTCAGTTTCTTTTCAACTACTTGGGTCTGAGAATTAAAGACAGGACTCAAAATACAATCACTCATGTAAAATGTAAAAGTTTCCTCTCCACACATAAATTCTGGAACTTAACACGGTGCGTTAAAGTTTTAATGTCTTCTTTTAATTTGCCCTTGGTTCCCCACCGCCTACTCCCCCGACACACACACATTAACATCGCAGTCATCAGGGTCAACTTGCTGTGTTTTGATTTTTCAAGGTGGCAGATTTGTTCTGAGGATGTGTGTGTAAGCACATTTCTCTTCCATGATCACAGTTTCTCCTGACACCCAAGAACACAAGCTTTCTTCTCCTGAGAGGATTGATAAGAATAATCTTCGGCATTGAGCGTCTCTCCTGGCTACTTCTCATTTGTGCACAGACAACAATCTCCCTCTGAATCTCAAAGTGGATGACCTCATATGTTATTCTCAGCATATAGAGAGCCAAATCATTTAGAGTTTACTTGGGCTCTGATCAGATACAGTGATACATTCAGGAGGAACACACCAGAGACCAGATAGTGTCTATCATCCTAGGCC
Source organism: Trichechus manatus latirostris (assembly GCF_000243295.1). Taxonomy (NCBI): domain Eukaryota; kingdom Metazoa; phylum Chordata; class Mammalia; order Sirenia; family Trichechidae; genus Trichechus; species Trichechus manatus. The sequence goes on along the minus strand of NW_004444072.1, from coordinate 7,069,920 downwards.
TATTGAGTAGACGTTTAGGACTCAATGATGTAGTCTCTGAATCTTACCAGACCATTACATGGTCTTTGTCCTTCCCAGTGTGTAAAGAGGCTGGCAGGAATACAGAAAAAGTCAAAGTCTCTAGTGTAAAAATTCTTAACGTTTAATCAGACTGGTAGGGCGGGAGAAATGCAAGTGCTATTTTAACTTGGTGAAGGGATATGAAGGGCTGAAACTACAGTTTGATATGTCCTTCACTGGGGTTAGTTGGTCTTTAGGTCATTAACTCTAACTACCACCTAACGAACATGGAAACTAGGAAATGCATCAATGCATGATTATGACATGACCTCAAAAGACCATTAAACATAAAGCATGAGTAATGTTAGAAATTAACCCGTAACATGCTCCAGATGTTTGAGGGAGCAAAGATGATGGACTTGTAGATTTTAGCCAATACAGTGTTTTTGTCTTAGAAATTCTTAAACCACTTTCTAAAAACTGCAAGTTTCTCACAAAGCTAAGTATTTTGTAACTCTCTCACTCCCAGCAGATGGGGAATATCTGATACTGTGAGAAAGTACCTGCATGGCTGTCTGCTTCGAAGGAATTGAGGCTGTCTTTTTCAGAGTGGCTCATGCTGTTGAGAGAAACAATTTGTAAAGTCTAATTTAGGATAATGTCCTTGCTCTTATTTTTTTAATCTAATGAAAATACTTCTATCATTTAGAAACAGATTAACAACAAAATAAAAAATATAGATATGCTCAGATGGCCCACATATTCCAGATTTCTATTTTACCTTTGACTCTTTTAACATAGAGTGTGTCTGTGGATGTACGCAAGGCCCTATGGTGTTTCTTGTTTTGACATTTTCAGAGAACATCTCTTCTGTTTAGGATTTCCCCAGGTTGCCTCAAGCCCCTCCTCCTTTTTACATTTACCTTAGTAAAAATGTTTCCTCAATTGCATTCTTAGAAGAAGTGCAAAGGAGTAAAAAAGAAATAAAATTCTCCTCAGGCTGTATAATATCAGATCTGGAGCAAGGTTTGGCAAGGGTAACACTTGAAATGTTGCATTAATCTGTACTTTAACGCTTATATTTGGATTTAATTCACTATCATGTGAAATGATCAGAGTTGGCTGTCTTACTGAGATAAAAGAGACATATCTGAACAGGGTTCTTTATGGACACCAATAAAAAGGTAAGTGGCCTTACTTTGTGAGTGCGACAATTTAAATTAAGACTTTTGACACAAAAATGGTGTGATCCAATTGTTAGTAAGACAGCAGCAAACAAGGAAGATGAAAAAGAAAGCTATCAGGAATCATGATTTTTGACTATCATGATTCTTTGGATGAGTTTCGAGGGGAGAAATATGTATAAAGGCAAAACTTTACTCCAGAAAGTGATTTAGATGATTTCCAGGGGCTGTTCTCTGAAGGGAGGTTTCAAAATGTTATCATTTTAAAAGAAATCAAAACAAGAAAATAAGGTTTAAGTACTGGAACTACAGCAAAGATGCAGTCTTGGCAATGAACATTGATATCCCCCAACTGACTTAAATTTGATTGTGCCGAATGACTAATGCTCGTGAATTAATGTAAATTATTTATTGAAATTCTCATGCCTCCCCTTCAGCCACGCCTTGTCAGAGAAGAATGGATCCCCATAGAACTCTATCCTGAGATTTCTGTCAGGAACATTTTAAATGACTCATATAATGATGCTTATGCGTCTCCTAGTAGGCCTCAAATACCCCGTAGTGAATATATGCCATGTGTGCATCTTTCTTCTCTGATAGGCATTTCCTTTGACTGACTCATTGAGTTGATTGGACATTTGCCCTGGAAGGCAGGAAGTGGGACACTTGGGATGGGAGAGTTATGTTTCTAACTGGTTAGAGTTCAGTTTATTAGTTTCTCTTTTGTTCTCATTCTCACTTCAATCTTGCTCTTGCTCTCCCGTAACATAAAGTTTTATGTAGGAGGTGGACATCATGACCGACTAATTTTCTCAATATATCTGTCATTGAGATTTTAAGCAAATTGTGAGGTTCCTCCTAATTATTTTGATTAGCTGTTACCAGCATCAACTAATTGTTAGATAATGCCTCTATTTGGTATAATATGGAAAAGTTTATGTATTGACACTTACAGAAAGAAAATTAAGGAAAGTAAAAATATATACATTGAGATCACTTATCAGTCTTTTAAATATAAAATATTCATGTTTCAAATGACAAAAGAAATTTGCTAAATTTATCTTTTAAAAACTATGTATTGCAAAATCCAAACAGAGCAAAGAACAAACCGAACAATAAAAAAATAAAATCTTTCTAAATATAATTACGAAGTGATATTTCTATACATTAGTTTGATAAATTCTACTTTAGTCAAAGGTAGATTCTTTTTCAAAGCTCCAGTCCCATTTTTCAGTTTATTCTCAGGTCTTAAATGATCAATCTCAGTTTTTGTTGCCATATTAACAATTTTTTGCTTGTCAATTTCTAGAAAAAGCATCACACTTGCTTTTGCAAGTTTACTTGGTCAGAACTGTTGTCTTATTCAATCTCACTTAAATTATGTGTTGTTGGCTGAAAGGTCCCACTACGTTGTGATATGCCCTTATCAAGTTGCTTCCTGTTGGCTTTTTTCGAGTCAGTGACTCAAGTTGACTCAGAAACTTGACTTTTCAGAATAAAATTCATTATAAAACAGATTTCTTTATACTCACAGTGTTGAACACTATAAGCCTAAATTTCTTGTTGGAAGAAGTGAGAGCCAATTGGAATAAATATCCCGAGAGGTTCCTCTGTCTCCTCCCTTTCCTTCCCTCCCCTCCCCTCCCCTCCTCTCTTCTCCCCTTTCCCCTCTCCCCTCTTCCTCTTCTCTCTCTCTCCTTTCAGCTTTTATCACATGTGTGTTTGTGTGTGTGTGTATGTGTTTAGGATCATAATCTTAGAAATAAAGAAATGTTTAGGTTTGTTGTACATGAACTCATTTAGTTTATTGCAAGGTAGTCATGATAAGGCATGCAGATAAGACCACAAGATACTCATTTAGAACTGGAGAATCAGAATTAACAATTACAATGTTAGTTAAGTAGTAAGATTCCAAATCTTCGGACTTCAGTCATTTACCTTCAACAAGTGCCCTTGGGAGGAAGTCTTGACCATGGCTCAAACTCGGCAGAAGCTTCTTATTTGAGGGTGGCAGATATTATCTCAGTCCAGAGTTTCAGTCTTTGGAGAGAGTCAGAATCTAGAGGGATGTTCCATCTCTGCCTTCTCTCAGTGAGCGAGCAGAAATTTCAGGTTTATATGTGAGTTTCTCACCATGGCCTCACATAAAAACGGCCAGTGTGATGTCAAAGACTAGTTCGTTACATCTCTCTCCAGGGTTAGAGACTACACAGTGTCACATCTTCGAGGTTAGAGATTAGGGAGCTTGTTAAGACTGATGTCTCAAGGCTAGTTTACAAAAATTAACTATGTTATGTTTTCTTTTATTACAGCATGCAGGGTCAAAGTCAATTTCAAGGTTGTTTACTACATTCATTACATACGTCACATGCTTCCTTTCTTAAAGTTAGGAATTTCTAAATGACTTTCTAATGACTTTCATTTAACCGTTATAGAGCCTTACAAAGGTATACGTATTTCTATTTCTGAGTTCATATTATGATTATATATATATGTCGTTTGAAAAGCATAGAAGCATACATTAACAGTAACTTGTGGCTTTCTGATTCAAGAGCATTATAGAACCATACAAAACAGTGTGGTAGAAATAATAAATCCAGAACAGGGAAGATGTCAGAAGCAAATAGGTAGCATGAGTAATATTACTCTGCATTTATTAGAGACAAAAGAGTGAGGATAAGAAAAAATTAAACATACTTCAAATGTTAAATGAGTTCCTATATTGCATACATAACAGTATATTATTATAATATAATATATTATAATAATATACATGGATATACCAAAAAAAAAAAAACCAATGACAACAAACCTGTTGCCGTCGAATCAATTCCAACTCATAGCGACACTATAGGACAGAGTAGAACTGCCCCATAGGGTTTCCAAGGAATGACTGGTGGATTCGAACTGCCGACCTTTTGGTTAACAGCCATAGCTCTTAACCACTGCACCACCAGGCTCTTGCATGTATATAGTATAAAATATATATTTTGTAGAGTATACATGTATACTAACTATGTATATGTGAAGTTAAAAAAATATTTAAGTTTAACAGAAAGAAATTGGATAGGACTTTGAATCAGAAACAAATATTAAAATCTCAGTTCCAGTGTAAAGTAACTTCACAACTTTGGAAAACGCTTTGCTGCTCTGAGATTGTGTCTTCGTATAAAAAAAAGAGACAAAAAATAACCTGTCCCACAGAGTTGTTGGGAAGACTGTATGAGAGAAACAGTGATCAGTGCTAGGCATATAATAAACTCTCAACAAATATTCAATTAAAACTTCAGAAATGTATTGCTAAAGCACCTTCTGAAAAATACCTTCAAATGAGGAAATATGTTTTAAAATACTAATCTAAATGATAAATTTTCATCAATCAGTCTTCTTTCCCTGGGGCCTCAAGTTCACTGCTGCCATCAATAATGGGTGGGATAGGAGGAATTAAAAAGAGGATAGTTTGCATTAGAGACGTGGATAAAGAATTACTATTTACCTAGTGCTGACTGTGTCATTATTTCATTAGTTGTTTACAAAATTCTGTGCCTTATAAAATCAATATTCTGGGGGATGACATCTAAAACTAATCAACAGATATTTCCAGGTCAAATGTCCTTCAATTTTTATATCATCTGGATTTGAGGCAAGATTAAATTGACATAGTTTCTCATTGCCCAGTACTTTTTACTAGACTGTGGTTACTTAATTATAATAATTGACAGCTTAGCAAATTTACATAATTGTGAGGTATAATATTTTTAAAAGGGACAGAAAGACATTATAGAGAGTATCAACAAAAATCAAGGAACGGTTGTGCCAGTCAAGACACAGACTCCAAAAGTGGCCAGAGGGCAGGGGAAGATCACAAGAAATTCAGCTTGATTCCTACCCTGCCACTGTCTAGTTGTGAGCGCTTGACCAAGTCATTTAACCTTCTATATCACAGCTGTCCAATACAAATATAATTCAAATCACAAATGCAAGCTACATGTAATTGTAGATTTTCTAATAGCCACACTTAAAAAAAAGCAGTATCAGTATAAAATTATTAATAAGATAGTTTACATTATTTTTTCATACTAAATCTTCAAAATGCAGTATATATTTTACATTTACAACATTTCTCAATTCAGACTAGCCACATTTCAAGTGCTCAAAAGGCACACATGGCTTGTGACCCCAGAGCAGTTTGTGTGTACGTGTGTGTATAGTGGGACAAATCCATAGCTATAGAACCTGCTATTTATTGCATTTGCCAATTCACAGAAAACTAACATGTATAATTTGTATTCCTGCCCTCTTCTGGTAGCAGCTCCTGGATTTTTTGTTCAGGGAAATTAATGGTAGAACTCTTCATCTAGGTTCCTGGACTTCCCCTGAACAAGGAGTGCTCCGTGATGCAAGCCAGCCCAATCTTACCACCCATTCCTGGAACTTGAATTCAGGGCAAAAGTCTCTGGGAAAGAATGTGGCTGGAAATGTCTCATCCCAGTGGGAAATCTGAGAAGATACCATCCATTTACTCCCACTGCTCCCACTCCCATTTACTCCCACTGTCACTGGATGCTATACTTTCTGTGGTCTGGTTACTCAGCCTTTCCTTTGATTCTCCAAGATCCCTTGTAGCTTTCAAGTAAATCCCCATCTTTCCTTAATTCAGAGTCTGCAGCTGTTCTATCCAGCCAAAAGACCTGACTGGACTAAGTAAAAAATTTTACTTCCAACCCCTACAAATCATCCTCATCTGACCACATCTCCAGTCCTCACATCTGTATCAACAGTATGAGCAGGTTCTTTACATCTAAATGTGAGATAAACAATCACTTAGGTTTTGTTTAGTTACTGCTGAAAGGTTTTCTGACCTTGCAGGCTGTAGCGTCTAATACAGTAACCAGTTGCCATTGAGTTGGCTCTGACTCATGGCGACCCTGTGTGTGTCAGAGTAGAACTGTGCTCCATAGGGTTTTCAGTGGCTGATTTTTGGGGAGTAGATAACCAGGCCTTTCTTCTGAGGCACCTCTGGGTGGACTCAAACCTCTAATCTTTCAGTTAGACAGCTGAGAACATTAACTGTTTGCATCACCCAGGGATTCAGTCCAATACAGTTGCGTGGAATAGTTCCTCTCAAAACCCCAGGGGGAATTGATACAGAGAGATCCTGATTTGGGCTTGTAGCCTCCAGAACTGTGAGAAAATACATTTCTGTTCTTTAAAGCCACCTACTTTGTGGTATTTTTGTTATGACAGCCCTAGTAAAGTAAAACACAAAGTATACTCAGAAAAGCTATCTGGGAATCGTTTTCTGCAGCATTACCTTATCTAGGAGTCCCTGGGTGGCACAGAAGGTTAAACACTTGACTACTAGCCAAAGGACTGGTGGTGTGAACCCACCCAGAGGCATTTCAGAAGACATGTCTGGTGATCTGCTTCTGAAAGGTCACAGCCTTGAAAATGGAGCAGTTCTACTCTGCACACGTGGTGTTGCCATGAGTTGGAATCGACTCGACAGCAACTAACAACACCACCACCTTATCTAGAGATATTCCAACAGAGTCTTCATAAATTCAGCCTTTCCTACCTCCTATGAAATGGGAGATTGTGCAGCTGCCCTTCCACATATCCTAACACAGAAGCAAGGAACCCGGGTGGTGCAACTGTGAAGTGCTTGGCTACTAACAAAAAGTTGGTGGTTGGAACCCATCCAACAGCTGTTTGAGAGAAAAGACCTGGCAATCTGCTGCTATAATGATTACAACCTAGGAAACCCCATGGGGCAGTTCTACTCTGTTATATAGGGTCGTTATTAGTCGGAATTCACTCGAGGACACGCAACAACAACGCTGAAGCCAGAGGTATCTGGGTTTCTCTAAGAGCCAGGAAATGAGGGTCATACAACTAAGACCGATTCTGAATGGTCTAATCTTATCCCCTGAAATATGCAAGTCCGCATCCACTTGCCCAAACAACTTGGGGAATTAAAACCCTTTCAATACTCAATTATTTTCTGCTTTGAATTTTAATTTGGTACCTTGTGTCTTAATTAATGGGAGCATGCTGAATCACTGAACGTGTCTGAATTTGTGGTAGGTAATATGGGTTTTTTTCCTTGCACCCGCCCACAGTCTTACCCTCAGAGTCCAGAGGTGCATATGTGCACCACGTAAAATTTTAAAAATCCATATTTGATCTAAAAAAAATTGATTCAGCATTGCCTCATACAATACCCTGTAAAATAGTAATCTGCAGCACATGCTCATTTCTTTGGTTTCAAATGGTCATAAAGGCCCCTGCCTTATGGCAGCACGCGCTATCAATGGGAAAACAGCTTCCCAATAAACCCCAGATGCTGAAAAATTAAGTGGTCGCTACATGTACTGAGGGTAATGAAACAGTTAAGGGGTCTCCTATGGGTGTGTTTTATTTAGGCAAGGGTCTTCAGACTAAAATATTGTACCTTGAGTAAGAAGGAAAGAATATATTTCTAGAGTTCTTTGTGATGTATATTGTAAACCAGAATCAGAGAGAGCATTTTCTACGATTAAATGAAAGGTTGTGTGTGAGGAAAAGCAGTACCGTCAAACACATAAACCTGCATTAAATTAAGTCACCTTCCAAAGAGTCATATTCATGCATGTGTAAGAAAATGTATGCTTTTCTCCCTGGGGCCTGAAGCTGCTAGGTCTTGAGTTCCAGGATTTACTCTGGACAGTCTTAAGTTTTACATTTCCTTAAGTAGTCTAGAGTTGGGTTGGCCAATGTCTTCCTGCCTGTCTGCCTGCCAAGTCTCACTGTCTGTTATACATTTGATGGCTTCCTTCTGGGGGCTGCTGACTGTTGTTGTCTGACAAGTGAATTAACAACAGACATCATCAGAGTGATTCCAGAAAATTAATGTACATTTTCATATTTCGGTCAGTTGAAAAACATTTGCTTTTGATGTATACTCCTAGCTTCATCTGTGCTTGGAATTTTTTTTCAGCTACTTTTTACAACATTTTTTGGAATAATAATGGCATTTCCTCTCTCAGGATAAATAAAATTCCATGTGCTTTGCTTACCTCCATTCCCCATGAGTAGTTATCTTAGTCTTTCTTCCAGATGCTCTCATTGATTCTAAAATGGATCATCACTGGCCTTCAAGTAACTCACTTTGGCACTCTGTACTAGGAATGGTCAGCAGTGTGATGGGCTGAGTGCCATTCCATATAGAAGGCTGGAGATAAGAAGAGTGAAAAAAAAAAAAAAAGTATATTACAGGAATAATTCACTTAATAAGCAACAACAGAAGCAAACTCAACACTTTGGTTTTAGTGAGGTCTTCAGATTCTGTTTACCATCTTTTCGAAACTGAAACCACAAAAAATTACCTTAAAAATCAGCCTAACAAAAAGCAACAATTTATGTATTTCCATACTTATTCCCTTTAATTCACCTGTAAACATGTGGTTTTCCAAACAAACGTGGATATTTATACTCCCAGGCCTCAAGCATGGGTTTTGAGATATCTCCTAAAAACCTTTGCAAACATCTGTTAGCACAGTGGTGCCCTGGTGGTGCAGTGGTTAAGAGCTCGACTGCTAACCAAGGGGTTGGCAGTTTGAATCCACTAGCCACTCATTAGAAACTCTATGGGGGCAGTTCTACTCTGTCCTTTAGGGTCACTATGACTCGGAATTGGCTCAACGGCAACTGGTTTGGTTTGGTTTTAACATCTGTTATATAATCTGGACACATCTGTCTTTCCATTTTCTCAGACTGAGACTTTGCCAGTAAGTCTTTTGTATCCACTTGATGTTGCAGAAGGGTAGAAAGTGATGGTTAAAAATCCAGAATTCAGATAGCTTGAATTCTATTCCTAGATGTTACTTAGCATTTCTGTTTTAATATTCTCATCTGTAAAATAGGAATAATAATAGTACATACTTCCTAGGTAGTTGTAAGCATTGAACAAGAAAATATAAGAAAGTGCTTAGGTACAGTCATTGAATATTATTTTTTATCATTACAAACAATAGCATTCTGCTTAAATAAACAATGGAGTTATGATCTGTATAATAAAAAAGAGGAATATTTTTCATATATTTATCTGAAAAGAAATTAAATATACATTGTTCATTAATAAAAGCACAGGGTAAAATCGTGTGAATAGTATACCACATATTGTGTATAAAAAGGAGAAAAATAGGAATCTATACTTGTGTGTTTGAATATGTATTTAAAAATTCTCAAAGATAGGTATAGCTGTAGTGTTGGGTGGGGTGGGGGCATTTGAGATCTGGAATAATGGGAGATGGAGGCTGATGGGAGACTTTCCAATGTATTACATTGTTATAGTTTTGGAACTACAAACATAAATATTTACTGTGTAAATTAGAACGAAAGTTACTCTGTCAAAAAAATGATTGCAGAATATGTTGACATATTTATCTAATGAAGCTTATATAGTAGAAAATAAGGTTATAACCAATTTTATGCTATTATAATCAACACTGTAATGAACATTCTTATGCAGAAATTTTCCAGTACAAGTTAGATTATTTAGTTAAAAAATTCTAAAAATGAGATTAGTGTTAAAGGATATGAACATTTTTAAGTCTCTGTAAATGTATGTGTGTATGTATATATATATATACATACATATATATATACATATATATATATACACACTCATATACCACCATGTGTCTGTCAGTTTGTTGTACTGTGGTGGCTTGTATGTTGCTGTGATGCTGAAAGCTATGCCAGCAGTATTTCAAATACCAGCAGGGTCGCCCATGGTGGGCAGGTTTCAGCAGAGCTTCCAGACTAAGAGAGACTAGGAAGAAGGACCTGGAAGTCTACTTCTGAAAAAACTGGTCACTGAAAACCTTATGAATAGCAGCAGAACATTGTCTGAGGATGAGCCCCTCAGGGTGGAAGACACTCAAAATACGACTGGGGAAAACTGCCTCCTAAAAGTAGAGTTGACTTAATGATGTAGATGGAGTAAAGCTTTCGGGACATTTATTTGCCGATATGGCTTGACTCCAAAAGAGAAAAAACAACTGCAAATATCCATTAATGATTAGAACATGAAATGTACAAAGTATCAATCTAGGAAAATTGGAAGTTGTCAAAAATGAAATGGAACCAAGAAAGATCAATATCCTAGGCATTAGTGAGCTGAAATGGACTGATATTGGCCACTTTGACTCAGACAGTAATATGGTCTACAATGCTGGGAATGACAAATTGAAGAGGAATGGCATCACATTCATCTTTGAAAAGAACATTTCAAGATATATCCTGAAGTACATAGCTGTCAGTGATGGGATAGTAACCATACACCTACAAGGAAAACCAGTTAATACAACTATTATTCAAATTTATGCACCAGCTACTAATACCAAAGATGAGGAAATTGAGGATTTTTACTAACTTCTGCAGTTTAAAATTGATCAAACATTCAATCAAGATAATTACTGGAGATTGGAATGAGAAAGTTGGAAACAAAGAAGAAGGATCAATAGTTGGAAAATATGACCTTGGTGATAGAAACAACCTCAGAGACTGCATGATAGAATTTTGTGAGACCAAAGACTTATTCACAGAAAATACTTGTTTTCAACAACATGAACGACATCTATGCACATTGACCTCACCAAATGGAAAATGCAGGAATCAAATTGACTACATCTGTGGAAAGAGACAAAGGAAAAGCTCAGTATCTTCAGTCAGAAGAAGGCCAGGGGCCGATGTGGAACAGACCATCAATTGCTCATATGCAAGTTCAAGTTGAAGCTGAAGAAAATTAAAACAAGTACACAAGAGCCAAAATATGACCTTGAGTCCATCCCACCTGAATTAGGAGACCATCTCAAGCAAAGATTTGACACATTGAACACTAATGACCAAAGACCAGATGAGTCATAGAATGACATCAAGGACATCACACATGAAGAAAGCAAAAGGTCATTAAAAAAAGAAAGAAAAAGAAGACCAAAATGAATGTAACAAGAGGCTCTGAAACTTGCTCTTGAATGTAGAGTAGCTAAAGCAAATAGAAGAAATAATGAAGTAAAACGGCTGACCGGAAGATTTCAAAGGGAGGCTCAAGAAGAAAAAGTACTGTAATGAAATATGCTAAAACCTGGAGTTAGAAAACCAAAGGGAAAAACATGCTTGGCATCTCCATGCTGAAAGAACTGAAGAACAAATTCAATTCAAGTTGCAATTTTGAAGGATTCTATGGGCAACATATTGAACTATGCAGGAAGCATCAAAAGAAGATAGAAGAGCTACACAGAGTCACTGTACCAAAAGAAATTGGTCAACATTCAACCATTTCAGGAGGTAGCATATGATCAAGAACCAATGATATTGAAGGAAGAAGCCCAAGCTGCAAGGAAGTCATTGGTGAAAAACAAGGTTCCAGGAATTGAGGGAATACCAATTGAGATGTTTCAACAAATGGATGTAATCCTTGAGGTGCTTCCTTATTTATGCCAAGAAATTTGAAAGAGAGCTAACTGGCCAACCAACTGGAAGGGATTTGTGTCCATTCCAAAGAAAGATCCAACAGCATGCAGGAATTATCGAACAGTATCATTAATATCACACACAAATAAAATTTTACTGAAGATAATATAAAAATGGTTGCAGCAGTACATCCATAGGAAACTGCCAGAAATTCAAGCTGGATCCAGAAGTTGACACGGAATGAGGGATATCATTGGGGTGTCAGACAAATTTTGGCTAAAGGCAAAGAATATCCAAAGGAAGTTTCCATGTGTTTTATTGACTATGCAAAGGCATTCGACTGTGTGACTTATAACAAATTATGGATAACATTGGGAAGAATGGGAATCCCAGAACACTTAACTGTGCTCATGCAGAGCCTATACATAGGCCAAGAGGCAGTTGTTCAGACAGAACAAGGGGAAACTGCATGGTTTAAAATCAGGAAAGGTGTGCATCAGGATTGTATCCTTTCACCATACTTACTCAATCTGTATGCTGAGCAAATAATCCAAGAAACTGGACTACATGAAGAAGAAAGCAGCATCAGGGTTGGAAGAAGACTCATTAACAACCTATGATATGCAGATGACACAACCTTATTTGCTGAAAGTGAAGAGGTCTTGAAGCACTTACTGATGAAGATCAAAGACTACTATCTTCAGTATGGATTATACTTCAACATAAAGATAACAAAATTCTTCACAACTGGGCCCATAGTAACATCATGATAAATGGAGAAAATATTTATCCATTTATCCATGGAACCAGCAGTTAAGAAATCAAACAACGTATTGCATTGGGCAAATCTGCTGCTAAAGACCTCTTGAAAGTGTTAAAAAGCAAAGATGTCACTTTGAGGACTAAGGCGCCTCTTATGTAAGCCATCATATTTTCAATTGCCTCATATGCATGCAAAAGCTGGACAATGAATAAGGAAGACTGAAGAAGAATTGATGCCTTCCAATTATGGTGTTAGCAAAGAATATTGTATATACCATGGACTGCCAGAAGAAGGAACAAGTCTGTCCTGGAAGAAGTATAGCCAGAATACTCCTTGGAAGTGAGGATGGTGAGACTTCATCTCAAATACTTGGGACATATCAGGAGGGACCGGTTCCTGGAGAAGGACACCACGCTTGGTAAGGTAGAGGGTCAGCTAAAAAGAGGAAGACCCTCAACAAAATGGATTGACACAGCAGCTGCAGAAATGAGCTCCAACATAGCAATGATTCTGAGCATGGCACAGGACCAGGCAGTGTTTTGTTCTGTTATGCATTGGGTCTCTATGAGTCGGAACCGACTCAACGGTACCTACCAAGAACAACAACAAATATATATATATAATATACATATATATGTATTTCAGAGTAAGGTTAAATCTTCTCTGATTTAGACTATTTGAATGTTTTTAATTATCCATCTAAAAATTGTCATTATTTTTCACATTGGTTTTCAAACACTTTTTAAAGAATAAATACAGTAGCTGTTTGTCAAATTTAAGGCTTTTCAAAATATTATGTTTGTCTATAAATGACAAAGAAAAGTTATCTTCTTTAAAAAAAATTCATTTCATAAACAAAACAAGTACACTGTGGAAAAGTAGGACATTCAGATCATCAAAAATAAATAATAGAAACAATATATCCTCCCAACTGGGATCACCACTGCTAAAGTCTGAGTTCATCTTTTTCTGGATTTTTTTCAATTTATGTATCTACACTCTGATCTAACTTTGTCAATCATCTCCACTCCTTTACTTCAGAAAATTTTAATCTAATCTAATAAACAGAGCATATGTAAGTGTCCCCAGTTATCCTCAAAATATCCTTTACAGGTTGTCAAAACCAGTAACCAATCCAGAACCCTAAATTGCATCTGGCTTTTATGTTCCCTAATGTAATGTTATTTAAAAAAATGTTAGACTGTGTTAGATTAAGGCAAATCTTCTATTTCCCCATCTTTTAAAATCTCTATTAATTTGGACTTTATTTCAGCATCTGTTCTTATGTCATAACTAATATAAATCTGATATTTAGAAGTGCTGCCGTAAGAGAACATAAAATAAATGGCTTTGGTTCATTTGGATGATAGACAGTGAGGACTCAAACATTGCAAGCTGGAAACTGTAATCTTGTTACAAACCTTTGGTAAAAGTGTCATCTATGATAACTTGAATGTCAGACAGATCTTGTAATAACTCTAGTGAAATGGATTGGAAAACTCAAAATGTTGGTATGCGTTGCCCAATTCTTGTTGCTTTTTATCCATGTGCTACAAGAGACTATAATTAAACTTATACCAGTTATAAGAGGTGCCCCAGGAGTAACAGTCCAAGTAACACGTATAACTAGGCCCCTACACTTTACCCCCATTGAGTCAATTATCGGTTTAAGGATGTTGCCTCCCCATCCCCAGCAGACCCTATCAGTAACTCTGCTCATATTCACTGGGATCCCTTTACCTTTTTAGTGCACACCAGCTTCAGGACTACACCAGAAGCAGCCTATACCTGCATCTCTTTTATTGGTGGCCTGTCCTCAGGCTGCTGGAACTACTTTGCCTCAAAGCTAATTTCCTCACAGCAATGGCTGATGGGTGTAGAAGTTTAAATGTACCAGCTCCCTTGTTATTGTGTTTTTACTACTAAACAATATGTCTTTAATTTCTTTTCATGTAAATACATGAAACAGATTCCTCTTTTTTAATTTTACAGATCATAATTCCATTGCTTATTTAATCAGAACCCTATGTGGTTTTAATTTGTATTTCTCTTATTATTAATGAGTGAGGAATTTGAGCATCTTTTCATATGTTTAGCAGCTTTTTGTATTTCCTTTTCTATCAAACATCTGTTCATGTCATTAGCATATTTTATAGGTTGATAGTCTTTTTTCCTACATTTTCAGGAATTCTTTAAATATTAAGGAGAGTAGCCGTTTATCTATGGTATGAGTTACACCTATTTTACCTTTTTCATAAACCTGTTCTATGGTGACTTTTTCCTGGTGAATGTTCTTAAAATTCTGTAGATGTTACTGCTCTTTTCCATATTTTTTAAGGCATTTTGCATTGATGCTATGTCAGTGCCCTTTTTAATGCCAAACTTTGAAATAGTGGGATTTTTCCAAACTATTTGCTTACCCCTCTCGGTGATACTTGGTGTTAATTTTAACTGATCCATGGTGATATTTTTTTCTGGATGGCATTCTTCATTTATGTTAGTAAGATGGTGTTTTCTACATTTTTAGAAGCATCTTTGTGTTGATGCTGTGTCAATTCTCTCTTTTTTTTTTTTTTTTTTTTTGCTGATTACCTTTTAATTGCATTTATTAAGTTAGGTTAATTTTTCCTGTAGTAGTTACTTGCTGGAATTTCCTGGAGTATGAAGAGCGTCATGGTGGCTGCTACAATAATTTTCCTGACAGCACAACTGAAACTCTTCTACTTTGCCACCACAATTTCTGTGTGATTCTTTGCATCCATTTTGGCAAATAAAAAATATGGTATTTGCATTTCAAAATAAGCTCTCTCCAAAAGCAAATTTTTTTTTTTTCTGGTACTTTCTGAGATCTATTTGCTTGGTCCTCTTGCTACTACTGTGCTTTGTTTCTTCATTCATTTTTTACAGCGGGCTGCTTTCTCAGTTTCTTTTTTTTCTTTTTTTTTTTTAAGCCTTCATATATGTTTATATGCTCCTAGTTTCACTGAAAATGGAATTACGGGGATTTTTCTTCACTGGCCTTGTTGAATTCATCCAGAAGGAAAAGTAGGTATAATGCTTCCTGTCATAAACATGTTTGTACCAGAAGTCTTGAGGAAAAAATTTAGGCTTATGGAAAATTTCTTATAAGCAAATAAAAACCACATTTATGCAAAATTAAGCAGGAGATATTCTCAAAAATACTGTAAGATATTCTGAAAGAACATGAGGGAGGAGCTAGTGGAAAGAGCAATGCGTGTTGATTGTGGATCCAAGTAAAATGAATTCCTTGACAGTTCGATATTTTCTCCTTTTATTATGATGTTGCTTATTGGTCCAATTGTGAGGATTTTGGTTTTCTTTACGTTGAGATGTAATCCGTACTGAAGGCTGTAGTCGTTGATCTTCATCAGTAAGTGCTTCAACGCCTCTTCACTTTCAGCAAGCAAAGTTGTGCCATCTGCATATCACAGGTTGTTAATGAGTCTTCCTCCAATCCTGATGCTGCTTTCTTCTTCATGTAGTCCAGCTTCTTGGATTATTTGCTCAGCATACAGATTGAATAAATTTGGTGAAAGGATACAACCCTGACCGACACGTTTCCTGATTTTAAACCATGAAGTTTCGCCTTGTTCTGTTCGAACGACTGTGTCTTTGTCTATGTACAGGTTCCTCATGAGCACAATTAAGTGTTCTGGAATTCCCATTCCTTGCAATGTTATCCATAGTTTGATAGGATTCACACAGTCAAATGTCTTTGAATGGTCAATAAAACACAGGTAAACATCCTTCTGGTATTCTCCGCTTTTAGCCAGGATCCATCTGACATCAGCAATGATATCCCTCATTCCATGTCCTCTTTTGAATCTAGCTTGACTTTCTGGCAGTTCCCCGTTGATGTACTGCTGCAGCCGCTTTTGAATGATCTTCAACAAAATTTTACTTGTGTGTGATATTAACGATATTGTTCAATAATTTCCACATTCTGTTGGATCACCTTTCTTTGGAATGGGCACAAATATGGATAAATGATATGAAACATTTATTTTGAAAAACGTTGACACTTATCTCTCACTTAAAATCAAAATATATCATAGATGGAGAGTCAAACATTTAAAAATATAATTTCATAGAAGAAATCTCATCATTGAGGAAAATTTAACTTAGTGGGCATGTTTATAGAGGAAAAGGGGGTGACCATTTATAGAAACCATATACAAAACAAAAGAGAAAATGTAGACATACTTTAGTTCAAAGAAGTTAAAAGTATCTGTAATTCTCTTAGTCACACCCACAAAGGAAATAAAAAGGCAAAACCACATTGGAAAAATTATTTACCATAAATACATCAAGCAGAAGACAACATCTTTATTAAGTAAAATTTTTGTATAATTAATAAGGAAAACATTAAGCCCTTAATAGATGAAAGACAAGGAAAAGAATTGGTAAGTATTAAAGAGTAAATGCTAGTAACTACTAAAACAGTGTATGAAAAAAAAAAAATCTAATGGTAAAGAAACATATGAAAACAATTAGATATTTTTGTTAAGTAAAGTAAAAATAACAATGATAATACTTCCTTCCGTGTAATCAAATAGGAAGCATGGTGGCAATGAAAATTGGAATGACCTTGTTTATGATATTACAATGTTCTACAGCTCTTTCTGTTAAGAATTTGACAATGTGTAGCAAGAGTCATAAAACTGTGTATGTCTAGACAGGACTATAAAACAAAAAATAATACACGTGTGGAAGGTACTTCTTAGTTCAGTCAAAAATATGAGACCAAATGGGCAGCTCCCATCCAAATGCAAGATGAGAAGGCAGGAAGGGACAGGAACTGTACGAATGGACACAGGGAACCCGGGGTGAAAAGGGGAGCATGCTGTCACATTGTGGGTAATTGCAACCAATATCACAATTTTTTATAAATTTTTGCAGCTGCTTTTAATGATCTTCAGCAAAATTTTACTTGTGTGGATATTAATGATATTGTTCGATAATTTCTGCATTCTGTTGGAGCACCTTTCTTTGGAATGGGCACAAAGTAGCTGCATCAGTACAATTTTTTATGAATTTTTAAAGGAGAAATTAACTCATAAAAAATGTGTACATCCTCTGGTACTATACTAACACTATTGAATTCTCTTCTAGGAAAATAATTCAAAATATAGAAAAACGTCAGCACACGAAAACTTGATTTCTAAGTTTTAATGGTGTTGTAATGGTTCTAATAGTGAAAAATTGAAAACAATATAGATCCTCAGTCGTGGGGGAGTAATTTAATGAATTATGGTACATCATCTATTTGGACATAACACAGTTATTAAAATTATGACTTTAAAAATACATAATCTCAAAAATATCATTGTTAGACTAGAAAGAAAAATCTAAGATAAAATTTTACGTAACAGTCCTATAGCGGCTTATATAAAATATACATATGTGACAAAAAATGGGGAAAATTCATTTTAAACTGATAACCTTGACAGTAGCAAGGCTTTCAGTTGTGTGCGGGTTTGTTTTAATCACTACTTTCTAAATATTCTGTATTGTGATTTTATTCATTTAATTTTTCTTTCTAAAATCATAATTTAAACACATAAACATAAGCAATTTTCTCTCAACACTTTTTTCTTTAACCGTTTCTATTTAGTGTCCAGCTGCTGTTTTAATTAAGAATTCTATATTTGTAGAAATTATGGAAAAATAATTACCTCATTTCCAGTTTTTTTAAAAAAAACTTGCATAATCTCTGTCTACTTTTTAGTACAGAAGGCCATTATCAAGCTACTTAAAAACGAATACAAAAACTTGGAAATTGTAGCTGTAGATAAAATGTAAAGGAAAAAACTGGTAGAGTGTTTCAAACAATTAAATTATATATTTAAAAAGTTAATGAAAAATATACTCTATAGATAGCAAAGGTAATTTCCTTCATGCATGTAACCTTGCACTTACTCCAATCTATTTTGTGGAAAGTTTGCAGTGTAAGCATATACTAATCAACCTTGCTCGGGGTGATGGTGTTCCCTAAGTGGGCAACTTTCCTAGTCAATTAATGCAAAAGAGATAAAGTCTGGACCACGTCAGAAATACATGAATCTCCGTAGAGCAACCTAGGTATAAGCAGCTGAGGAATTAATTAGACCTGAATTTGAGAAGACATTGGAGGTCAATCACTATTTCAGTTATTTAACCTCAGAGAATTATCTTCATCTCAGATAATTCTGGAAAAATCATTAAAAGACCTAGTGGATTAGTCTCTTCTCTGAAATTTAGGCTGAATAATGCACTAACAGGCAGAAGCAGTGACATGGCAAACCCTAATTAAAGGAATTGTTTCTATGATGGGAACTAGAGAATTGATTTTGAAACCGCTTGGTCTTGTTATACACAAGGAAGTGATGAAGTGTTTTTTTCTCTCCTAACTGGGGAACTAGCAGAAAATATTCTGGGAGGCTTTCAACATCTCTAACGAGAGTAGGTGCCAGAATCAAAACACACTTGTTTCTTTTTCAAATCTATGAGCTTAAAAGGCAACAGAACATATAGTGCTTCTTATTAATGGGACTAATATTAAACAGAAACATCAATATTATTATGTACATACATAATTATAAGTATTTATTATATAGTAACATTGTATAATAACAATTTATTATATAGTAATCATTTGTATACATATACTATACCACACAATATATATATATATCATAGGATTTGGCTAAGTCCAGGTTTCTTACCAATCCCCGTTCAAGAGGTAGAACCAGTGATCCTTGAACTGCAAAAATTCAGCTTCTTTCTTTATTCACAAATAAAACTGAAGAGCAGAACATTCTCTAATTTTCCCAGACAAAACATTAAATATTTGGAAAACGTAGAAGCAGAACCAGTTCAGGTGTTAGCCTTCCAGCATTTAATCTTGTACACTGATTTTTTTTTTAATGTATATTTAATTCTATTCTTGGTGAAAATATATACAGCAAAACCTGCTCCCATTCCACAGTTTCTAGACATAATGATCAGTGACATCGGTTACATTCTTCACATTGTATCAACATTCTGGATATTTCTGTTTTAGTTGTTTCACTTCCATTTACTTAAACTCCCTGGCCCCCAACCTTCTCATCTATGCTTCAAAATTGCTTTTGAGGCGAGTCCCAGCCGCTTGGGCAGCAGCAGAGCGGCGGCTAGGCAGCCCAGCTTTGAGAAGCCTCTAGGGGCGCTGCGGCCAGGCAGTCACCCGGCAAGCGCCCTCCTGCCTCAAAGTGCCCAAGAGGAAGGTCAGCTCTGCAGAAGTGGCGGTGAAGGAGGAGCCCAAGAGGAGAAGAACGAGGTTGTCAGCTAAACTCCTCCTGCAAAAGTGGAAACCAAGCCAAAAAAGCCAGCAGGTAAGGATAAATCTTCAGTCAAGGATGTGCAAACAAAAGGGAAAAGGGGAACAAAAGGAAAACACGCTCAAGTGGCTAACTAAGACTCTAAAGGTTTACCTGCAGAAAATGGAGGAATTAAACACGAGGGAAGTCCAGCTTCGTATGAAGCTCCTCGGAAACCGTAATCGGGCAGTTCTATTCTGTCCTATAGGGTGGCTCTGAGTCGGAATCGACTAGATGGCAACGGGTTTGGTTTTGGTTTTTATGATGTAATAGCTTATCAACAACTGAAGATAATTGGTACTTGATATCCTCTTAAGGAAAATTTGGCTCCAAATTTGAAGCGGGAATTTAGAAAAGAATTATAACTATGCATGGCTTTTTAGATTCTTGGTGCATACATTAACAATTGTGTACAAATTGTTCATAATGTCTCTGTACTGGTCCTCCTAACAACCAATAAAATACCAATTATGAAAAAAAAGAAAAAAGCTATCGACCCTCTGGTCTTTCATTTTTTAAATTTTTTATTGTGAATTAGGTGAAGGTTTACAGAGCAACCTCTCCAACATTTGTGATTTTCTGTTTTTTTGATTAGTGCCAGTAACGTCAGGGTTAAATGGTATCTCCTTATAGTTTTAATTTGCATCTCTCTAATGGCTAATGATCTTGAGCATTTCTTCTTGTGTTTGTTAGCCACCTGAATGTCTTCTTTGGTGAAGTGTCTGTTCATATACTTTACCCATTTTTTTAATTGGGTTGTTTGTCTTTTTGATGTTGAGATGTAGAGATTAGACCCTTGTCGAATATGTCGGAGTCAAAAAGTTTTTCCCCATCTGTAGGTTCTCTTTTTAATCTTTTGTAAAATTATTTTGATAAGCAAAAGTGTTTAATTTTAGGAGGTCCAATTTATCTAGTTCATCTTCTGCTTTTTTGTGCATTTTTAGTTATGTTTGGTATTCTATTTATGCCATACACTAGGGCCCCTAGGGTTGTCCCTATTTTTTCTTCCGTGATCTTTATACAAGACAACATGTAGAAAAAAAAAAAAAATTGGCATAGTGGCGCTTAAGAAAATATCTCAAGGCGGGAGAGGGTGGTTGGCAAATAAATTTAGAAGGTGTGTGTTATATGCGTGCAAATATGATATAACAGAATGAAATGTTGCCTGGTCCTGTTCTAGCTTCACATAATAGGCATGTTTGAGCCCATTGAAACCATTGTGTCAATCCATCTCATTTAAAGTCTTCCTCTTTTTTGCTGACCATCTAGTTTGCTAAGCATGATGTCCTTCTCTAGCGATTGTCCATCCTGATAACGTGTCCAAGGTAAGTGAGACAAAGTCTCATGATTCTTGCTTCTAAGGAGCATTCTGGCTGTTCTTCTTCCAAGACAGATTTATTTCATTCTTCTGGCTGTCCTTGGTATATTTGATATTATTTGCCAACACCATAATTTAAATGCGAGCAGCTAGTGTGTTTGAACCTCATGACTTATCAGTTAGCAGCCAAGTGCTTAACCGCTACACCATCAGAGCCCCTAAGTCAGGACTAGTCACTCTAAATAAAATCTTCACAATGGTATGAATGCAATAGAGCTTTCCAATCAGAGCTGCTCCAGCTATGGTGAATCTCTCATCTTTGTAAACGGCAGTTAGCCCTTAGTCTTCTGTTCTGACTCAGTCATGCCTTGGACTAGCAGAAGCACAGAATGCTGAAACAAGGTTTGGAGTATAATCTTAAATTATCTAGTTTCTCCCTTACATGTGAGAAGGCTGAGTCCTAGACACTTCCTTAAATAACACTGTTTCCTCTATCATTCCGTAAGTTTATTACATATGCTAAATAGGTGCTGCATATATTCTTCAACTGTGTGAAAATGGACAAAAAAAAAAAAAAAAAGAATAATTAGAACTATCTATTCCCTCCTCCCATCACATGTGTACACATTTGAACAAACAGGTATAGACTCAATATTTTGTGTTCTTCCAGGACTTCTCATGTATTGAAGATGAGGTCAATTACTTAGAGGCTTAGTAAATGAAATGTCAATCAGTCAACATGTCTTTGAGGAGTTTTTTTTTTTTTTTTTTTTTTTTTTATGTGCTGAAGAATAAAGAGGACTATGATAAAGATATCTGAAACCCCATGTTATGGAAGTAAAAATGTTGGGTAGCATATTATGACGATTAGGTTCTAATATCTACTCTTGAGGTTATAATTAAATATACTTAAAATTACTTTTGAAATATCCCTCAGAATCCCAAGAAATGTAGTGTACATATTTTATATATATATATTCTTAATGTAGAGTAAAATTTGAAACTCATTGAGTTAATCCAAAGGAAAAAGCAGAAAGAAAGACCCTGTGAAGTCGTCTACACATTCACACCATTCAGACTATAAGATCATTAGAGCTTACTGTATCCTTTTTCTATAACTTTAATAGATGTGAATATATTTATTTTTTGTTGTCATAATTAAATGGCGTATTAGAGTCTAATTTTAAACCCAGAATTGGGTTCTAAAATCACTTTCTATGTAAGATGTTCATATGGTATCATTCCAATGAGCCTGACTAAAGAGATGAGACTAGAATACATGAATAATTAGATTCTAAAGGTTTAGATATGGGACACTAATTATGTGTGCAGTGGGAATACAGAAAATAACAAGGTTGTCTTGGCTGAAATAACCACAGACATTTTGGGGGGTAGACAATTCTCCAGGGGTCTCTCACATTTCTGCATGTCTTGTGAGCCAAGTACTCTCTGCCTTTCATTCCAGACAATCTTTTCAAGGATGTTGGTAAAATGAGCATTTTTGGAAGATTGAAATAGTGTTTTCCTTCAGAGTAAAAGGTAGTAGTAATCACTGTATATACCAGTATATACATATACCAGAGCCCTGGTGGTGCATAGTTAAGCGCTTGGCTGCCAACCAAAAGGTCAGACGTTCGAACCCACCAGCCGCTCTGCAAAGAGAAAGATGTTACAGTCTGCTTCCGTAAATTTCCATAAATCTTATGGGGACAGGTCTACTCTGTCCGATAGAGTCTCTATGAGTTGGAATTCACTTGACAGCAGTGGGTTTTTTATATTAAAAATATTGTTTTCCTTTGAAGCAAAAGCATACTTATTGCCCATTATAAAAGATTTGGGTTCCCTAAACTCAAGGTTCTTCTGTAATGCAATCCACTGTGTGTAGGTGTCATCTGGCCTTCATTGTATCACCCCTGGGGTTCAGGGGACTGGTGCAAAACTGCTGACACTCTGGCTACTACTAAAGTGATGAGGGATAAATTGTCTTTTGTTGCTGATCCAGGAGTCTTGTGTGTTCTTCCAGCAATGTTCAAAGAAAGTAATTATTTAAGTAGGCTAATGCAAGGAGATAAGGGGTTAAAGAACAAGGAATTACATGAGCAAAGACATAGAGAAAAGAATGAGCAATAAACTTAAGATTAAAAGGGGTAACTGAGTGATACTATTAGAGACTAATGAGATAAAACTTTGGGATGGTTCACTTAGGTAAAAACATTGTCACATAGTGGTCAAGATCACTGTCTGTTTGGACTCAGACCCTTTGTTGTTCAAATCCTGATGTTACATGATGTTGGGCAAGCTACTTAACCTCTTTAAAGCCTCTATTATAAAATGGGAATAATTAGTCCTACCTTATAGAGTTTTTTTGTTAAGATTAACAAAAACAATGTGTGTATAGTTTGTACCTTGCTTCTAGCACATAGTAATTATTCATATGTTAGTTATTGTTACTATTGTTATGCTATATGCCCAAAGAGGCCCGATATTAAGAAAAAGAAATTGGGAGAATTACAAAAATCGTGCAATACCTAACAAAAATAATGCTGTTGAAACTATTCTGCTTACCACTGTTTTATATTAGTTATTTTACTTTACTTTTCCAAAGTATCAAGAAATGAAATTATAATTAAAGAAAAATACAGTGAAAGCATAAGACACCTCAAAACAAAGAAAAACACTTTCATATCCGTATCTCATTTTTTTAAATATTCTAACTCCGATTTACATTATATGCATAAGTTGTGTGTCACTGAGGTGTCTGCCTGAGGAAGGGTCCTCTTGCCCTCTGATCATGATCTGCTCTTCCCTATGTGTGTAACCACAAGCAACAGACCCTCTTTCCAGCTCCCAGCTGTACAGACTAGTTGTAAAACAGGCTATAAGGGTCTTCACTGTAGAAACATGAGCATCATTCTGCCATCAAACACACGCAGTTTGGACTTCAATGCAAAGGGCTGGTGGGCTTCTTCCTCTGCAATGGTGTGCTCCAAGGTCTTCATAAACTGTCTTTATCCAAGTTGACAGAATCACATCTCCACTTGTGCATGGAACAGTCTGCCGATTTCAGTGTTTCTGGGGAAAGGTGTTTCCTTCTAACTGTGGTCTAGGATGGAGGCTGACTAGCCTTAGCAGGGTTTGTTGGCAAAGGTAGGAACATTCATAGACGTCTAGCAACTTTCAGAAGGGGAATTGTTGTAACCAAAGCAAGTACCAATGGTTCTTTCTACAGCTGTGTGGCTGGCTCACTGGCATTCTTAAATAAATGGAGGGTGTCTTAGTCATCTAGAGCTGCTATAACAGAAATACTACAAGTGGATGGCTTTAACAAAGAGTTTATTCTCTTGCAGTCCAGTAGGCTACAAGTCCAAATTCAGGGCATCAGCTCCAGGAGAACGCTTTCTCTGTTGACTCTGGAGGAAAGTCCATGTCATTGATCTTCTCTTGGTCTGGGAGCTTCTCTGTGCAGGAACCTCAGGTCCAAAGAACGCTCTCTGCTCCCAGCACTGCTTTCTTAGTGGTATGAGGCTCCCATGTGTCTCTGCTCACGTCTCTCTTTTATATCTAAAAAGAGATTGGCTTAAGACACTATCCAATCTTGTATACCTCATCAGTCTAACTGACACTAATCCATCCTATTAGATCATAGTGATTGAATTTACAACACATAAGGAAATCACATTAGATTACAAAATGGTACACAATTATACAATACTGGGAATCATGACCCAGCCAAATTGACAGATATTTTTGGGGGCACAATTCAATCCACAACAGAAGGCTAACTTTCTCATCTGTTCTAGAATCTGTCAGGTGTGCACAGAGCAGCAGAGAAGTATTCCCTCTCCCATGGCTCTACTCTTGAGTAGGCGTCCCCCTCCAGTTAAAACTTATCATCACCTCAGATTGGGGATGCAAACCTCAGCTGTTTATTAGCATTACCTGGAAAAAATTTTTTTTAGTGTAGATTATTGATATCCACCCTGAGAAATTCTTATTCATAAAGTGTGGAGAGGAGTTTGAGAACACAGATTTTGAGAGAAGTTCTCCCAGTGAATCCAGTCATTAGGCAGATTTTACTATTTCTGATGTCGGAGATCCAGGAAGCAAGCGATATGGCAAATGATTCCAGAAGTTTATTTTGTAAGGCTCTGGACCTCAAAAACAGCCATGGCTCCCCAAGAGCCTCCATCAGCAGGTCTTTCCTTGTGTTGCTGTTAAACTTCCAGGTTGTCAAAATTTGATCAGGAGAGACACGTGGCTAATTAGTCCTTGACTGTCTTCCAAAGGAGAAGATGACCACAACCCTAGATCTGAACAGCAGACTATGTGTTCCTTTTATTCATTCAATATGTAACTAAGACACAAGCATTTCCATGGGGGAGAGGTGGGACAGAAAAAAATTGACAGGAGAGCATAAAATTAATTCTCTTTGAGCTGTGCAGCTCCCTGTCTGTAACATTTCCCCATTCATCGACCAGATGAAATTATTTTGATATTCCCTTCTTTGGTAATGAAAACCCAGAAAGGAAGCAGAGGTTGTCCTTCCCCTTATCTCATATTCCCCTTTGCTTAATGTTTGTTCTTCCAAGGAAGCGTAGACTGTCCTGACCACACACAGAAGCTGTACTCTCAACTTTCCTGCCAGCGGCATCCAATTCCAGGGCCCCTGTGACTGTGACTGTGTCACATTTACAGGTTTTACTGGCACATAAGGTCTTCCGGGATATTCAGGATGTATGTGTCCACCTTCTGGAGTTCTGCCTTGAACCAGATGTTAAGACGCAATGTAACATTCCCTTGCAGTGCAGGGAACAAAATCTGCCACAGACTAAACACAGAACTATGAATAATTTCCTTGGGAGTCCTTTCCCTCCTGCTCCAATTACCCTAGGCTGTGCCGTGTGGAACCGTACCACCAATTCTCCACTTCCTCCCTGGCTAGTAGCATCTTGTCAGAAGACCTTTATCAACCACTCAGAAATCACACCTGCAGAATTCAGGTCCTATTTCATGAGGGTAATGTCTGACTATGGGCTACTGTGCTCAGTGCTCTCTGGGAAATAACTAGATGTTAGGCATTGTTGAAGGGCAGTGGTGGTTCATTGCCTTTCATATGGAAGACCTGGATTCGATATCCGGCTAATACACTGTCAGCGGAGGTTTGTATGTTACAACAAAGCTGAACAAGTTTCAGCAGAGCTTCCAGAAGAAGATGGACTAGGAAGAAGGGCCTGGTGATCTACTTTTGAAAAATCAGCCGGAGAAAACTGTATGGATCATAACGGTCCAATTCGCAACTTATCATGGGAATGGCCCAGGATTAAGCAGCATTTTGCTTCATTGTGCATGAGGTAGCCATGAGTTGGGGGCCGATTTCATGGCAGCTAACAATATTAGCCATTATTAGCTGCTAGTGATTCATGCTTTAGCTCTTCTGGCATAGTACAAAGCTCAAAGAAGCCATCTAATAAATGTTTATTGAATTAAGGAAAATATTTGCGCTTAAACTGAAGTCTTCCGGAAATAGAAGAGCTATCCAGTAAAATAGCTGAGCATTGTTGAGGTTTCCATCTGGCCCTAATTTGAATATGACTTCTCATACTACTTAGGTCTAAAGGGATTTCTGGTAAAAATCAGAACTGGAATAGAAACAGTGAATTTTCACTAAAAAAAGCATTAAAAAAAAAAACCAAACCCACTGCCGTCGAGTTGATTCCAACTCATAGTGTCCCTATAGAACAGACTAGAACTGCCCCATAGGGTTTCCAAGGAGCTGCTGGTGGATTCGAACTGCTGACCTTTTGGTTAGCCACGAAGTTCTTAACCACTGCGCCATGGGGGCTCCAATTTCCAGTAAAGTGGCTGTATATAGCCACCTTTTACCTTAATGCGCTGTAACTTCCACAAGAGGAAATCTTCTCTCGAATAAAAGTAGGGGAGGACAAAAGGTAGAGAACCCCTGTCTAATAGAAAGGTCAGCAGAATAAGTGCAAAAGACCAGGGTTTGTGCTATTCTAAAGTACAGTTTTGGAGAACTTTCCACGCATGCTGAGAAGACCCAAGAGATAAACATGTTCTAAGTGCCTTCAGAAGAAAGATGGCAATACAAACACAAACCAACCAGCCCGCAAACAAACCTGTTGCCGCCACGTATTCCCATTCATAGCGACCCCATAGGACAGAGTAGAACTGCCTCAAAGGGTTTCCAAGACTGTAACTCTTTACAGAAGCAGACTGCCACATGTTTCTCCCAAGGAGCGATTGAAGAGTTCGAACTGTGAACTTTTGGGTTAGCAGCTGAGCACTTAACCACTGCACCAACAGGGTAATTATTAATAGCAATTTCAATACAAGTTTAGAGTAATTTTCCCAAAATAATAATTTTTCACATTCAGCTGCTTAAAAACTCACCACTGACTCCCTGATAACAGGCCCACATCATCAACCCAACTCTTTCTCCAGGACTTACTAACATACTAGTGTTCTCGGCAGTTCACTGTTTGCTACCCACCCCAGCCCAATTTTATCTGATAATGTTCTATTTTGTTCACTGAATCCTGCCCTTCCTTTCTCCACTTGGTAAGAGTTCAGTCATTCTTCAAGATTCCAGGCTATTCTCTTTCTAAATAAAGCCCTTTCAGTTGGGTCTGGCCTTTGCTCTGTTTTTGTTTTTCTTTAACCTTCTGGCTTTTTTTGCAGTTTTCTCTTTACCACTTACAACCTGTCTCGTATTGTTTTATAACTATTTCAAATGCATTTAAAATTATCCAATAATCTGAGAAACTTTTTGAGGGTAAGACTCCAGTCTTAAATATAACTGTGAAGGAACATAATTGCTGCTTAATAAATATTTGTTGAATTTAATAGCGTCAGATCAATCATTTCAACTTACAAATCTTGTACCTAAACAAAAACATTACAAAACACATAGATTGAGTTATTTAGGGAGAAGGGTGGAGGGTCATCATCTTTTTTTTTTTTTATGTGTGTCTGTCTTTGGGTCTATATAATCTGATTGAAGATCTTTTTATTGTTCTCTTTTTCTGAGAATCTAGTGGCTCCAGAGGACAATCATGGACTCATGAAAAAACAAATGAGAAGTTTTCTAATTTCAAATCTGTGTAGTTTAAAACTAAAGAGACTGCTAGGCAAAGCTGTTCTAGTCAAGTTTTTATTGATAAAGGGAAAATTTGTATATTTTGAACATTCCAAAATCCCAAGAAGCCTTACATGAAAAAATGTAAGTATGCCCAATTAATCAATGTAGCCAAATATTAGGTACAGGCCTATTTTTCCTAGAATATATTATTTCTAGATAAAATATTTTTCCTAGAAAACATTATTTCTTTTAAGAGGACAACATGTATTATTTTGGCTATTGTCCTCTACAATTACTCAAATTCTGGTTCATAAAAGATAGCTGATCCATGAACTGTTTCTGTTTATCAGTAAGTGAAAAGTGTTTCAGATCTGAGTGTTTTACACAAATATACGAGCTCCTCTGCCAAGGGTAAGCCCTACTGCTAGTCCTCAGTAGGATTTGCCTAAGTTTACTATTTTCTTGAAATGGTTGTGACCCATGATGATCTCCAAGGTTTCTCTGAAAAAGAGAGAATGCTTTGCATCTTTTTCCGATCCATCACAAGTAGAGCGGGTGAATTAAAAATATCCAGCCTGCACTGGATCTGAGCCCCGCGTGACTGCAGGCTGGGAGACGCTTGGGGCAGCTGCTTGGCTGCATTAGTCCCATCAGCTGCACTTCAGTAGGGGATCCGTTCACCTTTCGTGGAGTTCAGGGCTGCATGGCTCTGCCATAGAAGCCTGGCTACGTGAACAGTGTCTCTCTTTTAACCCTTCCTGGAACTAGCTGTCCCACTCAAGAACCAGCGTCTTTATACAGACTGCTGCCTAAGGGTATCAGTACCAGTTTCCACTGAGTCAATTCCCACTCATGACAACCCCATGTGTGTCAGAGTAGAACTGTGATACATAGGGTTTTCAGTGACTGATTTATTGGAAGTAGATCGCCAGGCCTTTCTTCTGAAGTGCATCTGGGTAGACTTGAACCTCCCACCTTTGGTTAGCAGCTGAGAAAACTAATCATTTGCATCACCCAGGGACTCCAAAACCACTTGCTGTCAAGATGTTCCTGACTCATGGTGACCCCATGTGTGTCAGAGTAGAACTGTGCTTCATAGGGTTTTCAATTGCTAATTTTTCAGAAGTAGCTCACTAAGCCTCCCTTCTGAGGTACTTCTGGGTGGACTTGAACCGTGGACACTTCGGTTAGCAGCTTACCATGCTGTTTGCACTACCCAGAGGCCCAAAAGAGAGAGAGAGAATTTTCAGCTTGGGTTTTCACATTGCCAGCCAGTGTGCAGATGGAGGGCAGGAATAAGGTGGGTGTTTTCACGTGAAGGCTTTGGATGGCAGCAATGGGGATGCTAATAAACACATTTATTCTTGACTTCACCTCAGTGTTGTGGCTGCCCAGCTGACAGCATAGCATCTGGAGGAGAATTGTTGAGGTCAACAGTAGATACCAGGCACTAGTCCCTACAGAAAAATTGGACATAAATAGAAAGAGCTGGAAGACGTACAACCACTTCATTGGGCACCATTTTGCAGTACACTCATCTGCAAACTTAGTGTCCTAAGGTCATCTCTTGCACACGCTTTCAGATTTTCTTCCAAAGCAACTGCATAGTTTCCAAGTTTCCATCATGCCTTTTTTCTTTCCCCTCAGCAAGCACTCAGGGAAAAAGCTAAATAGAATCATCAGGAGATGTGTTGCTGTAATTTGGAATTCCAAGGATAAGGAAACAAGGTAGCTCCAGCAGCTTGTTTTACACACTATTTTTAGTTTACCCTTTTCACTTTAATCTCATAACTAAACGTAGTGTTCAGCATCCACCTGGGGTATGCCAATACATCTTGGCAGAAATTTATTTTAAAGTCAGTCTTTGTATGAATAATTACATTTGTTGAAAGGAGGCTCAAATGTTAAAATGTTTAGCTACTTTCAAATACATAGTAAGTTCTCAGTATAGGATAGTTATTGCTCTTATTTTATTTATGAAAACTTAACTTAGAGTCTCAGTAGAGTCACAAGAACTTTGTGGCTTTGGGATTGTCACCCGGCTTTTCTGAGCTCCAGTTTACCTGTCTATAAAATAATGTCGTAGGGTTGAGTGAAGGAGGGTTAAAAAGAGGATTTTTAAGGCCACTTTCCAATTCAACATTTTATGGTAACATGGGAAGGGAGACGTGTCAAGGAATGCTTAATTTTGTCTGCTGGTAGTCCCAAATCAAGTATAAAAAATGGAATAAATATTAGAACTCTTTCGCAGAGTCTTTTCTCCTTGTTAATTATTTGACGTAAGCGTCCAAGCTTAGAGAATGAACAGTTTGCTGAGTTCATCAACATTTACAAAGAACCATTGGTTTTTTCAGGGCAATTGCACAAGCCCAGCTGTCTCATGCTTTCATGGAGCAATTGCCAATAACTCCCAAACCCAGTGATCTGCTTTCTCAGAGTGATATGGGTCTTCCTTCCTTTAAGAAAATGATTCTTGAGCAAAAATTACACCCAAGTATTATACCTTAGAATAGACATCTTCATTCATTATTTATTCACTTACTATTTCATTCACCAAATAGTCATGCGACACTCAGTAGGTTTTGGGCATTGTGGAAGCTACAGAAGTAAATACAATTTCATTGCAGTCATTGGCAATGTTAATGAAAACCAAGAATCACATGTTGGGAGACACAATTATCAAGGAAATAGTAAGTCCTGAACTGGCCTTTTCTACAGTCTCTCTATTGATTACTGTGGACAGGAGCCCTGCAAAAATAACTTGGACTGAATATTTCCTTTTACAATCCATGTGTATGTCTAAGAAGATAGGATGGACTACAATGGGATGAGCAATCTCCATTGAAACAATATATCAGATTTGAAAGATCAAAGACACTAATGGGTGCTAGGGGAATAATCTATGTCTCCATCCTAACCACGTTTCCATCCAACCATTTATTCAAAAATGTTTACTGAACATCTATTATGTGCCAAATATTGTACTGGGGAAGAAAACTGACAGTTTCTCCCTCAAAGAGCTCACATTTTAGAGTTGCATGATGAGAGCAGGTACTTCAAATAAACCAGTGGCTGTTGAGTCGATTCTGACCCATGGCAACCCCATGTGTGCAGAGGTGGAAATGCTCCGTAGAGTTTTCTTGGCTGTTATCTTTACAGAAGCAGATTTCCAGACCTTTCTTCCGTGACACCTCTGGGTGGGTTCGAACCACCAACTTTTAAGTTAGTAGTTGAGAGCAAATCATTTGCACCACCCAGATGGACTTGAGGGAGGAGATACTGAAGGAGATCAGTCTGGGAGAGAGGTGATGGAGGCTTCGGTGAAGGTGGTATTCTTGGGCTAGAGAAGAGGGAGCGGTATAATGTATATTATGGAAATAGAATTATCAGGATTTGAATAATGATTAAATGTAGGGTTCTCAGGGGAAGCCACACCACCTACTAGCTGTGAAGAAAGCTATGAAGTCAGGCTTGGCACTACGATTTATGATGTTTATTTATAAAGAGGAAATATCATCACCTTTGAAAACAAGTTTACTTATACTTCTGGTTTTCCAGTGACCAGAGACATCACTTGTGCCCTAGTATTCAGAGAGGTAGAAAGATAGTGGAAGGTGGCACAGCCAAACTTCCTTACCCCAGCTCATTCTCCTGAAAACCACAAATAGCAGTAGGTCTAGGCGTGGCCGCAATGTTTGACACAGCTATTCCAACTCTCACTGCCAGTCAAGCATTTAATTTGAACATCAGCTGGTTTCTAACATGCTATTACTCTCTAATGATCCTGGAGAGAGAGGCAGCAAATAAGGGTTCAAGCCCTGGAAAAAAAAAAAAAGGTTGCCATTGAGTCACATTCGTAGTGACCCTACAGGGCAGAGCAACACTGCCCCATTGAGTTTCCAAGGCTGTAAGTCTTTACAGAAGCAGACTGCCACATCTTACTCCCATGGAGTAGCTGGTGGGTTCATACCACTGACCTTTCAGTTAACAGCTGAGCACTTAACCACTGTGCCACCAGGGCTCCTCTTCCCTAGCTCTACTAAACCAAGTATGAAAATGACTTTGCCCAGCAAAACCTCAAATCTTTCACTCATAAAATCAAGTTCAACACACTCATCACCAGATGACCTTAAAATTATACCAGGTCATCGTTATGGATTGACTTGTGTCTCCCTAAAATATGGGTTGGAATCCTAACCCCTATACATGTGGTTGTAATCCCATCTGGAAATAGGGTTTTCTTTGCTATATTAATGAGGCTATGACCGTGTAGGGCGTGTTATAAACCAATCACTAAAGAGATAGAAAAGGAACAGATTAAGCAGAGAAATAAGCACAAGTGGGGAGGACAGATGCCAAGTGGAGATCGCTAAGGAAGGTCCAGAAGAACGCTGGAGAGGTTGTGACAAAGATTTTCCCCCAGAGTGGACAAAAAGAGCCTTCCCCTAGAGCAAGCACTCTGAATTCAGGACTTCTAGCTTCGTAACTGTGAGAGAAAAAAAAAATTCTGTTCATTAAGGCCATCCGCTTGTGGTATTTCTGTTATAGCAACACTGGATAACGGAGACAGTCACTTAAGTTAACGTATTTTATATGTAATTAAGCTTTACGTACAGCCAAGAAAACCCTATGGAGCTGTTCTACTCTGAAACATACGGTGTCATTGGTGTCAGCCATGTGTAGGAATTGACTGGGTGACAACTAGCAACACCAACATGTAAGTATACAGATAATGCATTTCTGATGGCTTCTGTTTCAATTTTACACACAGATTTTTTTCAGTGGGAATGTGAGAATTTCCACAAGTGAACTTCTTATATGTAACCTCCCACACTATGGGGAAAAGGAACGCTGATCGAAAGGATCTATTATTAGGGCTTTCAATACCTACCCACCCCCATGGTAAATATGGGTTGGTGTGCGTGAGTGTGTATGAGTGGGTGTGAATGTATTTCAGACTCATAGTAGCCATATGTATTGGTGGAAAGAAAACATCACAGCTTGCAAAAGCTACACTTGACTGTTTTGCTAAAACAAAGAGTTTCTACAATTAACCCTGCTGATCTGTTAATAAACCCCAAATAGTGTAAATACACACAGTTGCTCTCATTAATTTTTGATAAGCAATATGACTTACAAATATTTTACTTCCAAGCATATGTTATCTGCATTTGGCTTCAGCAGCAGGCATATGCTTTGACATACGATGTTCCACCTTATACCAAACACACATGACTCGCATCTAAAACAATGGCTGAGCTACATATGGGCATCTCGTTGACTGAGTGCTTAGCTCATTTCATATCTGAGCTTCTTTGAACAAGGTTTTAAGCAGGGGAAACACACAAATATCTAAAGCTGGGACACTCCAGATTTTATGGTTGTGTGTTACTGTATCCATTCTTAAGACAGTAACAGAATTAATGGATTGGATGTCTACCTGATATAGTATGAGCCTGTGAATTTTTTTTTTTTTTTTTCCACCTCCACGATATCCATTTGTCCTCAAATAACCCCACAGTAATCTAACAAGCTGGCCTCTTTCCTGGAAATATAATTGTCAAGGTCAATCTTTTGTTTTAAGCAGCCAAAGTGAATGCCTTCTACACATTTAGCATGATACTTGCTATAAAGGTTTATAAAAGCAATAAAAGATTTAAATAGCAACCCAGCAGTTAGAGAGTCATGATTTACACATATGTAAAAATGGTGTGGTGGGGGCATCTGACCTCCTCTAACTCCACAAGGAGGAAGATGTATCAAGATCAACAGCCCAACGCTGATTCCTATGAGGCTGAGGTCAGACACGCCTCCACCCTCCAACCTTTTTACCAATTCTGATGCCAACCGCCCCTCCCATGGCTCTCTCTACTCCTCTGTTGGGTTTGACAATTTATAATATGGGCCACACAGAACTCACAGACCATACTGACAGTTACGGTGTTTATTAGGGAAATAACAGGTTACAATTCAGGTTCAGGAAAGCTCAGGATACAGTTCTTCGACCAGGAAAGTTTCTTCTCTCACTGGCCTTTGGCCCCCTGAGGGCCTCTTGGGCCAACACCACCTCTGCCCTGCTTACAAAGCTCTTTTAGCTCTGCTGATAAGTGTCTGGAGGCACACCACTTTGCCAGTAAGCCTCTGCCCAAAGGCGCTCAGCTCTTGCTCTTGCTGGGAAGCCACCATGCCATCTCCTGCCAGTCTCCTGCCTTCTGCCAGTCTCCTGGTTCTGCTGTCTCTGCTGCTGCCATTTCTCTGCTTCTTGACGTCTTGCTGTCTTCAGTGTTCTAGCCTTCTCTTTCTCTGTCTCCTGAGTCTAGGAGGGTCTTAGCTCAGGGATCCCAGGTCCAAAAGATATGCTCTGCTCCTGTCTCTTGTTCTTGGTGGTAGTCAGGTCCCCTCTGTGCTCTTGAATTAGCTCTCTTTTAAGCCTAGTGGGATGGCAAAACTGACCAATCCCCTCATGTAGGGTTCCATACACCTCATCCTCATGGTCCCACCCCCACAAGCGTGCCTTGCACCTCATTTACATTATCAGCAAGCTATCTACTCCCCTTGGTGGGACACAAGCACCTCATTTGCATAGTCCCACCCAGTTATTTGGTGGGAGTTACAAAGACTATGGCTAGAAGGGCCATATTAAGTAATTCACTGTACAGCAACATAAAACAATTAACAAGTCACTATTATATCAAAATACAAGGTTCTATATTATTCAATGAAAGCAAGTAGATTCTACCGTCAATCATTGTTAGACTGTGAATCTTGGAGTACTTGAGGAGTTAAAGGACATCAGAAGTAAGGATACAATGAGGAAATGATAACTGAGCTGAGTATTAAACCACAGGCAGGCTAAGAGAGGAGAAAGGCAGAACAGTTGTAAACAACAAAGGGAACCAATGTGCAAAGGGTGGAGTCAGTATTATTTGCGCCAATGACAGCAGGAAGGCTGGTGCTACCAGGACAGAGCTTTCTTTGGGGGAATTTTCTGAGTTATGGTTCCTGTTCCTAAGGAATTTGAGTGATAGGAGAAGAGATGAAAATGGATGGGGTAGCTGTTGGAGAGCCCTGATGATTCTTAATCAGAAACCAGTGGGAGTGGGACTAGATCAACCTGGAGCAGTGCTCAGTGAGGATGAAAGCAAAGAAAAATACTCGAGTCAGGGAGACAAGGCAGGAGGAAACTTCAGTAATTCAAGGGTGCAGTAATGAAGGCCTGGACTAAAGTGAAAACAGGATGCAAAGAAGGAATGCAATAAAAAGCCCACCCTAGATACCAGGAAAGTTGGCCATTGCCACTGATGAATCTCTTCTTCCTCATCTCCTGCTCCTTCCCCTTTTCTTACTTTGCTCCAATAAATGAGCATTTACTATATACCAGGCACTGTGTTTAACACTTTACATATATTACCTATTGAATTAAGAATAGCATATTAATTTTAGGTGGCTGTTTTTATGCCTGATTTTTAGATGACTAAATAAGCTTGGGGCCCTGGTTTCCCAGTGGTTAAGAGTTTGGCTGCTAACCAAAAAGTTAACAGCTCAAATCCACCAGCCACTCCTTGAGTGGGCAGTTCTGCTCTGTCCTATAGGCTTGCTATGAGTTGACTCAACAGCAATTTTTTTTTTTGTAAACTGAAGCTTAGAGAGGCAATGTGCTTGGCACAAGTCTCACAGGGCGGAGTCAGGATTCCAACCCTGGTCTTCCAGACACTGAAGCCCAAGTGCAAGCTGATGAACCATCATCAGACCTCACAGACTCTATGATACTGGGTGTGAGGTCATTCTTGAATTATGCCTACCTCCTGTTTTTCTTTTATTTTTAAATTTTCATTCTTTTACATTTAAAAGTAAAATATGTACATAAACACACACACACAATTCAAGAACTCCAGAAGTATACAGAGTACAAAGTAAACATCCTTATTCACCACTGTGCCTGCCCCCAACCGATTTCTATCCCCTTCCTGGAGGCAGTGATTGCATCAGTTACATGCAGCTCTCGGTATCTTTCTCAGTGCTGGAGGCGATCTTTGCTCCCTTAAGAATTTACCCTGCTTTGGCTTCATCTTCATACATGAGTCAGATCCTGTCTTCTCATTCCCCTTAGAGTGGGGAGATAAATTAGGGGAGGGGCCCATGTAATATGTAGTCTGAATAATCTCTCTCTTTTTTATAACAAAATTATGTCTTTTTATCTCTCACTAAGTTAAAGAAATATAATCAAACAATTCCTCCCTGTACACTTGATTCAGTTCAACAAATATTTATTGAGAGCCTACAATAATTTGAGACAAATATTACAGACACCTATAAAACAAGGTCCCTATCTTCAGGGTATTCACAGTCTGGTAAGGGGAACAAACATACAAAGAAATGAATACAATAGGGTATAATATATGTGCAAGAATAAAGATCCTTTGAAATCAGGGAAACAGTATTTGACTTATCTCTTGCTAGGAGCCCTGGTGGCACAGTGGTTAAGCACTCGGCTGCTAACCGAAAGGTCCGTGATTCAAACCCACCAGCTGCTCCACCTGAGAAGGATGTGGCAGTCTGCTTTTGAATAGATTTACAGCCTTGGAAATCATATGCAACAGTTCTACTCTGTCCTACAGTGTCACTCTGAGTTGGGATTGACTCGACAGCAGTGGGTTTGGTTTTGGTGTCTATTGCTGCATAATAAACCTTCTCAGAACTAAGTGGCTTTAAGCAATGTATTCTCTCTCATGGTGCCATTGTTTGGGCGCAGCTGGGAAGTTCTTGCTTAGAGTCTTCCATGTAGCTACACTCAGGTAACGGAGCTGGAGTCATTTGAAGACTGGGCTGGAAGTAGAAGATGTCCTCCTCAATCCCATGGCTGGCACCTCAGTGCTGCTCTACACTGTATCTCCGTCCACAAGAGTATCTTGGGCTTTTTCCATGGCAGTTCCAAGTTGCAAGAGGCAGTAAATAGAACTGCTAGGCCGGTTAAGGGCTATACCCCTAAATGTGACAGCATTATTTCTGCTGTATTCTCTTGGTCCAAGTAGTCACAGGATCTGAGCTGATTCAAGGAGATGAGGAATAGATCCCACCTCTTGATGGGAGAGTAGTAATGGCAATGTCCAAATGCAGGAAAGCATATGGTGGGAGATACTGTTGCAGCCATCTTTGGAAAATAAATATGCCACAAATACTGAAGGGTATGGAATGATTTAAGTGGTGTGGGAAGAG
This sequence comes from Trichechus manatus latirostris, assembly GCF_000243295.1. Lineage (NCBI taxonomy): Eukaryota > Metazoa > Chordata > Mammalia > Sirenia > Trichechidae > Trichechus > Trichechus manatus. Next base: position 7,032,524 of record NW_004444072.1, on the reverse strand, counting down.
GTGGCATCATAGGGAAGGCAATAGCTGAGTCAAGTTTTGAACAATCAACAAAAGCTTCAAAGCTAGAAAGCATAGAAATAAAGCAGGTCAGGTGACGCATGTTGCAGACAGAGTGGATATGTGCAAATAAATACAGGGATGAATCTGTCTACTGGGTGTTGGGGCTAGTATGAGAACTTATATACGGGAATATAAACAGCAACAAGGCCAGAACCTTGGCAAATGGGACTGGAGAGTTAGATGTGAATGGAATAGCGAACAGTCTTGTCAACTATATTCAGGTGATGAAAAATCTTTGGAGGATTCCAAACAAGGAGCAACGGGGCCAGGGTTTCTTTCAAGGAAGCTCACTCTAGCCTTGTTGTGGAGAGAGAAAAAAGGTGGCGACAAGAGTGGAAGCAGATAAACTAGTACGGTGCTGTTTCACCAAGAGGCACCTAGCTACACTAGACTTGAACTCAGGCACTGCTGTTTACTAACTGTGAATTTGTAGTTCCCTTAGTCTTCCTGTGGCTTAGGGTCTTCATCTAAAAAATCGACTAACGATAAAGCAGGATTTTTGGAATGATGATACCAGCTAATCTATATGAAATAGTTAGAATAGTGTCTGGCACCTATAAAGCTAGTATTTTCTAGAATTACTTTAAAGCCACATCTTTCACTAGGTTATTGCAATTGCAGCTTACCCTGTACCTGCCACAGCATCTCATTTAATACGTTTAACAAATGAGCCTACTGAGATATAGAGGGACTATGTAACTTTCCCAAGATTACACAGCTGGCAGGCTGTGGAGGTTGAATTTGGCAAACAGATAATGGAATTAAAAAAAAAAAAAACAGTAGCTTAAATTGGCTCCTAAATTTAGGAGCTTAAATTAACTTCTCCTGACGATTATGCATAATTTAAATATTTAGTAGTTTGCTGGTTTTTATGTCTTCTCCTAGCACTTATTTGAGATACTCAGAATCAGTGTTTTCCATTTTAGATTCTACATTTTTAAAAGAGACAAAATATACACATGTATATTATTGCTCTACTTAATACCAGTTGTAGGGAACCAAAACATTTCTTTGCGATGAGGATTATGTTATTTTTTAAAACATTATCTCTCTACCAAATTATTTTACCTTCTGTCTGAGTTCAAGGTTCACCCATTGCTAAAAAATTAAATTTATGCAGAACTACAAATCACCATTTGCTCACACAGAGAGATCAGTTAGGCTTCTTATCTGTCAGAGGGGAAATTGCTGACAAATCAATTTTGCAGGAAGCATCAGAGCTCCGAGCTTGCCTTCTCTCGGAGCAGCCCTACAAAATACATCCGTGATTTGGCCTAGTAGCTTCTCCTATTCAATCCACTCTGATGTGTAAGCAAGTTCCTCACCCCTCCAGCATATTCAGCCTGCAGTAGATGAATCAGAATATGCAGCCCTGCCTTTAGAAGTAATACAAGACTCGAGACTATGACTTCCTGCAAGGCAATGCATTATTATTTTCAATTTCCTTCTTTCTTCAACCAACTTTATTTTGTTGCCTGCTGTGATACGGAAGACACATTGGTGAGAGCCGGAATAAAGCTTCAGGGGCCATCGCTAGCTAAAAAATAAAGAAGGAAAGAATAAAAAATTAAAGAAAACATCAGATCTGTGCTAGTGATAGCTTCCATGAGGTAAATACTTCTCTCTCTCTCTCCGTTTCTGAGACATATTTTGTGGGACAAATTAAAACAACATGATCAAAAACCTTTCATACTCGCAATAGGAGGCCCCTGGCTAGTGGGGAAATTCTCATGAACTCATTGGGCAGGTAGGCACTGCTTGAGAGGTTCCCTTCAATGTCATGTTGCTTCTCAATGAACTCACATCCATTATCCATTGGAGAGGAGATCTGTGGGAAACTTGTCACTTTCTTTTCACTTAGCCTCCAACCAACAGTTTCACGAGCCCTGTTATTTGATGGATATTGCACCCATAAGAGTTAGCTGGAAGGTTGATTTTCATTCAAAACAGCTTTGAAACCATGGGAATCAAGCCGGCTAAAAATTCTTCACTCAACTGGAAAAAAGAAAAAAAAAAAAAAAAAACTTCCTTTTTCATCCTTTCCCCTTTCCTCTGCTTTTATTCTAACCAGATGGATTCAGTGACCCAAACCCAACAAACTATGAAGTAAAATTGTACCTTTCTTCTTGATGGGATGTTTATTGCCAGAGACATGAAGGAAGAGATGTTCCTTGGCTCTCACATGTGGAGTTCTATCCAGCCCCTAGAGAGAGACGTGCCTTGTCCTCACCAGCAGCTGCCTCCGGAGCAACATGGAGGCTCACAGCCCTGTGCAGAGCAGGTCTAAATGTGAAAGGTTTTCTGTGGCCACATTCCCTTTTTAAAAACAGCTTATTTTTACATAAATGACTAATATAGGTTAAATAGAGGAAACAAAATCCTCCTCATTCCCTGAAATCAGGAAGATTGAATTACTTTAGATTTACTTTGAATTCTTATCATCTCTTCTGGGACCACTCAAGCCAGGAATCTGTGTCCTTACCAGTGGAATCTAATTCCTGGTTTTATTCTCTTTCACATCATGTTGTCCAAGTCATGCAAAATCTTGGGATCTGTTCCTAGCTGTTGGGGTAGAGCAGATGGAGAGGCCAGAAGCTGAAATAACCACAGAAGAGATGACATAATTAACTTGAGTCTAATTCAGGGTATTGTTTTTAGCGTGTTAGGCATACTGGTTGCGGTGCTTCTTACAATCAGATTGAATGTCAGGGTCTTATGAGAGAGGTAGTTACCTGAGTTGAGGCAAGAGATACCAAAGCATGGTCCAAGTCCAGGGCAGGGGAAGAAACTGGCAAAAAAACAAAAAAGGCAAGGAAGAGAAGATCTCATGTGATTATGCTTGAATTCGGGTACAGCCCTGAGGGGAAATTGAAGAGAAGAGGGTGAAACAGAGTAGAAGCTGACTGTCCACACTAAGCAAAGTTCAAATAAAGAAGCTGCAAGTCTGATGCTTAATTTACACTCAGGGCCCACTGTGTATGGGCAACAGACTTTCAAAATTCCATTCCAGAGTATGGAGTTCCCACCAGTCATCTCATTGTCCCTGGGCCTGGGTTAAACACACCAATAGCCAGTCCAAGCAAAAACTGACAGACACAGTCATCTGGATGAATCTTTTCACAAGGTTATAATGAAAGCTCTGGCTAAGAGCTAGATTAAGGCACTGTCATCAATCCCCAGTTTCAATGTTGGTAACTACATTTGGAGCAGGGGACCCATATCATAACCCATTTCAGAAGTACATCTTTATTTTTTCTTACAAATCCCAGTTTTACATTATATTGAGTAGGAATCAAAGGGAAGATATTTGTACCCTTCTTCCTAGGTTTTTTGAAGCCCCAGTGGTATAGTAGTTAAAGAGCTAAGGTGAGCTATGGCTGCTAACCAAAAGATGGGCAGTTCGAATCCACCAGCTGCTCCTTGGAAACCCTATGAAGCAATTCTACTCTGTCCTGTAGGGTCACTATGAGTTGGAATAGACTCGATGGCAATGAGTTTTGTTTGGTTTTTGGTTTCCTAGGTTTCTGTCAAGCCCTGTCAGTTTTTACAACTGATTTTGAGACCTACTCTTAAAACAAACTTGGAGTAGTTGAATAGCCTCACGGGATTCCAGTAAGTACAAAGGAAAGATGCTTCTGATGAATGAAGCTGTATATCAAAAGAGCATCCCATTTAATAAAGGTGTTTGCTGAAGTCAAAGGGAGCTGAGTGCATCCACGAGGCCAGTCAGAGAGCCCATCAGGCCGGCAGTCACTGGAGTGGCACTCAAGCACTCAGCAGTGCTCTCGGAGCCTTGAAGGTGATTTAGCATGCCCTATCTGCTGAGCCTAAAGACTAGGCCTCCTGTAACAGGTCTATGTGGGTGGATGAGGTAGCAGAGTACCAGAGACGTCCATAATAGAGCGCTGAAAGGATGTCACTGTAGGCTCAGAGAAATACTTTTTCATCAGTGGGAAGCCTATAATTGGGGCTTTAATAAAAGTAGCTTCTAGACAAGTAGCCTTCGGTATAACTCTGGGAAATGGAGCAGATGGGATAGAGCAGATGGAGGGGCCAGAAGCTTAAGAAGGGGAGGCTTGTTGGAAGCAGGGGCTTCAAAAGAAGATGAAAAGGCCATGCCATAGTCAATATCAGTCATGACAAATGGCCGCTGTCACAAAGGGCTAAAGGACTTGGCCACCATCCACTCTTCTGCCTCTGAGGTCACATGAAGCTTATATATATTACTCCTGAACACATGTATTCATTCTTTCAAAAGACATTTACTGAGCATTTATAATGAGCCTGGTTTAAGTAGTGAAAACCATGAAAGATACAGAGAAATTAAGGTCAAGTTCAGACAGAATCAAACCTCTTTTTCCCAATTTTTGATAAGAAACCTGGCCTATGACTTAAATTTGCTCTTTAAAGAAGACCATGAAAAAAATTCAAACCTGGTTACAACAAAAATTAGACTTTGCAATGTGCATTCTTGCACAGTATGTCAAAGTTACTTTAATTACTTGAAAGAATATTCAGATCCTCCTCCCAGCGTTAGTTATAATCTGAACAATTTAAACAGCATATGACAATATTTTTCAATAAAAAAAAAATAGGAAGTTTTCCTGAATTTCTTTGACTCTCCTGTTCTCTGGCTAGGAGCATGTTTTTTTTTAATTGAGCGCCTATTACGTCCCTGGTTAAGTAGTAATTAGTATGCAAGATACAGAATGATCAAAACTCTGTGCAGGAAACAAAAGACAGACTTTCCATTTTCAAGGCCTTGATTCCTTCTCCACTATATTCACAAAGGACAAATGCTTTAATATATTACTATAATTATCATCATTAACCGTCATTTATGAAGACTTACTATCATCAGCTACTGTCCTAATTAATTTACATACATTATTTCACCACATCCACACAATTACTCCTTTAGCAGTTACTGTTATTATCCCTAATTTTCAGATGAAAATTAAAAATCTGAGAGCCAGAAAGGATAAAAAAAAAAAAAAATTCAAGAGGACAAAATTTGTGGCAATAGATGCTTTGGAACACATTATTTTGAATTAGGTTCTCCTCAGAAATCAGGAGTTCAAGTATCTAAGAAAGTATAAAAAAACAGAAGCAAAAACAAACCCATTGCCGTCGAGTTGATTCTGACTCATAGCAACCCTAGACGACAGAGTAGAACTGCCCCATAGTGTTTCCAAGGAGTGTCTAGTGGATTCAAACTGACGATTGTTTTGGTTAGCAGCCTAGCTCTTAACCACTGTACCATGAGGATAGATACAATCTTTTTAACTCCTGCCAACTCTTTGAAAAATACAACTGAACAAAGCCTTCACTCACCCCTACCCATTCACCATGTGTTTTCAATAGATGAACTGGAGTGCTCCACAAGACTTTTTTTTTTTTTTTAACATCTTAAGAAAATAGTAATAAAGTATGGAGATAGATACATAATAGGTGATCATTATCATGTGCACGTATTTCCCCATGTAATATATATTTTATTTTCTCATAAAATACCATTAGTTCTGATTGTGTTATAAAATATCATTCCAAAAGAGACTTCCCGCATTTATCTACTTAATTGTTTTTCGAAGAACTTCTCATAATTTCTTCTTGTATATTTACGTGTATCTCTCTTGGTGTAGCTACACTAGTTTCTGTGGTTCGTTACACCAGCAACTTGGACATTTTGTTCATGTTGTGCATATTCTGCCTAGTACAAGTTTCTGCGCATTGGATGAATGGATGACTTAATTCAACATTGTTAACTACAACAACAAAAACTTGTGGCAATAGAGCAAATTCAGCCCTTTCTTCAACCTTTTCCAATGTCTAGGAAATTACTGGTATAGTTGGTCAGTTAAGATAAATAATGAAATCGATATTTGCTCACCTGGGGACTTTTCCAACACCAAAAGGCTAAAAGAAGTCCCATTTGGCAAAGAGTAAGATTCTAGACACATAAGAAGTATTGAGGATAAAGACCATCGCTTGTGGTTGTCTACCACTGGCTTCCTGAGCTTGTCCAGGAAGTACTATTCCAAATACCCATTTAATACTTAGCGGAAGATTACTCATTTATTTATACAGAGAGCCAGTGTAATTACATATATTTAAGCCATAATCCTCTAGAGGTCAGAGATGGCGGCTCCTCACCGTACAAACAGTGTGTGTTCAAGTTACTCATTCATTTCTCCGTATATTCAACAACGGCCAAAAATTCACTCAGTCCTTTGATAAATATTGAGTGTTTTCTTATGTACCAGGGAGTCTTTTATGTGCTAGAGATTTGGTGGTAAACAAGACAAAATTCTTACTCAGAAGGAAGAGAATTCCAGGTGAGGCTAACAGCAAAGCCAAAAGGCCTGAGTTGGAAATAAGCACTGTGTGTAACAAAACAAAACAGAAGAGAGGCGAGTGTGGAAGCAGGGAAACAAATTAGGAGGCATTTACAGTAATTACGAAGAAACATTTGCTGCCTTCAACTATGGCAAGAGATATGGTGAGATTTGGGGATGTTTTTCAGATCTAAAATCAGTGTAATTGGCTAATGATGTGAGGGAAGCGTTAACTCTTAGGTGCAGAAGGTAGGTAGAAGGTGCTGTCTTTTGCTAATAGGAGGAGCAGGCTTCATGTGTAAAGGTAATAGACCAAAAAAAAAAAAAAAACCCAAACCAAGTCGATTCCACTTATAGCGACCCTATACGGCACAGTAGAACTGTCCCATGGGTTTCCAAAGCTGTAACCTTTACAGGAGCAGACCTCAACATTTTTCTCCCGCGGCGCAGCTGGTGGGTTTGAACAACCTGTCTTTCAGTTAGCAGCCGAGTGCTTAACCACTGTGCCGCCAGGGCTCTTTATAAAGGAAATGGAGAGGGGGATAGAGGGTAGGATCAATGGTTCCCTTTGACCATGTTAAATATGAGATGCCTTTTAGAGTGGAAATTCTATACAGGCCATTAGATATGTGAGTCTGGAACCCAGGAATGAAGTCAGGGATGACCGTGCTATGCGCTGAAAACGCAACATAAATAAGCACAGTCTCTTTTTTAAAGTGCCTCACAATCTAATGGGCTTTTTTGGAAAGGATCGTGGCTTCTGGAAACCAAGCTCTTTGTTCTTTCTCCACTAGTCTGTTATACTCATGAGGGCAGGAATCTTATTTCATCCATCTCAGCAATTCTAAACACACAGTAGATGTGCATTGGAAACCCTGAGGGCATAGTGGTTAAGAGCTACATACAGCTGCTAACCAAAAGGTCGACAGTGAGAATCCACCAGGCACTCCTTGGAAACTCTATGGGGCAGTTCTACTCTGTCGTATAGGGTCGCTATGAGTCAGAATTGACTCGACAGCAACAGGTTTGTTTTTTAGTTGGTTTTTTAGATGTGCATTAAATCTTCATTAAGTTGGGCTGAATATAATCAGTCCAAACAGAGAAGCACTGGACGAATCCATCAACAAAAGCATAATCAAAGGGGAAAAATGGTATAAGTCGTGGTTTGTGCTTTCCAGAAACTTAACATCTAGATGAGGCAATAAAATATGTTCTTGAAAATGGGAATTCAAGAGGGCATATGCTAAAAGCCAAATATATGAAAGATGAAAGAACTTAGAGCGGATGAGTGGAGAGAAGGATTTGAAGGTTAAGGTGGTCAGGGAAGGCTTCAAGGAAGCAAAGGTCCAGGTATGAGCTTTGGTCAATAGGTAGGATTTAGAGGATTGATAAGAGGTAGATGATAACATGTACTAGAACATATTCTTACAAAAGTAGACAGTGTAGGATATCAGTCTGAAAACAAAGACTGGACCTGAATGAGCGTGGCTTTAAATATTGGATAAATATTTGGAATTTATCATGTATACAATGTCACTAAGTTGAGGGCTGTCTCCAGGATTTGTACAGCTGGAGCATGATATTGTTGCTATTTTCTGTTGAGTTGGCTTCGACTCATGACAACTCCATGTGCAACAGAACAAAACATTGCCCATTCCTGCACCATTTTCGTGATTGTTGGTAGGCTTGAGTCCATTGTTCCAGCTACTGTGTATTTTCTGTGCCTTCCAATCTAGGGAGCTCATCTTCCAGCATTATATCAGACAGTATTCTGCTGTGATATATAGGGTTTGGATCTAGAATCCACCAATTCTCCCTTTCTGCATTTTGCAAGAAAGACTCCTAATGATGTAGTAGTGGAGTAGATGGCTGTCAACATGCCAGAATTCCAGGACTTTCAAAAATCACCCTCACACCTAAAGAGCTCCTGTATGTACTGAATCAGTGCCAGAAAATTCCACCACTAAAAGCTCATTACTTTAAGCCCTGAAGGCTCATTTGTCTTCCATCCACAGTCTGTAATCTAATGCATTTGATTCTAATGCTTTAGGGGTCATACATTGATAGTTGTGAAATATTTATCATAAGATGGGTTAAAGGAGTCCCGGAAGTGAAAGGAATGATAAGAGAGATGACAAAATGAACTTGCCAGCTCCTCTTTGTCTGGGGTTGAAGTTCTTGTCCTTCCCTCTGAGTTTTATAAATTTTTCTTTCAAAATCAGAGAGAATATCTCCTTTTAAACAACACCCTGTGACTATCCAAACAATGTCCATATTATAAGAAGAGGATTTTTCTAAGATCTCATTTGTTTTTGAGGCATTTTGGGAAAGGTGAGAAAGAAAAAATGGATTCCTTCCTGCACCAGAAGTAAGCCTAAGTGTCCCCAGACAGTGAACATCTGTATCAGAATGCTGGATGCTCTTCCCTTTCCCTTGACCAAGACTTCTTTTGTCCATTTTCCTGTCAGTATCTGCCTGTTGCTTCCACATCTCCCTCCTCCCTAGAATCTTTCCAGCATCATTTTTGAACATTCACTAAGGAAACTTGCTGACTCTGCCCTTCACACCTGAAATGTCATAGATAAAGCAAGAGAGCTCTTGAATATGAAGCTGGAGGCACATGACAAATTGAGTGCTGGCCGCCTCTTGTCTCCTAAAGTCATTCATTGCACATGTCCCACAGCTGCCACCCTATTGATCAAGCTCCTCTAGTTCTGTCCTATGTCAAACTGTCTAGCTGGCTAATGGAGAGCTCACTCTAAAAGGATAAAGACTTGGGGAACTGAGGAGCCCAGTAAAGAGCTCTTTCTAATAATAATATTGGAAGAAGTATCAATTTTCCTGGTTGCTTTTCTTGAATGTTGACAGCTGCACTATATTACTTTAAAGGAGCCCTAGTGGCACAGTGGTTAAAGTGCTCTGCTACTAACAGAAAGGTGGGCAGTTCAAACCCACCAACTACTCCACAGGAGAAAGATGTGGCAATCTGCCTCAGTAAAGATCACAGCCTTGGAAACTCTTATGGTGCTGTTCTACTCTGTCCTATAGGGTCTCTATGAGTCAGAACCAACTCAATGGAAGTGGGTTTGGTTTGTTTTTTTGTTTTGTATGTTATGTTTCAAGAGTCCCTGAGTGGAACAAACATTTAAGTTGTTAACTACTAGCTGAAGGATTGGTAGTTCAAACCCACCCTCGGAAGACAGGCCTGATGATCTGCTTCCAAAAGGTCACAACCTTGAAAATTCTATTGAGCAATTCTACTCTGAATACCTGGGGTCACCACGAGCTGGAATTGGCTTGACAGTAACTAAGAAAAACATATTACTTTATATGAGTGCTGACCATTTTCAGCATAATTACTAAAAATATAGTCCCTTTTCTGTTCTGTTCAGCAAAGATACCAAGCATTTATTATGTGAATTCACCTCATATTGGATTTCAAGCCCCTGTTTATTTTCTCCTAGTAACATGCAGTTAACAGTTTCTGAATGCTTAGCATGTTGTATAGTGGGCGTCTGCTTATATGTTTACTGGAGCCCTGCTGGTGCAGAGGTTAAGTGCTCGGCTGCTAACTGAAAGGTCAGCAGTTCGAACCCATCAGCCACTCCATGGGAAAAAGATGTGGCAGTCTGCTTCCATAAAGATTACAGCCTTGGAAACCTAGTGGGGCAGTTCTACTCTTTCCTATAGGGTTATTATGTGTCAGATTTGACTCAACAGCAAAGGGGCTTTTTGGGGGGCTTATATGTTTGTATCCTTCACTAGACTAGAAACTACATGAGGGCAGGGGCTAGGTTGTTCTTGCTTACTGTTTATACCTAGCAACAAATATAATAGCTAACATTCATCAATGACAATATTATTACTTGATAAATGAAAGAACGAATGCCATCACAACCACAAGGGTGAATAACGCACCATCCTTGTTCCCACAGAGCTTATAGCCTAGTGTGGCAGATAGTCACTCAAAGGACATTCTGACGTTTTAATAGAAGTATTTTTCCTCTTTCCATTTTTGGAACTTTGCATTTAACTAAATGATCCTTGTACAACCACGTGTATCTCCTGAGAGAGCCCTGGTTTTATAATTTCTCTTATATGCTTAAAAATTACCTGCCTTTGTGTTGTGCCAAGACAGAATAGCCTCATTCCTCCCAGGTCCTCTTACAACTAAGAAACACTCAACATAACATAACAAACAAGCACAGAACGCTCCGAAGGTTGGAGAGAAGTAGGCGACAGTCTAGGGCCCTCAGGACTGGAGGAACGACATGGCAGTGAGTTCCCTGGGTTTCCTTGTGTAGAAAATATCTTGAAAAAGGTGCTGCAGAAAACTCCAACTTGAAACTACCAACAGGTAGAGAGAAACAAAACTCTAAGGAAAGCCTATTGCCCCTAGCCAAAGATCAAGGAAAGGATAGCCTAGCAACAAAAAACATTTCTGGCAATAATTGCCCTACTCCAGCCAAACACTAATGGAAAACAGTGCATCACCCTAACCCCCACAGTTTCAACAGAAACTCCCTCTGCATTGAGTACCATGGTAGAGAGTGGTATACTCTGCTTCCCTCACCTGGTGGTATTAGCAGAACTAGGTGGGCAGTTGAACTTTTACCCCTGCCAGATGGAACCAGGAGGTGCTCTGATTGCTCTGCCTGGATAGCATCAGCAGGGATCTGATTTTCCTGCTTGCATGAAGCAGGAGGTACTCCAATTCTCCTACAAGTGTAGTGTCAGTGGAGTCCAGCAGCAAGCTGAATCTCCAACCTCATCTAGCAGCAATGGGAATTCATGAGGCAGGGTGAGGCAGAGCCTAGTCACCACTAGGCTTCACTCACCTCCTGGTGTCAGCAGGGGCCAGTGGGGAGCTGAGCACCCACCCCCAACCCAGTACCAACAAGACTGACAAGGTGGTGAAATTCAGGACTACTAATTATTCCACTTTGCCACCACTCCTGTGTCACTTGTGTCACCGTTTGCATCACCTCTCATGTTGCTGACCCTCCACACTCACCCAGTAACAATGTGAATTAAGGAAGGAGTATGAAGCAGCATTATTTAGAACTCCTGTTTCCTTCCCCTGATATCTATGGGTCCTGTCAAATAGCTTAACCTCCAACCTCTCTGGCATCAATGAGACAGAATAAGGTGTTGTGTCATGCCCCAGGTTTGCTGGGAAGGTGAGAAGGAGCAAGAGCTGAAATTTCCACCCCACCTTTCATTAGTGAGGCAGTGTAGATAAATTACTTTTCCTGGAGTGATGTCAGCAGGGCCCAATGAGAAGCTGAATATACACCCAGCCCTTGTGCTACACATCAACAGGGGAGCTGCATGCTAAAAAAAAAGAAAGAAAGACTAAATAGAATCCAGCTCCATAACATAGTATCCAAAATGTCCAGGAATGTCATAAAGTGGATGAGAAAAGACAATCAATAGATGCCAACATCAATATAAATGAGATGTCAGAAATATCTGACAAGGATTTGAAAGAAGACATCATAAATTGCTTCAACAACAAACTAAAAATTATCTTGAAACAAATGAAAAAAATTGAAAATTTTAGAAAATAAAGAATTATTTAAAAAAAGAGCCAAATAGAAATTATGGAACTGAAAAATACAATCACTGAAATAAAAACTTATTAGATGGACCAGAGGATAGAATCAGTGAACATGAGAACAAATCAATAGTATTTACCCAATGTGAACATCAAAGAAACTGGAAAAAGAGAGAAAGAATAGTCTCAGGAACCTGTGAGACAATAACGAAAGCTTTAATTTTTTATATCATTGAAAGTCCCAGAAGGAGAGGAGAGAGAATGTGTACAAAAGTATTCAAGGAAAAAATATTAGTAAACTTCCCAAACTTGTCAAAAGATATAAACCTACAGATTCAAGAAGCAGAGTAAGCCCCAAATAGTATAAAGCCAAAGAAATCCAGGTCAAGATACATTATAACTAAATTTCTGAAAATTAAAAAAAAAAAAGTAGCCAAAGAGAAACTACACATTAATTACAGAGGAACACCAAGTGGAATGATAGTAAATTTCTCATCTGAAACCATGGAGGCCAAAGGAAAGTGGCATAATATTCTTTAAGTAGTGAAAGAGAGAACTGAAAACTGTGAATTTTATAAGTGGTGAAAATACCCTTAAGGAATGAAGGGAAAAGAAAGACATCATCAGATGAAGGAAAATTAAGAAAATTTATTACTAACAAACACATCCTTAAAGAATAGCTAAAGGAAGTTCTCTAAACCAAAAAAAAATAAAAAAATAAAAAATAACAGAAGAAGACTTGGAACTCCACAAAGGAAAAAGAACTTGAAAATGGGGAAATATAGGGGCAAAAATAACAGACTATCCTACTTCTCATGAGTTTTTAAATCATATTTGATGGTTGAAGCAAAAATTATTAAGAGGCTTAAGTGAAGGTACATTTCTGTACTTCACAAGAATTGGAAGTGATTAAGTTAATATGTACATTGTAATATGTAGAGCAACCAGTAAGAAAACTATACAAAGTGATATGCTCAAGAACGTTACAAATAAATTGAGATGGGATTCTAAAAAAAAAAAAAAAAAAAAAAAAAAAAAACAAGTAATCTACAACAAGGTAAAAAAAGAGAAACAAAGAATGAGAAACAGAAGAAATAAATAGAAAACAAATATTAGATGGCAGGATTAAGCCCTAACCTATCAGTAATTACCTTAAATGTAATTGGTCTAAATACACCAATTAAAAGACAAAGATTGGCAGAGTGAATTAAAAAAAAAAAAAGATACTACAGTATGTTCTCTACAAGAAACTCACTTCAATCATGAATAGGTTTAAAGTCAAAGGGTGAAAAAAAGAAATACCATTTAAACATTAAAGAAAAACAGGAGTGGTTATATTATCAGATAAAGTACATTTCAGAGCAAAGAAAATACCTAGAGACAAAGATGGATACTACATTAAAAAAAAAAAAAAAGATCAATCCACCAAGAACATAGAACAATCCTAAACTTGTATTTATCAAAACAACAGAGCCTCAAAATATATGAAGCAAAAAGTGATAGACCTGAAAAGAGAATAGAACTACTAGACAGAAAATCAGCAAGGATATAAGGGCTCAACAGGGCCATCAACCAACAGGATCTGATTGACATATGAAGAACAATTTGCCTATCAACATCATAATACACATTATTTTTTCCATCACCCATAGACGAGTCACCAAGTTAGATCATATCTTGTGCCTTAGAAAAAGCTTAACAAAATTAAACAATTGAAATCATACAGAGCGTGTTCTCTAATCATAATTGAATCAAATTAGAAGTCAATAACAGAAACCACCAGAAAATATCTACACACGTGGAAATCAAGCAACACATTTTAGATAATCCGTGGATCAAAGAGGGGGATTCAAAAGATACACACACACACACACACACACACGTTTACATATACATATATTTATGTATACACAAATATATTAAAAATGAAAATACAACATATCAAAATATGTGGAAGTAGCTAAAATGGTGCTTCAAAGGAAATTAATAGCACTAAATGCTTACCTTACCAATAGAGAAAGGTCTCAAGTAAATAATAAAAGATTTCACCTCAAAAAAGTAGGAAAAAAAGGTAAAATAAATCAAAATTATGCAGTAGGAGAAAACGATAAAGATAAGAAAACAATGAAATTGAAAATAGGAATATATAGAGAATATTAATGACACAAAACATGGTCTTCTAAAACTATAAAGTTGATAAAATTATATCAATACTGACAAAGATAAAAAAGGAGAAGGCACAAATTACTAATTTCTGGAATACAATAGAGGATATACTACAGCTTCTGCTGACACTGAAGGATAATAAGGGAATAATACAAACAACTTTACACTTGTTAACAAATTTAACAACTTAGAAGTAATGAACCATTTCCTTGAAAACCACAATATACCAAAACACAACCAAAATAAAACTGACTACATGAACAGTGCTATACATATTAAAGATTTGCAATTGTAATTGAAAAGCTCCTGAAAAAGAAAATCCCGGGCCCAGATGATTTCACTGGAGAATGCTAACAAATACATAAAGAAGAATTAACACTGACTTTACACAATATCTTCCCAAATTAGAACACCTCTCTACTTATTTTATAAGGTTATTATTGCCTTGATGCCAAAATCATATAAAGACAGTACAAAAAAAAAAAAAAAAGGAACAATAAAATCAAAACCTCTCATGAACTTAGACACAAAAATTCTGAGGAAAATATATCCAGCAATGTGTAAAAACAATTATGATGTCCAAGTGGGATTATCCCAGGTAGGCAATGCTGGTTCAACATTCAGCATCAATCAATGTAATCAACCATATTAAGAGATGAAAGGAGAAAAATTATATGATCATATCAATTGATGCACTTTATGAAGTCCCATAGCCATTAATGATAAGAACTCTCAGCAAACTAGCAACAGAGAGAAATCTTCTCAACTTGATAAAGAGCTTATATAAAAATCATACAGCTGGGAGGTGGAGCCAACATGACACTATAGATTGAAGCACCATGCTGTCCCTCTGCAGCAAAGACCCAAAAAACTAAGTAAAACAGATACAAACATCAATCCTGGAACCCCAAGCATCAAATGAAAGAATAAAGAACTGGATCAAGCACCTAGTGAAATAGGAAACTGACAGAGAGCAGAGAAGAAGGAGAGCTACGGAGTGGAGGTCCTCTACAAGCTAATGTGGCATGGATTTGCTATCTTGGACTACAGCCACCAAGGAATGTAGACAGGGAGTACAGGAAGGCAATGTCATGGAGCTCCCAACAGGAGAAAGAGCACCTGGTAACCAGGGATACAGTCTTTCCCACCCCCCACCCTTCTTCCCTGTACAAGGCCTTCACTGCTTTCCATGGGACCAAGTGTGCTCAGCTGGAGAGACAACAGCTCACTGCTGCCTGAATTTCCCATCTTGGACCTCAGCCACCAAGGATTGCAGACAGGGAGTATGGGAAGGCAACTCTACGGAGCTCCCAACAGGAGACAGAGCACGTGGTAACCGGGGATACATGCTTTTAAACCCCCCTACCCTTCTTCCCTGTACATGGCTTTCCAACAGGCCATGGTTGTTTGGCCAGAGAGACACCACCAGCTGGCCCTTTCAGCCCCATTTTTGTTTGTTTGTTTGGGCTTTTTTTTTGTTATTTATTTTGGCTTTTTTGTTGTTGTTTTTCTTCTCTCTCTCTTTCTCTCCCTTCTTTCTTTTTCTTTCTCTAGCTCAGGTAGCCCCATGTGCCAATCCTCTCCCCTTCTTGACAGGCTGTGATTTTTGGGTTTGTTTGCTTTGTTCTTTTTCTTTTTCTGTTTCTTCTCTCTTTCTCCATTCCTTCCTTTCCTTTCTCCCACCCACCAAGCCCTGTGCACTACCCCTGCGCTTTCTCAAGGGGCCACACTGCACTGCTTGGCTGGAGAGTCACTGTATGCAGCCTCCCCAGGTCTGCACTGCCATCACTGACTGGCTCCCTCAGTGCCATTTTATTTATCTATTTGCTTCTTCTTCTTCTTTTTTTTTTTTTTTTTTTTTGCTTCTTCTTTCTCTCCCTTACTTCATTTCCTTTCTCCCACTCACCAAGCCCCATGTGGCACCACCCTTCTTCTTGGCGGGCTGTGCTGTACTGCTCAGCTGGAGAGCTTCTGGCACACATCCTCCCCAGTTCTGCGCTGCCTCATAGGCCAGCTCCTTCAGTGCCATATTTTTTAATTTTTCATTATCTTTCCTCTTCTACCTTTTCCTTCTCCCTCCCACCTAGGCCCTGTGCAGCCTTGCCACTTCTTGACAGGCTGTGCTGTGTTGCCTGACAAGAGAGACATCAGCTCACCACTACACCAATTCAACTCCACCCTCACCAGAAGCTCACAAACACCATATTTTTTTGTTGTTGGTGTTGTTGTTTTAATTTATATTATTTTATTATTTTTTTCTTTTTTCTTTTCTTGGTTTCTTCTCTCTCTTTCCCCTGTTTTGTTTCCTTTCTCCCACCCACCTAGCCTTGTGTGCCACCTATGCCCCTTCTTAAAAGGCTGAGTCCCACTGCTTGGCTGGAGAGCGAACAGCACATGGACTTGCCAGGTCTGCCCCATCCCCAGCTGCCAAATCCTACTCTGTCTCTACCATTTTATTTTTTTCTCCTTTTTATTTTATCCTTTGTTTTTTTTAATTTTTTGCTTTTGTTTCTCTTTCTTTCACTCACTCATTTAGCTCTGCAAATCACATCTTCTCCCCTCCTGCCTATCTGCACTGTGTGCCAAGTGCCACAACCTTGAGCAGCACTGAAAGTCCCCTGTATCCTGCCCTGCACTGCACCCTGACCCCACCCCATTGTCCCCAGTTCACATCACAAACTACATATCCTAGCCCCTCACCACTACTAGACTCACCCCACTACACCACAGCTGAGTGACCGGCCCTACTCATTGGATAAGGTGGTAAGAAGTATCATGCCCACAGGCGAGCAAGCAACAAAACATGCCCAGCTCACCTGCTCAGACATAACCAAACAAAACAAAAAAACAGGACAAAACAATCAAATCTACAATCAATAAATGAAGAAAATAATTCCTGAATATTCTGGAGAGAGCAGACAATATCAAAACATATTTTTAAAAAAAAACAAAAACAGGATAGGATGGCTTCAGAAAGCAACCAAAATAAAACTCCAGATGACCTTCTGGTAGAAGAAAAGGCACTAAAACTACCTGATAGGGATTTCAAAACTCTAATATTCAGTGTTTTCCAAGAGAGGAAGGAAAATGCAAACAAAATAAGGAAAAAATAGACAAAATCATGGAAAATACAGACAAAATCAGAGAAAACAGACAAAACAATGAAAGACTACAGGAAAATAATACAGGAACAAAATGTCAAAATAAATAAAACAACTAGAAATCATACAAAAACTGCATTTAGAAATTCAAGAGATAAACGAAAAGATTTCAGAAATGGAGTGCAATAGAAAGTTTTAGGAGCAAATCTGAAACAATGGAAGATAGGATCAGTGAAATTGAAGATAAAATCCTTGAATATTACTTTGAGGAAAAATCAGAGAAAAAGAGAAAGTAAAATAAAGAAACCTTGAGAATGATGTGGGATACAATCACAAGCAAAAATTTTCGGGTGATCAGAGTTCCAGAACAAGGGGAGAAAATGGAAAACACACAGAGGATTACTGAAAATTTGGTGACAGAAAACTTCCCTAATATCATGAAAGATGAAAAGTTGACCATCCACGAAGCTCAACGAACCCCATATAGGATAGACTCCAAAAGAAAATCACAAAGACATATCATAATTATACTCCTAAAACCAAAGACAAAGAAAGAATCCTGAGAGCAGCTCAAGAAAAACAAAAAGTCACATACAAAGGGGAAACAATAAGACTAATCTCTGTTTACTCGATAGAAACCATGCAGGAAAGAAAGCAATAAGATGACATACATAAAATCCTGAAAGAAAAAAACTGCCAACCAATAATAATATATCCTGGAAAACTCTCTCTCAGATATGTTGGTGAAATTAGGACATTTCCAGATAAACAGAAATTAAGGGAATATATAAACACCAAACCAAACTAACAAGAATTATTAAAGGGAGTCCTTCAGTTAGAGAACCAACAACATCAATATAATTTAGGGCATTTATACAAAGCCAACAGCCAACATCATCCTAAATGGAGAGACTTTGAAAGCATTCCCCTTGAGAATGGGAACCAGACAAGGATTCCCTTTATCACCACTCTTATTCAACATTGTGCTGGAAGTCCTTGCCAGAGCAATTAGGCTAGAAAAAGAAATAAAGGGCATATAAATTGGTAAGGAAGAAGTTGAAGTATCTCTATTTGCAGATGATATCATCTTATACACAGAAAACCCCAAAGAATCCCCAAGAAAACTACTGGAACTAATAGAAGATTTCAGCAAAGTTTCAAAATATAAGATAAACATATAAAAATCAGTTGGATTCCTTTACACCAACAAAGAGAACCTCAAAGAGGAAATCACCAAATCAATACCATTTACAATAGCCCCCAAGAAGACAAAATACTTAGGAATAAATCTAACCAGAGACGTAAAAGACCTATACAATGAAAACTATAAGACACTACTGCAAGAGATTAAAGGAGTCCTGCATAAGTGGAAAAACATACCTTGCTAACGAATAGGTAGAATCAATATTGTGAAAATGTCAATTCTACCCAAAGCAATCTACAGATACGATGCAATCTGGATCCAAATTCCACCGGTATTTTTTAATGAGATGGAGAAACAAATCACCAACTTCACATGGAAAGGGAGGAGGCCCTGAATAAGTAAAGCATTACTCAAGAAGAAGAACAAAGTGGAAGGCCTCACACTACCTGATTTTAGAACCTATTATACCACCATGGTAGTCAAAACATCCTGGTACTGGTACAACAACAGTTATATAGACCAATGGAACAGAATTGAGAATCCAGACATAAATTCATCCACCTATGAGCAGCTGATATTTGACACAGTTCCCAAGTCCGTTAATTGGGGAAAAGGCAGTTTCTTTAACAAACGGTGCTGGCATAACTGGATATCCATCTGCAAAAAACTGAGACAAGACCTATACCTCACACCATGCACAAAAACTAACTCAAAATGGATCAAAAACTTAAATATAAAATCAAAACCGATAAAGATCATGGAAGAAAAAATAGGGACAATGCTAGGAGCCCTAATACATGGCATAACACAAAATGAAACATAAGTAACAATGCACAAGCACCAGAAGAGAGACCAGATAAATGGGAGCATCTAAAAATCAAACACTTACGCTCACCAAAAGACTTCACCAGAAGAGTCAAAAGACTACCTACAGGCTGGGAAAATATTTTTGACTATGACAAATCCCATCAGCATCTAATCTCTAAAATCTACAAGATATTGCAAACCTTCAACAACAAAAAGACAAATAACCCAATCAAAAAATGGGCAAAGGATATGAACAGGCACTTTCCCAAAGAAGATATTCAGGTGGCTAACAGACACATTAAAAATGCTGACAATCATTAGCCATTAGAAAAATGCAAATCAAAACTACAATGAGATACCATCTCACCCCAACAAGGCTAGCATTAATCCAAAAAATACAAAATGTTAAATTCTGGAGAGGTTGTAGAGAGACTGGAACACTTATACACTGTTGGTGGGAATGTAAAATGGTACAACCACTTTGAAAATCAATTTGGCACTTCCTTAAAAAGCTAGAAATAGAAGTACCATACGATCCAGCTATCTCACTCGTTGGAATATATCCTAGAGAAATAAGAACAGTCAAATGAATAGATATATGCATACCCACGTTCATTGCAGCACTGTTTACAATAGCAAAAAGATGGAAACAACCTAGGTGCCCATCAATGGATGAATGGATAAACAAATTATGATATATCCACACAATGGAATACTACACAATGATAAAGAACAATGATGAAGCCATGAAATATCTTATAACATGGGGGAAGCTGGAGATCATTATGCTGAGTGAATCTAGTCAGTCACACAAGGACAAATATTGTATAAGACCACTATTATAAGAACTCAAGAAAAGGTTTAAACACAGGAGAAAACAGTCTTTGATGACTACGAGGGTGGGGAGTGAGGGGGAGGGTTATTTACTAACTAGATAGTAGATAAGAATTATGTTAGGTGAAGGGAACGATGGCACTCACTACAGGGGAAGTCAGCACAACTGGACTAAACCAAAGCTAAGATGTTTCCTGAACACAATCAAACACTTTGAGGGACAGAGTCTGGAGACCATACTTTCAGGGGACATCTAGGACAATTGGCACAGCAAAGCTTATTAAGAAAATGTTCTGCATCCTACTTTGGTGAGTGGCATCTGGGGTCTTAAAAGCTTGCAAGCGGCCAACTGAGATGCATCAATTGGTTCCAACCACCTGGAGTAAAGAGAACAAACAACACCAAAGACACAAGGAAAGTATTAACCCAAGAGACAGAAAGGGCCACATAAACCAGAGACTTCATCAGCCTGAGACCAGAAGAACTAGATGGTGCCTGGCTACCACCAATGATAGCCC